>NC_083724.1:117155117-117458147 GCF_028564815.1 Eubalaena glacialis
CTGCCTCTTTGCTGAGGTGCCAGAGTCTGTTTGGAGTGTGCCGGGGTGGTTTTAACCTACAGGGCGTCCTCCACTGACCAGGAGCGCTGGTTATTTCCAGCGAAGCTTTTTGGAGAGGATCCAGTCGCAGATGAGCCCTGAGATTTGTGAGCAGAAGAAGCTGCTGGGACGTCTGTCTCCCTCCCCCTTTCCGCCACCTGCACCCTGCCTGCAGAGGGAGGACCTGTTAGGAAGGGTCTTCCTTCAGCGCCGCGGGGTAGGGGGCGGTGTGGAGGGGACAGCTACGACTGCTTTCTTGTAGCTGCCTCCTGGTCAAGGGGCGGTGGGCGGGGGGAGCTTATTTTAATTAGTGGTTTCTAAATCAGTTCAGAGAAGACCTGCACAGAAGGCGTCAGGATGGCTTGGAAACACTGGCGGCAACGCCAGTGCGCTGAGAATCAGCGGTGCTGATCCTTGATCGGCTGAGCTTTAGCGAGTGTGCACGTCCTCTCTCTCCAGCCTCAGAACTGCCCCGAGAAGCAGGAGGGGTCACCCCAATTCGAGAATGGCAAAATCAAGGTTCAGGGACTCGGGTCAGCCTCTTTCTACTCCAGAGGGCATAGGCCTTGGGGTCAGTCCCCCAGGGTCCCAGTTCTGTGATCTTGGGCATGACCACTCTGTGCTTCTGTGTCTTCTCCTGACAAGTGGGGAGAACCAGGACCAGCTATGCAATTTGCTGGGGTTGGTGCAAAATGCAATCAGGGCGCCTCGTTAAAAAGTACTAACTAAAAAGATTTTCAGGTTTCCCTGGTGGCGCAGTAGTTAAGAATCCACCTGCCAGCGCAGGGGACACGGGTTCGAGCCCTGGTCCGGGAAGATCCCACATGCTGCAGAGCAACTAAGCCCGTGCACCACAACTACTGAGCCCGCGAGCCACAACTACTGAAGCTCGCGCACCTAGAGCCCGTGCTCCGCAACAAGAGAAGCCACCGCAATGAGAAGCCCGTGCACCCCAACGAAGAGCAGCCCCTGCTCGCCGCAACTAGAGAAAGCCCACGCGCAGCAACGAAGACCCAATGCGGCCAAAATAAATAAATAATATAAATAAATATATAAAAAAAAAAGATTTTCAAGGGGCCTGTGGGCTGCCCAGGTCCCTGGCTCACGAAGCCACAGCCCCAGGGTAATAACATCAACCTCACAGGTCATTTTGAATATTACATAAAGTGACAAATATCGAGTCCTTAACAGTGCCTGGTCTACAGTAAGCCCTAGACAAAGTGACACTCACTGGGGACGTGGCAAAGGCAGAGAGCCCGAGGAGGAAAGCCACAGGATGCTGCCAGACCTGGGGCCTGAGGCATCCGGAAAAACAAGGCCAGATGGTAATCCGACCAGGCCCAGGCATGCCCCGCCAGGCAGGCCACGGGGCTGCAGGGGAACACGAAATTCCTGAAGCAGAAGACAACCCCCGGGGGCACGTCAGCCTTCCTGCAGCAGCAACGTTCCAGCACTCCGGACCCACGCAGCACACAAGGACTGCTGTTCAAACATGCTCCTGGCTCGCTCTGGGCGCACCGTTGCTGCCACGAAGATTGCCGCGCCAGCCATGAGCTAATTCCTCCAGCTGCTGGGGGAACCAGGTGGGCGCAGCCCAGTCATTCGGCCAACACCCTATCTCATCGTGACCTAATCTGTCCACTTGGACAACTTCCAAACCCACTTCCTAGAGGGGCTCCGAGGGCAGGGAAGGATGCGCTGACCCATTCTCTGTCTCACTCTCTCTGTCTCTCCCTCCTTCTCTCAAGGGACACTCCCTCCCTCCCTCCCTCTTGCCCTATGTTTTCCTAAGAAACTTGAAGCCACTCTCTCCCGGTCTGGATCCCCAGGCTCGGGCCTGCTCCTTCCAGTACGGGGTTCTCGTTTCTTCTCCATGATACGCAATCCTTCCAACACCGAGTACCAGGCCCTGTCACGGCCCCCGTGACTTTGCACAAGCTGTTCCCTCAGCCTAGAATGCCCTTCCCTCCCTTCTCTGCCTCAGTTCTCAGGGATTTTCCCCTTCAAGTTTTCCTTGACTTGCCCAAGCTGTGTGTGCCCCCGGGATGCAACGAGACCACATCGGGGAAACAATTATGTCATCCCAACAATATTAGCTGACGCTTACTCAGAGCGGGTCATTCCAGGCATTGTTCTAAGAGCTAATGTGCACGAACACATTTAATCCTCACAATGCCCCCACGAGGCAATATTATTCTTGTCTCCATGACCCAGATGAGGAGACTTGAGGCACAGAGAGGCTGAGTAGCTTGCCCGGGGTCACAGAACTAAGTGCGAAGGTGGGATCCGAAACCCTGCAGTCCGGCTCCAGGCTGGCTCATAATGCTGGGCTCAGCGGCCCTCTCAGGCCACAGCATTTCTACCAGGAACTTTCTCCATGGTCTCCTCTGTCGGACTCTGAGCTTCAAGAGGGCGAGGACCAGGCTCTGCACCCTGGAACGCCCAGCCCTTAGGGGCCAAGCTGCTCTCTTTACATGTTTGTGAATGAACAAGCAAAGGGCACGGATGCCTCTCCCCCCGCATCTGGATGGGCTCAGCGAAGCAGAGGGGATCTGGGCTTCCCCACCTGTCCTCACGGGACCTGCCCTGACCTCGGGCGCCTGGACACAGGCTGTCAGGCCCTAGGAGACCCTGCATCAGGTGGCAGAACTGGGAGCTGGCACACGGAGAGGGACAGCTTGGCCACCTCCTCCAGGTCCAGCATCGTGAGGTGAGGTGACTTCTGCCCAGTGTCCCCTCCCTCCCCTGGAAAGAGCATTTCTGTTTCCTGTGAGGAAGTCCCAGCTCTCGCCTCAGGGTGGCCACATGACTCAAACTGGCCCATCAGAGCCCCCCTGGGTGGCTGTGTCAGAACCACCCAGAAGCCGGCCGTGGCCCCGTTGCTCACCCGCAGGGAGAGGGTCTGCCTAGCAAACGAAGCCAAGCAGATGAGATAGCTTGAGGCCCTCAACTGGGCCCTGTGGGAAGCAGTTCCACCTGACCTTGATTATAGAGCCTTTATATATCCTGCTACTTTGAACCGGGTTCCTGACATTTGGAACCAACATAAGCGTGTGTTGGACAAAGAACGTAAAATGGCACAGCGGATATTGGTTGGCAGTTCAGCATGAGACTTGAGCTTTGGCCAATCAGATGCTCGGGCCCAGGATTCTGAGTCTGGGGCATGTGAGGCCAGGACGGAGGGACGTTGAGCCTTGGAGGAAGATGTCAAGCGCAGCGGATGTGGCATCATCTTAGGCAAACCATCCTTACTGAAGGACCGTGGGAGGGTAATATTGTAATATAATAAGAAATATGTATTTGGTCTCCATCCCTGGTTCCTGACACAGAGCTCCTAAAACTCTTGTAATTTTCTACATGATGAAAGCAATAAGAGTATTTTTTGTTAGAGTATCTCAGTTTTCTTCCCACTTCTTGAAACAGCTCCAGGGCATTCAGGTGGAAAGAGTGTCATCTGTTATTAATAAGAGGCCCCCTTCTACTACACCTGAGTTTATGTTAATGAGGTGACCGTTGGAAACCACTCAGGATGGGGGCTGGTTGCCAGGGGAACCAACCCGTGATGAGAGGGTTGTAACTTCCAGCCCCATCCCTGACCTCTGGGGAGGAGAGAGGGGCTGGAGGTTGACCTAATCACCAACCACCAATGATTTAATCAATCATGCCTATGCAATGAGGTCTCCATAAAACCCCAACTGAAGGGGTTCTGAGAGCTTCCAGGTTGGTGAGCACGCAGAGGTGCTGGGGGGATGGCACGCCTGGAGGGGGCACGGGAGCTCTGCACCCCTCCCCCTAGGGACCTCTTCATGTGGATGGTAAATACCAGTACTAAATGCTTCCCTGAGTTTTGTGAGCTATTTAACAGATGACTGAATCTGAGGAAGGGGTTGTGGGCAATTCCTGGTTTACAGCCAGTTGGTCAGAAGTTCAGGTGACAACCTGGGACTTGCAATTGGCGTGTGAAGTGGGGGACAGTCTTGTGGGACTGAGCCCTTAACTTGTGGGATCTGCCGCTACCTTTACGTGGATAGTGTCAAAATTGAGTTAAATCGTAGAACACCCAGTTGGTGTCTGCAGAGAACTGGAGGATTGTTTGGGGTGGGAAACTCACACATCTGGTGTCAGAAGTGTTCCAGGCGGCGGTGTTTGTGTGAATAAAAACCTAGTGCCCCGATGAGTGGGTCTCAGACAGATCACTACGGGCCCTCTCGCCTCTCGGTTTTCTGAGCTGCCCCAATTCTGCCTGTTTTCTCTCTTGGGTCTCTACCTCCTGCCAATTCTGTGTACACCTTACGATAACACTGCTTTCTGTTGCTTATAACCAAGAGCGCTGACTGAAATGAGGGGGAACATACAGTTCATTTGGGGAGGCAAAGCATATGACTTGAGAGCTAAGCAGTGTCATAAAACAACCTGAATACCAAAAGAGGCTCTGTCCCCCCATCTCCACGTGTCCCTTAGAGGGTGCCACCTCCAGTTGAGAACCAGAGAGCGGATGACCATTGTGGACTCAAAGAAGCTTTTACTAAGAGTCCATCTGCATTCATAGTTGATATGTTTCTTGTCTTTTTTTTTTTTTTTAATATTTATTTATTTATTTTTAGCTGCGTCGGGTCTTAACTGCAGCACGTGTGATCTTCGTTGCGGCGCATGGGCTTCTCTCTAGTTGTGGCATGGGGGTTTTCTCTCTCTAGTTGTGGCACGTCGGCTCAGTAGTTGTGGTGCGTGGGCTTAGTTGCCCCACGGCAGGTGGGATCTTAGTTCCCCGACCAGGGATGGAACCCGCGTCCTCTGCATTGGAAGGCGGATTCTTTACCACTGGACCGCCAGGGAAGTCCCTGATATGTTTCTTAAATTACGATCTACTACAGGCAACGCTTGATGAGGATGTAGTAACAGTTTTCCACAGGGATAAATTGACATGTATGCCGCTCCTTCCAGCAGAAGTGCCACCCGTGGGTCCTCGTGCATAAGCTGACACGCTCTGGGTTTAGGCTTGGTGACACACGCAGTGCAGACTGCTTTGCACACGCGTGTGAGGCCCGGCTCGCTGTGCAGCCCGGCCCTGGCCCCCAGCAGCAGAGCAGTGGGTAACACACAGGGGTTGTGGGTGGGGTTGGTAAAGGCAGGAACGGACCCTTAAGACACCCCATCCCTGCCAGACCTGCCTTGCTGAGGAAATTCAGATCCTGGGAGGGCCTCAGCCAGCCCCTCTTTTGAAATGAGGTGTTGCAGTGTCCACCCTGCAGCCACCGCCGGGCTGAGGACAGAGTGGGGGGAAGGGGCTCCAGAGTCTGCACTGCGTTTTATAAGCTTTCAGGGTGGCTCAGGCCATGGCTCACCCCTGAACCTTTTGCTTTCCTTTTCTAAAGCAGCGAGTCCCTTTTCGTTCCAGGTGGGTGACAGGTCAGTAGGTCTGGGACAAGGAGATAGAGCTGGGACGAGGCAAGCTTTTTTAGGTTTAATCATAAAACCCCGATGTTTATCTTAAACTGAGCGCGCAGGGCTGGGCCTCAGGACTGACCTCCGGTGGCCGATGGAGGCTGTGAAATCCCATCTGTGTTCTGTACACTCACGGGAGCCCTAACGACCGGGGTTGAGAGGCTGGGGGACACAGCCCTGCGGCCCACGGTCACCAGGGTGCTTCCAGGAGCTGCCAGAGAACGTGTTTTCTCGCCTCCTCTGAGGTTGCCATGGTGACCGAAGCAGGAGGGGACACCCGCTGGTCTGGCCCTTCAGAGATCATCTTTCCCAGCTCATCTTTATTCCAGGTCTTGGTCAGAGCTGGTGTTGGGAGTGCCAGAGATGGGGGGGGGAAGACATGGTGCAGAGACAGGACCCTGGGTACAAACTGTGCGTGCATGGCGGGGGCAAACTGAGCTGGGACGGGTGTGTGTGTGGGGGGGGGGTGTGGGGGGGGCTTTATTGTTGCGTGTGTGCTCTGGGATGCTAGTGAGGGAAGTGGAGTGGTACCTGGGTTCCTCCCATGCACCGGTGATGTACCTCTCAGGGGAGGGCACGCCCGCAGGGGCTGCGAGCTGCCACCAGGAGAGCCCTCTGCTTTCCACTTCCTGGAAGCCACCCATTTGCTGCCTGGATCATTCCTCCTGCCACAAACCATTGTGAGACTCCAGCCATTTCCTCTAAGAGCCTGAGGCTGTGCTCCCGCCCTCATGCCTTGCTCCATCAACTGGCTTCTCCCTGATCTCACGCAGCCGTTCACACGTTACCTCCACAGAGACCAGCTCTGACCAGCCCACTGACATGTCCCTGCTTCCTTTTTCTTCATAGCTCTCCTCACTCACAGAACTAGGATGTTACACGTTGAATGTAAGTCCCCTGAGGGCAGTGACTTTCTCTTGTTCACTGCTGTGATCCTAGCACTCAGAACAGTGCCTGGCACATAGTAGGTGCTCAGTAAACTTGTTGGATGAATGAATGAGTGATTGGATGAATGAAAGAAGGAGGACTTTCTGGGCAGTCGGTTTTATCCCTTTGTCCATCACAGGCCCTTCGGGTCACTCCCTTCTCACTGGGTCTACAGCTCTGCTTTGAAGCTCATCTGAGGGCTGGCCAAACCCCTCCAGGATACCCCACCTTCCAGGCCATTCTCTGACTGCTTCCAGCATTGGCCTCTGTCACGCACACGGCACCCTGGTTTGTATGACCTTGAACCGTGGGAGTGTCTGGCTCCCTGACTACTGTCTAGCTCCTCGATGGGAAGGGCATTCCTTTCTCTTTTGTGTCCTGAGCACAGGCCTCTGCAAACAGCAGATGTTCAATAAATGCTGAGGATGGCGGTGCTGTGAGCTAGTGAACAAATTCACACCTCCAGATGGTTTCCTGCAGCTTCAAGGTCAGAATGTTTCTAGCGAGTCTGAGTCGGGGCCGGGGTGGTTTGGGAGACTGTCTCAGCTTGATGTTTTAGCCTTTCCCCGTAGCCTCAGGTTTGCATTTGATGAGTCTCTGAGCCTAGTTCAAACACCACTTCATTCTACAGCCCTCTATACCGGGGGTGAGAGGCCCGGGGGGCTGCAATTCTCACTCCCCCACTGCCTGCTCCAGGAGCCCCAGCTCTGCTGCTAGGTTAGGGGAATGGGGCCACCGTTTTGGACAGGCCCAACCCGCGTGGGAAACAGGAGTCCCTGACCTGGGCGTCAGCTCCAGGGACCCCATGCCCACCCCCAGCCCGAGTGACTGCGGCCACTCACTTCCCCTCACGGCTCTGCTTCTCCCCTGCCAAATGCATGGTTTGGGTGCAACGGCCTTGACACTTCCTTCCTCCCCAATAAGCACAGAGCCTAGACCACAGCACCCGGTGGGGTTTTCACCTTGACATGAAGTCGCACCCACAGTGGGCAGGGGGCACAGGAACCCACTCACCAGCGTTCTCTCAGGCGTTCCTCCCAGTGAAGTTCGGTTTGCAACGTCCTGTGCTAATGGCCACGGCTCAGCTTATCACTCAGAGCTCCCGCGTCCACACCTGGAATCACAGGAGCAATCACAAACATTGGGAAATCACACTGCAGTTTACAAACGTTTTCCCCACTTTCGATGGCCTGGGCTGGAGCGGCCTTCCTGAGAGTTAGACCTCAGAGAAATCACAAACCAGAGACGTTTCAAGACTTGCCTGGGGTCACACAGCTCTGTTCGGGGAGCTGGCTGGGCTTAGACCCGCGTCTTCGGACTCCAAGTGCAGATTCCATTGTCTAGAAACCTTGCTCTGTCTCTCTGGGACCTCGTGAGACAAGAGTCTATAAAAATACTTGTTAAGGCCTCTGCACAAAGTGGTCGGTCCACGCTGAATAATTGATGGGCCCTGCTCCCTGCCGCAGAGAACTGCCCACGGGCCTCCAGCCGCGAGGCTGGGGATGGGGAGAACTTCCCTATCGTTTTCGCCCAGTGAAAGAGGTGGCTGAGAAAACCGCCAAGAAAGAGTTGTGCGTCCCTGTGGGTCGGGAAGAGGCTCTGGTTCCCAGGAGCCACAGATCTAATTTACTGCCTCGCTGAAAGGAGCGGGGGGCCTGCCGGGTCACCCGGCGTCGCCGCCGTGTCCCTCCCAAGGCCGCGAGGCCCTGGGAAAGGGCTGCTCCACCCCGACAGGCCGGGAGAAAGGTGCCTGAGAATCGGAGGGTCCCACGGGGGGAGCGGGGGGATGAGCCATGGGAAATGCAGAGTCCGAAGCAGAGATTCTCCTCCGTGAGAACCCTGACAGGGCAGAGATGCTCAGGAGGGGTGAGGCAGCCTGTCGCCGCCCGGCCAACTGCTGCATGTGACCACAGGACTCTTCTGGCCAAAGGCCATGGCCACGGGGATTAGGGGGGAGAAAGCAGACACAGAGTGGCCTTTCAAGCAATTTGCAGAGATCAAAGCAGAAGGCAGTTCGGGCGGGTGCTCTGGCTCTAAGAACAGGCACCATTTCACAGCTAAAGACGCTGGGGCTATACATCCTCCCCCGTGGGGTACGTCCGCCCCACCAAAGTGCCTCCTAATTGGCATTTGTCTCGGCCCCCATCCAAGGCAGAGTTAGGACTGTCCGGGTCCACAGAATAACGGGCTCCAACTTCAAATATGCAGAAGCAACCAGCTCCGGCTCAAATGGGAGACTGTTGGGACGATTGGCTTTCTGTTTTACTCTGCATCGAAAGTTCCAGAGCCCAATGGTTTGGCAACGACTTCCTAAGAAGTTTCACTCACTTATGTAGGTCACCACACCTGCATAGTCTGTTTGGGCGTGCTGACCTCTCAGGGGGTTGGAGGGCCCTCAGAGTTGCCCTGTGTTTGGGCAGGCCCCGTCGTAAGGATGTGGGAGAGAGGGGCCCTTCCAGCTCTGTCTGCAGCTCATCCAAAGTGCAGCCCTGCACCCCCTCTGGGGCCCAGGGAGAACAGAAAGTAGGGTGTGTGCCCCTGCTCCCTTCTCAGGTCAGTTGAGCTGAACATAGCTGGGCTGCTGAGCTGCCTGGGTTCACACTTCACAGAGGGCAGGAATCGGGAGCTGGAGAAAGAGATGGAGCAGGTTAGGGATGGGGCAGGGCTGGGTGTTGGTGGACGTGGGTTGATAGCCCAGCCCGGCGACTTACTAATTCTATGACCTTGGGATCATAGTGGAATCAACTGCAAAGCCTTGGAAGGATCCGATGAGATAGAGTGTATGTGAATTCTTAGTTATGCCTCTAACAGGACGGTCACCTCCTGCCCACGACAGCGCTTGGCTGGACCTCTCCTTGGCTGCAGAACCACTAAAGTTAGCCCACACGTTTCTGTGCACTCCAGAATGCGCAGGACATCACTCTGTTGTCTGCCCAGGACTCTGGGCTGCACGAGTGGTCTTTTCTCGTCGGCAGCTCTGATCAGACACTGAACTCCTTGAGGACAGGGCCATTGTCTTGCTTCCTTGGTGGGATGTCAATGATTGATCTTAAAACCCTTCACAGACATGAGATGTTCTGTGTGGTATCACCGGGCCAGCTGCAACCAGCCGCATTCAACGAGGGACACCCCAACCCCGGCTGGCACTGGCAGCCTGGTGTAGGGTCCCCTCTGCAGAGGGGGCTCTGGGAAGCGCTTGGCTGTCTTTCTTACCGCTCAGCACCAGACATTTGAGAACGCAGAGTAAATGTTAGAAGCGCATTCTCCTAGGTGAAAACAGAGGTATTCAAGATGTGCGGGCCAAACGAATTTTGAGACACTCTTGACTCTTGAAGGAGCAGAGTGAAAGCATCTGGTGAGACCTTGGGGGGAGGTATGGTCGGGGCTCCTAGAGAGACAGATGGCTGTGACTTCACTGAGCCCGCAGAACAGGCCGTCTGAACTCTGCTGGACCCGTTGGCAAATAAACAGTGTTCAAAAAATGTCTAGGTGTGTGGCAGAATTCAGTCTGAGGCTTATTTCCATCCGGCCTGATAGGGAGGTTTGCTCTCACCTTCCTCAAAGTTGTCAGTGGCTGCCATCAAACAAGTAAACAAACAACAACATAACAGAACCTGAGAGTTTGGGCCAAACTAGTAGGACAGTGTACAGTAAGGCCGTGTCCCCAGGGTGAGGCACATGGAAATGCTCACAGGACGAGGGAGATAGTGTCACTTTAACTTGATGATGGACAAGGGAGACCAGGGCCCGAAGTGGCCTTCCGCTCAAGGATCCTGATCTAGAACCTTCCTGCACACTCATCACCCTGGACCACCGCAGCTGGCCTTCTGCGGCTGAAGTGCCCGGCTCACACTCAGGCCCTGCTGGCTTCCTGGAATGAGGAAACACAGCTCAGCCTTCAGTGGGCCCTGAGCTGTGGCCTCCGTGGAGGTCACCGTCTGGGCGCATTATGTACTTGGAAATCGGCTCTGGGCTGGGCCTTCCAGGTCCCAAGCGACGAGCCCTATGACAAAGTCTCTAGGAACCCATGACCATCTCCCACATGTGGATCAGGATACCCGAGGGGAATTTCTGGCCATACTGGAGAGATGGCCTTGAAGAAGCGGGAGCTCAGTCTGTGCCCCGGGAGAAGCTGAACCCCACCCCTCCCCAGGGCTCTGCCAAGGCTGCTGGGCAGGGGCCAGCAGTGAAGCGGTCCCTGATGCTGGGGAGCTCACTGCCCCCCTACCTTCCTGGATGGGTGTGCCCACAGGGAGGCCAGCTGCTGTGCTCTGCGTTTCCTTCCTTAAGGAGTTTTTCATGGGCGAGCATAGCTGGGGGGGGGCCGGGGGGGGGACCTTCGGGTAGCATTCAGGAGGAAAGGAGCCGGGAGCGGGGCAGCGCACACTTGTAACTTCTCCTCTCCATTTCTCTGTCCTCTTCTTTCCTTCCGCTCCCACACCTCTCCAGAGACAAGCGTGGAGGGGCGGGGGGGGGGGGGGCAGAGTGGGGAAGCACCGGGCTTTCATGCACCAGGGCAGCTGTCCTAGCCACGTAGAAGCTGACATTTGCAGTCTTCCTAACTCTTGTCGGCAACTTGACCCCCTGTGGCGGCTCAAACTCTACAGGCTGATGGCAAAGCTCCTTCTACACCCCTCGCCCACCTCCAGATCCTTCCGGGTCCGCATGCCCACTGCCCTCCATTTAGCCCATGCTCGCCTCTTCGAGGTCTTCTTCAGAATTTGCCTTTCCTTCCTTTCTCCTCGCCCCAGTCCAAATCCCAGGGTACATGCGCCTATTAAGAGCCGTCCTGGTTAATCCTAGAGGGTCTCCGATTCGTGAGTGAGAACTCTGTCCCCCTAGTCTACAAACCAGGGAGCAAGCTGCTCCGATTATCATTCATCTTCCACCTTTGCAAATAGCTCTATGCCCCAGGCAGGCAAAGAGCGATTGCTGGGGAGAGCGCGGCTCCCAGAGGGTTCTGGGAATTCCAGACGCTCCTGTGGGGCTGAGGGAGTTGTCCATGGGCAAAATTTACCTGAAGAAAGCCGCCTGCGTGTGTGGGTGAGGAGCCTGACAAGCAGTTTCTTCCTCGTTGGCCTGGGGCTCGGTGGATGTCTCTCAGCAATAGTTAGGCACTGCCTTAATTTACTGCCCTGCCAGAGTCCATATTGGAAGGAGACCAAGCGGGTAGACACGGAGGTGGGACTGTTAATTTAGTGGAAATCCATGCATGTAATTGGGAGGACGAGACAGGAGCGAGTGCATGAGAAGTTGGGGGTCTTCAAGGGGGCAAGGAGGAAAAGGGGGGTGAGGGAGGACCCTGCTCTCTCTCGGCTTCAGGGGAGCAGGGCTGAAGCCAGCCAGGTCGAAGGCAGAGCCTGGCTGCTTTCCTGGCTCCACAGGGCCCTCGAGGTGCCAGGGATGTTCCCAGGCCACAGGACAAGCCCCGCCCCCCAGCTCTCTTTTGGTCTGGGTCTGACTGGTTTCTTCCCCCTCTCTGGCCTCTCTGCTCAGATGTCCAAAAGCAGCCTTCCTTTGAGAGCACTGTCTTAGGGTTCTGCACGCTGGCTGAATCTCTCTGCTCTTTGCACCAGCCCCACGAGCTGCACCAAGTTACTGAATCTCTCGGAAACCCATTGGCAAAATGGGGGTATAATGTTCCCTCAAAGGGTGATTGTGGGAATCAAATGACCGGCGGGTGTGAAGGGTTCTCAAGCAGTGCCTGACTGGCAAGTGCACTCAGGAAAGAAGAGCCCTCATCGTCATGCACTCTGAGTACAGCTTGCGGCTGCTTTGCCAGGCCCCCTAAAAATCCGCTAGCAGAAGCTCCCACCCTGCAGACGCAGTCAGGCCACCTCTGCTCTCCCTGGACTTTGCCCAGCTCTCCACTCTGCATCCCGCCTGGTGGGCGGCAGGACTGTCTCTGGGGCATCGGAAAGGAAGCTGCTTTAGAGCCACGCCTCCCTCGGGCACTTTGGGGATTGCCCTGTTGGTGGGACCTGGGCTCATTCCACCTGGGATTCACCAGGAACCGCTGGGAGCTGGTGGAAACTTAATCTGGGAGAACGTGCCTGTGGGTTTAAGACAGTGGCCGTGACCCACTGACCTGGAACCAACCCACCTTCCAGATCTTCTCCGGAGGGACAGGGAATGAAAAACAGATACAAGCAATAAGGGATTTTTTAAAAAGCAGAACAGCCAACCCGACTTGGTGCACAAAGACACCTGCCCCCTGGCCTCGGGCCACAGACCTTCCCGCCTTCTCCCAGTGACCTGGGTGCCCAGCCGCAGGGCTGACCCTCTCATTCCCCGGGGCCCTTCTGGCTGTACAGTTCCCTCTGATCACACTGGCCTCATCCCTTCAGAGCACCCTCGGGCCCAAGTGCCCTGGGTCACTTCTCCTGAGTTAGGGATTGCATCCTTGGTGCAGGAATAACCACATCGCCGAGCCTGAAGTAGGCAGAGGGGACCAGGTGGGCTTGTTGGTGACCAGCGGTCTGGGAGTAGACCCGGAGAGACTGAGTGGGGCTCCTCCCTTTCAGACCTCAAACCTCACATCTCCACCCAGATCTTATCCCTGGAAGGGGCCAGCCAGGACATGAGAGATGGAGTCCAGCCGAGCTGTCCCGCTCCCCCTGAGGGGAGCGAGCCCCCAGGAGCGGGTGAGGCAGGACCTCATCTCCTGCGGGCTGGTGGGGGGGGGGTGGTGTCCGCTCCAGGGCGCATTGGTGTCCGTGCTCCCCCAGCCCCGGACTGGGCTGCTCCCCGCCACTGCCAGCTCTGGGGACCTGCGGCGCCCCGAGCCCCCTCCCCTGGCAGTGCCACCGGCCACAGACACATCACCCCCAGTCCGGCCCCCAGACCTGGGATCGTCCCCGCCCTGCCGCAAACCCACCTTCCCGGGCGCTCCGAGGCCCATTCCAGGGGTGTCACCGAGGTCCCCGCCTCCTCCTTTCGGCGCGGGCTCCCCGCTCGTCCGCAGCCCAAGGCCCCCGCTTCGAGGCTGAACCGGCTTCTGCCTCCCTTTCTCTCTTGCTCCTGGGAATTCTCAGCACTATTCTTTTTTTTAAGGGATTTTTTTTTTTTTTTTTTTTTTTTTGCGTTGCGTCAGGGCGGTTGCCTGGCGACGGCGGAGCTATTCCACCGCGAGCCTTTCAGTCGCGATCCCCTCCAGCCTCTCATTCAAGTCTCTCCGCCCGCGGCTCCGGGGACGGGGACGCGCCAGGCCAGAAGACGCGCGCCGGGTCCTAAAGCCCTTCCAGCGGCTCGTTCCCGGCCAGGACCCGAACCCGAGCAGCCGCCCTGCGGCAAGTAGAAACAAAGCACACGCGATGGCCAAACCCTAGACGAAACCAAACCCAAATAGACTTTAAAAAAACAAAAAACGAAACAAAACGAAAACACAGAAAACCGAAACCAAGGCAGTTTTCCTCCAAACGTGGCCACGTGGCTTCGCCGCTGTCAGCAGTTTGCCTGCGTGGAGGGGGCAGGAGAACCCCCTTGCAGCGGTATCGGCAGGCTGAGAGCCTACACTCCACCCACCAGCGGCTTGAGTTCCAGCTGCCAGCAGCAAGGCCCATACTGAGTGCCTAGCACGTGCCACAACACCGTCACAGCCACTCGGTGGGGCAGATGTGGGCACCCCCAGCTTACAGATGAGGAAACTGAGGCTCAGAGAGAAGAAGTAGAAATAGACGTTCTTCCAGATCTGTCTCCCAGACCAGATGGGAGTAGCCCAGGGGGGCCTGCCCCAGACCGTGTGTTTCCCCCACTAACCACAGCTTGGCCTTTAGGATCAGTTCTGAGGGCAGACAGGGGACTCCAGTTCAGATGGGGGGAGGGGAGGGAGGGGGAGGGGGTGTTCTGCTTCCTCCTGGGACCTCTGTCCCCCAGGGCTGACTACTGGAAGTTTGCCTTACTCTTGCGGCAGCCTAGACATGGCCAAGTTCTTTTCCCAGACTCTTGGGGTTTGCAGAGTCCTTCAAAGTTCTCATCTGCCATGCTCACAACAGCACTGGGGGTGCAGGGCAGGCGTCGTTATTTCCAGGGTAGGTGTACACACTGCAAAGTGACTTGACCCAAGGTGGCTGGCCTTGTTTTCTGTGGGACTCGGCCCCCACTGTGCCTGAGACCCTTGTGCTGCCCCCTGGTGCCCGTGTCCTTCACTGCAACTCCCCATCTGGGCCCTGTCCCACTTCCTTCCTTCCCTCTTCTCTAGGACATCCGCTAAGGACTTTGTCTAAGGAGGCATCCCGCTAATGGGAGCACCTCTTCATGCGAACGGGCTGGTGGTGCTAAACCAGCAAGTGTACTCGAACTGGGGTTTTCTGGAGAGTCACAGCATTGACCCAACCTCTGGACTCTAACTGCTAGATATGGATCCAATTCTTCCACTTCTTCCCATCCCCTGTGCCACTGCCCTGGCTCACGTGGGCTCGCCCCAGCTCCAGCACCAGCCCCTTGCTCACGGCCCTGCACCCGCTCTTGCCTCCCCACCTCTTCCCCTGAGCCAGCCCTTCCTCCATAGCCAGAGCAAACGCTGCAGAATGGAAAGCCGATCCTGGCTTCTCTCTGCTTACAGCCCCCCAACAGCTCCCATCCCTTCCAGGATCAAAACCCAGCATGGCCACCGGACCCGTGTGGTCTGGCTCTGCCTACCTCTTGGGCCTGGCCTAGCTTGACGCTCTGCTCTCCAGACCGATGCTCTTCCAGGTCCTTCTACACCTGCTCCTCCGGCACAGGGTGGGCCGCACTTCTGCCTCCTGAGGGAACCTAGGTGATCCTCTCCTTCCTGGGCCAGTTGTCATTTTATCTTTATTTGTGAGGCTATTTGATTAGTATCTGTCTGCTTCCGAGGCTGTAGGCTTTGAGGGGCAGGAATCATGTCTGCAGGCAGAAGGCGTGGTCCCACTCAGGAACTCGGCATCCTCCTGGGCTGGCTGTCCTTGGCCACACGACCCTGGCTGAATACTCAGCCTTTGCCCCACTGCTCACCAGTGTATTCCGGCCCCAGCATGTGGCAAATGCTCCAGTGTCTCCTTAGCGGAGCCGTCCCACCCCATCTGGAAATGCTCTCTCCCATCTTCACCCTCCCAGCCCCTCATTCAGCATGGAGCTCCTGCTTCTTGCGAGTACATTGTCTTCTGTCTTCACACAGACAGGCAGCCTGTCCAGGGCAGGCAGGGTCTCTGCCCCCTGCTTCCCATTCTGCCTGGTACATACAGGCCTGGATGAGGACCAGGAGAGTCGGCAAGGCAGAGACGAGCAAGACGAGGAAGAAGAGCCCGATCTCTGCTGGAACAGTCTCGAGTCTACTGCCTAACCATGTGACGGGGTCAACTGAGTTATAGCTCGCGCTCTAGCACAGGATAGCATGTAGCCATCCAAATAACATTCTCAAAAAAAAGATTGGGAAGGTACATGCAAATATTAGCTGTGGTTTTTCTCTGGATGGCGCGATAACAGAGGATTTTACATTTCTTCTACAGACTTGCATTAATTTTTTACATTTTCTACAGCGAATAGTTTTTGTAATTAGCAATGTCAAGAAACACTATGACAAAGAGAAGATGGCCCCATGTTTGGGGTACATACCTGATGTCTCCTGCTCTGAATGGAGCTGTCTTTTATATGAGGTGCTGTGAGGCTGGGCTGGAGCCCAGAGCAGCCGGGCCACCTGGGAGCTCTTCCCCTCCAGTGGCCCTTTGGATCAGGGAACACTGGGCCGAGCCTGGGAGAGTGGGTCTGGACTTGGTGACAGCACACTGATTCTAAAGTTGCCTTTTGGATCAGTCCTATGGATCCAATTTAATTTTCAAGAGGCAAGATGAGTGAGGCATTTTCTCTTTTGATCCTACAGAAGTCCTGTGAAATAGGGCACTCAAGAACTATTCTCCCTACCTTACCTGTGAGGACACCGAACTTGGAGACGTTAGGGGGCTTACTCAAAGTCACCCAGCTGGTCTGACCCCGAATCTAGGGCACTTTGTTCTGCGCCACGCTGACCCCGTGGTCCCTCCAAGCAATGGGCAAGGCAGCCTCAGTAGCCACAATGCGCTCGATCCATGTGCGATGGCCAGGGATGACCTCGTGAATAACGTGACTTGTGAGCAGAGATTTGAAGGAGATGAGGGAGTCGGTCAGGAGGTGAGGGGAGGAAGGGTGTTCCAGGCAGAGGGAACAGCCAATGCAAAGGCACCTTGTAGGCACATGTGCCTGCGCAGGGGTGCCTCGTGCGGGAGTGTGGTGCGGGGGTGAGGGGTGGGTGACGAGAGTTGTGGGAGATGATGCCAGGGAGGTGACAGGGCAGGGGTGCTGGCAGATCCCATGGACCTGGCAGACCCTTGTAAGGACTCGCCTTTCCCCCAGGGAATGCAAAGAATGCACACCTGGGATGGGTCTCTGCTGTCTTCAGCTCCCACAGCACAAAGCACTCTCTAAATTAGTCTTACCTGTTCCCACCAGCCTTTTTAAGCTACTCAAGGACAAACTCCTTTGTCTGAGGCTCCTGTGTATCCCTCCTGGTGATGAAAATTTGGTCCCCATTCATTGAATGAGAGAAGGAAGGAAAGAAGAAATTTCTGTTTGGCTCTATTTCCGGAAGACACGGAGGGTGATGACACCCTCCCCTGCTCCAGGGAGCGATTAGAACTCGAAGTCCCCGGCCAGAGTCCTCTAGTTTCTACCATCTGCCTTTGGGTGGGACTTTTCCATCATGGATCCAGCATTTTAAGAGGATCCAGGAAGTGTTTGTCATTTGGAGGCATTGATGTTGGCAAGGATAATGGCTCTTTGCTGCCCTTATCTCTCAGAAGAGGTTGACTCAGGCAGAAGCACTGAAGGGACGTGGGGACCAGCTTGCCGTCCTGTAGGGAGCCCAGGGGGGTCGATGAGCATTTATGGGCGGCTCGCTCTGTACCAGCCGGTGCTAAGTACTGGGTGCGCTGCCTGCCGTTTATTGGTGTAGGAAGTAATGAACAAAGAGCATCCACCTTAGAACTGGAGTTGGGCAGGTGACAGATGCCGTCTAAGCCCAGCTGAGGAGGACGAGGGAGCTGGCTAGGAGAGGCAGCGGGGAGGCCTGACAAGGAGCGTGGCAGGAGAGGAACAGCATTTGCAAGAGTGTGTTCAGGCCAGAAGGGGCTTGACCATGGCTGAGAGGAAGAGTGCAAGAGGGCATGATGGGCCAAGGTGAGGTCTTTGAACATGACCCTGAAGGCAGGGGGTTAAGAAGGATGAGTGTCACGGCTGTTGTGTCTTAGAAAACCTGGATGGATGAGGGGACAAGACGGGAGGAAAGGAGACCAATAAAGAGATTGTTTCCATCTTGCTAGCGGCAAGAAGTGTTGATAGCCTGGCAGGGAGTGGCTCACTGCGTTTCCCAGGGGATGCTGGACCGCAGGGAGAGCGGTGTTGGGGGAAGGGGCACAGCAGGGGATCTGTAGGCCGGCAGGCTCAGGTTGAAGCCCTAGCTCTTCTGTGACTGGCGTGTGCCTGTATGGCGTCACTCAAGTTTTAGTTATAGTTACTTCATCTGTAAAATGGAAATCATTTTAGTAGTACTAGCCTTATACATGGGCAAGAGGGCGTGCCTTGGACCCCATGCTTTAGAGAGCCCTGCTCTGGGCCTCCTCCAGGTAAGGGGGCCATGAGGCCAGACAACGTGCCCACTCCAAATCCATTCCTTCCCTATCCTGTGCTCTAAGCATCCAGGATCCAGGAATTTCCTGCCCAAGTGGCCAGCATCTGGGCCTGTGCAGGCCTCTTTCCTGGTCTCTGGAGTGTGGGTGAAGGTTGGACTCTCAGGATGGGGCTTCTCCTGCATAAGCGCAAGGGCCCTCAGGTCAGAAAGGAAAGGGGGAAGGCCACGGGTGGGGCTGAGACCTCACCTCCCTGCCCCTGGCGTTCCAGAAGTCCAAGGATTTGGAATTGAAACCTGCCTTTGAGGTTGTTATAAAGATATGTTTGTCCAGGCAAGAGGAAAGAACAAACATTGTCTAAGAGTTTGTTAGCTTCGTTTACAACTCTCAAATATTTGGACACATGGCACGTGGGCCTCCATTTATGTGTTGGCTTTAGACCTCTCGAACATTGAGGGTGGGCCTGATTACAGGCCCGGCTTGCTGGTTTGTTTAAGAAGCCCAGGACACTGCACGCAAGTGTGAACTCTTGTCACCCGGTCACTCTCCTCTCCACCATGGCTTGTCCTGCAGAGTTTGCACTTTTATCTTATGGACATTTGTAAGACTCACCATCTAGAAGATGCTGCAGAGTATTTCCAGGCCCAGCACCAGCACATTTGAGTGACAGCTGGAATGAGGCCTCCCTGGCACTCCCACCTCTGGAAGGAAAGCAGAAATGATGCCACTAATGATGGAGGTGAAGCAGCCCTGATGGTCAGAGGAGAGCCTTCTAGATTCTTCTAAGCATCATCTCACCTCCTTTGAACGATGGAAAGAGCCTTGGATAGGAACCGGGAGATCCAGGCTCCAGTCCTGGCTCTGTTATTGATTAGACCTTTGTCAAATCACTGGAACTAGAGGTTCAAGCTCTGGCACCTTCTGACCCAGGATTCCGTGATCCTCCCCACCCACCGAATAGAATGTATCATGCTGGGCAGAAGGCAGGACCAGAAGCTGCAAAGTGGGAGGGCCTGGCAGATACTTCAAGTCTGGGTCAGCTAGAGGTCAAGGCCAGCTAGACAGAGAGAAAGAGTCCTGTGGGTTTGCAATGAGGCTGGGGTGAGAGCCAGCAGGTGAGACACTCACGGGCAAGGCTGTACCCCCATATCTTGGGTAGCGCCTGCTTGTTCTCTGCCTTGCTTTAATCTGGCGGGTGGGGTGGGGTGAGGTGCTCCCGACCAGAAGGCAGGATGAGGAAGTCTAGGGCCTGCCGCAGAAGTCTGCCCCTGATGGAAGCACGGCCGATTCCCAGTTGCTTCACGAACTCAGCAGTGCTCCTAGTGGCTGATGACTTTATTCTTTTCATTTCCACCAGCCAATCTCTAACGATACAGAGGCCAAGGATGGGTGTCAGGAGAAGTTGTCACATACAGGGATAAAGTTGATCTTTCTATCACTAAGAAAACCTAGACCATAAGCATGGGCTTTAGAGGCAGAAACAGGGCCAAGACAAAAAAGATAACGGCATGCTTGTTATCCATCACTGGGGAGGGATTCTGGGGGAAACCCAGTCTGTGGGTCTTCATGTTCACCCCCTTTCCAAGAATTGTACCGCAAGGACAGACCTCCCTAACCTCCCTTATATTTAACTGCTCTCCCCAAATCAACTCAAACTGACTGCCCCCATAGAAGTTGAAGCAAATGGGGTACACACTTTCTCTCCCACCCCATCCTGACCAGCCAGGAGGGGACGAAGTATACTGAGTGCCCAGTTCGGGCTTTGGGGACCTTGGGTCTGATCCTGGCTCTGCCGCTTGCTGTTGGGCGGCTTTGGGCAAATATCTAACCCTTTTGAGCCTCAGTTTCCTCACCTACACATCAAGGGTAACAATGCCTCCCACTATGGGTCGTTCTGAGGATTAGAAGCAATGCCTATAAAATGCCTGACAGAAGTTTGGCACAGAGTAGGAACCCAATAAATGACGTTTTCTTAACCATATCTGTGCGCCAACTGATTCTCTGATTGTGCCCCATCTGAGAAGGGTCGTGCGTGTTGCTCATTCTAGCCTAAACCGCAGCATGAGCAAATATGAAACAATCAAGCTGGCGGGATTCCTGAATGTCTTAGCTGCCTTGTTTGTCTTCCTTGAACATGAAGTAGCTCTGTTTGGAACCTGACACGAGGAAAATAGGACAGAGCACGGAGCAGAACAACATACCCCGTGGTTCAGCCACAGTCCTCAGGCACAGACTCAGGGCACTTCCTGGCGGGGACGCAGCCAGCGCTTAGCATGGTCGCCTGCCACTGCCCTGACTACCATCTCATGACTAGGACTGTTTCTGGTCCAAGGACAGAACCGGCAGCAGACAGGGAGAGGCACCCTGAGATGGGCCTACTAATGCTCTCAAGGATGTGGGAAACCAAGGGACGGGTGACAGATGGTGAACACACAGAGAAATTACTTCTGCAGAACCCCCTGTGAGTCACTTTCAGGTAAATGCTTCATTATAGGATCAAAATGTTTAGAAACAGAATCAGCCCTCCTTGAAAATGGTTGTTGTGATGATGCCATAGGCTTATGAGAAGGGGGAAGGGGGAGAGAGAGAGAGGAAAAGAAAGAGGAGAAGGTGGAAGAGGAGGAGGGGGAGGAGTGGGAGGAGAAGAAAGGAGGAAAAGAGAAGAGAAGGAAAATATTCAGAATGGTTCTGTGGTCTGAACGTACCCCCCCCAAAACTCATATGTTGAAATCCTAATCCCCACTGTGATGGTGTTAGGAGCTGGGGCCTTTGGGAGGTGACTAGGTCATGAGGGTGGAGCCCTCATGAACGGGATTAGTGCCTTTATAAAGAGACCGTACAGTGCTCCCTCACTCCTTCTGCCCCGTGAGGACGGAGCAAGAAGACACCAGCTATGAACCAGGATGCAGGCCCTCACCAGACACCGAATCTTCTTGTGCTTTGATCTTGGACTTCCAGCCTCCAGAACTGTGAGAAATAAAGTTCTATTGTTTATAAGCCACCCAATCTGTGCTATTTTCTTAGAACAGCTTGAACGGACTGAGACGGTGGGCATGGCATCAGTGGCCTGGCATCCAGGAGTCATGAGCTATGTGAGTGACCAGGACACGGCCAGGACGACCTAACAGCCTGACTCTTCCCCCTGCCCCTCAGGAAGGCCTTGGTCCATGCAGACCAGGTGGTTTAGCTGTCACAGGAAGGGTCAGGTCAGCCTGGGGCTGGGAATTCTGCAGTGAGTGCCTCCCGCCTTGGCGCACCCCGAGTGAGGCAGACTCGCTATGCTCTCTCTCTGTAGGACCCACTCTGTTCTCCTTGGACCTGAGCTCAGTTTTCCAAGCCAGTTTCCCCTGTGGACATTTCTGCATCCTTGCAAGTCAGGGCTCGTACGCTGAAGGGGGTGGATTATCTTTGAAGTTTTCCAAGGGGGAAAAATAATGCATTGGCAGTTGGGAGAGAACAGCATCTTAGAGGAACTACAAAATCCTCCCCCCACCCAAGCCCGCCCAACTGGCCCCTCTTACGCTGAAGTCCAGCTATGCAAACAATGCAGTCTTATGGGACTCAGAGTCTAAGAGAAATCAGATGGAACCCAAAAGAAATCAGGCAGAAGCCAAGTTTAAAATACAGCTGTGATCCAAACTTTTAATCCCAATGCAGGGGCTCTGGGTTCGATCCCTGGTCGGGGAACTGGGTCCCTGATACCGCAACTAAGAAGTCCACATGCTACAACTAAAAAAAAAAAAAAAAAAAAAAAAAAATCCCACATGCCGCAGCTAAAGATCCTGCATACTGTAACTAAGACCCAGTGCAGCCAAAATAAATAAATAAATAAATAAATATTTTTAAAAACCCCAAACATCTTATTCTGCATTATGTCTTTACAAAAGACATCTTGCCTTCAGAAGAACCATTAGCTTTCTAAAACCCACTCACATACCAACATGCCCATGCAAACATATCTAGTACCTGCAAAACACTAGGCTCTGGGCTAGATAATTACACTTGTATGATCTACTTAAGTGTTGGAAGGGAGTAGAGAAGATGTTAATAAATCTGGTCTGATGTACCTATTTGCAGGCCCTAGAATACATCGATTCTCTAATCTTTCCCGACGTGTATTGTGGATTCTATTACCCTCTTTCCTCTCCCCAATAACCACCCCTTTAACTTGAATCAGTACCGCTCATCTACGCTTCCCTGTCACCAGAGACAAAATGCTACTCTTGACACTTCACCCTGAGGTCACCAACCTGTTGTCTGTTTCTCCTAATAGATTCCAAGCCTGCGAGGTCAGGGGTGGTGTCTTATTCATTTCCATCCCTGGAAATGTTCCCAATGCCAGCACAGGACTGGGACACGGAGGGTGACTAATCAATGATGCTTGCATAAGTGAACAAATGAATGAATGAATGAGCACACATTCTTATAAACCCTTGTGTCTAGTTTCCTCTGCCAAAGAAGAAATGGAAGGAAACAAACTAAGCCAGGGATGCCAGAGTGTCCCGGATGGGCCGCTGGTGATGGGGTGGGTAGTTTGAGAGCTGGGTCGTCTGTCCTCTCCCGTCCTAGGCACGAGTCGACGTGGCTCCCTTAGTTCACCTGGGACGTGGTCTGGCCACCACTAGCCTCCCTGACACTGACTTACACAAAGACAGCAGGGGCTCTCTCTCCCCTGTCATTAAAGGGCCTGTGTGATCAATCCTCTTTTCTCAGGAGCTAAAAGAGGGTAGTAGATTATACCATCTCCTTTTGCAGGAAATCAGCGAAGGTCAACTTTGCTCTGTCCTTTCTGCAGATGGAGAGGCCGAGGAGAGAGTGGGCACTTCCCTAAGTGCCCCGCAGCCTGCATGGGAACCTGGCTGCTGAGCTCGGGACATTAAAATGTTTTCCATTTATGACTTGGGAAAATTCCACAACTTGCCCCACCTTCCCTCAAGGCCCAGGTGGCTGAGGTGTTCGCACCTGGGTATCTGGAATGTGTGTGAGCCGAGCAGGGGCAGAGCCCTGCAAGAGGTCCCCTACCCCGTACCTTTCCGGGCCTGGAATTCAGTCCTGTGTGTAGAGGTGGTCCCTCCCAATGCTGAAGCAGGGGAGCGAGAACTTAGGCCGCTCTGGCTGTAGGCCCCCAAGTAGGCTAGAAACTCCTGTGTGTCCTGTTTGGGAGACTGTTTTAAGCTGGAATGTGGGGCAGGGCTGAGGCAGGACCGGAGTCTGGGGAAAGAAATGAGTTAAGTGGAGGGTACTGAGGGCAGAGCAGGGGCGATCCCCCTCTTGGGAGCCTGAGAGGAGGGCTGAGGCCCCAAAGACGCAGGCAGCCTGTGCCTTCTCCCTGCTCCCCCTGGGCCTTCGAGCTCCTGCTCTGGGTTCCACTGAGTCACCAGGCTTGGTCTCAGCTTCTGCTACTGTCCTGCATGGGGCCCAGGACCGTCCTGGGCACTCAGCCCCAAAAGCCCTTCCACTGACTCAGCCGTGTCCCATCAGGGGTGGCCACAGCAGGCCGGGGTGGCCCCTCAGGGGTCCAGGGAGGGCCCCGAGTTGCCAAGTTGCAGACGTTGCTGATCTCTTTAAACTACGGAGAGAGTCTGATTTGCGGCAGCTCAGCCTTCAGGGTTTGAAGCTCCCGGAACAGCTGCTCTCAGCTCAAGCCGGTCATTAGCGGGCTTGTGGGTTGGAGGTCCGGGAAGAGTTTTCTAGGAGGCGGCGCACTGGAGAGGAAAGCGGACTGGCCTGTGGGTCAGGGGCCCCGGGATCCAGTCCTGGCGTTCCTGTTCGCCAGCTGGCAGCCCGAGCAGATCTCTTTCCTTCTCTGAACCCTGGAAAATGCGGACGGTGGGACCCAGATGAGGACTCTTCAGTCATTCACCAGCTATGACCGAGCACCTTCGGTGTGCCAAGGGCTGCTGGAGACCCTGGGGACGCAGTGACAGACGAGAACGGTAAGGCCCTTTCTTGTGGGGCTGACCTGTGTTCTAGTCAGCGAAGGGGACGGGCAGTAACCATCAGATAAACCGATCAACACGGTAACCTTACTTACGGATAAGTACCATCCAGAAAACAATACAGGGTGACTCAGGGAGAGAACCAGGGTCGGGGGAGTGTCCAGAGAACGCCACTGTCCCGGCCAGTGATGCCTTGTGCGGGGTGAGAGCGCTGGGGTGGCCGTGAGCGGGCAGATGCCAGATCTCGTGGAAACGGAGCACATAGGACCCATTGTGACTGGGGAAAAGAGATGGAGAGGATGACTTCTGGGCATTTTGGATGGAGCTACAGAGTCAATGGTGGTGTTGATTCATTGATTTGGGGGACGAGTGGGTCTGGGAGGGAAAATTGAGATACTGGTCTTGGACACATGAGGTCAGAGACCCTGAGTTGACTCCCAGTGGGGATGAGGTGAGGATAGTCAGGCACCCCGTTTCGGAGCGCGGTGCGGAACTGCAGAGCAGATAGGAGGGGCTCACACACGGTGAAGGTCTCCTGAGGTGTGGACGCAGGTTTCCAGGGCTCTTTACACACCTCCCACCCACCCATCCCCTTTCAAACGCCCTCACACACCCCCATCCCCGCCCAAGTGCCGTGAGCACCGCAGTCCTGACCCCAAACTTCCTCTGCAGGTGGCTCTGGGGCCGTTCCCACTTCTCAGCACAAAATCCACATCCGTTACCTCCTGGATCCACAGCCTGGCTCCCAGTCAGCTGACCAGTAGGGAAGCAGCCGCAGACTACTGTCCACTGAGGGGTCAGTGACTCTGGACATCTTATCCTCTGATCGGGCATTTTTCCCGCTTTCGTAGGGGGAGGTGGCTGTGTAGAGGCAAGCGGACACCACCCCAGCCCAAAGGCCTCATAGATGCAGTTGTTGGGTATTTTGATTGGGGGCCTGGCTTTGAGCAGTTCAGACCCTCCGAGGCCTCGGATCCCGGTGTGCAGAGATTCCCAGGGCGGGGGAAAGCCCTTTTCCTGAGGGAGCTTTAGAAGACAGAGAGGATGCTGGCCCCTGGGAAAGGGTGCCCAGAGTATCCCAGAGACTCTGCAAGGCGGCTCTCACCCTTGGCCCAGATGTGAAAAGTGTAGGTTTGGGTTCTGGTGATACAGGCAGGGTCGGTGAACTCTGGGATAGAGAAACATCTTAGCAATTCAAGGAGGGCGCGCCGTTGTCTCAGCTGCGCTAAAACGATGGGGGTCCCTAATGAGCACCTGCTCCTTCCCCGATAGGAGACCGTGGGCTCGTGGTTAAAGCCCATGGGCACTCACTCTGTCTGGTGGGTAACTGTGTCTCCCTTTGCAACCGAGGGGCAGGAAGGCCAGTTAAGGAGGGGCCTGGGGCTGTCGGCTGAGTTGGGATCTTTACCCTTGCCGGGGGGCAGGTGAGCTACAACCTGCCCAAGGGTCCCACAGGGAACAGCTCATGCTGAGGGGCTTCGAGGGGACCCAGGGGCCAGTCCCCTCTCAGTGCTGGCAGAGGAAGCCCGTGGAGAAGAGAGGAGGCCAATATTATCCCATTGCCTCCTATTCGGTTTTCAAATATGGCGTGTCTGCTGCCTTGTTCTTTGGTCACAATCACCCCGAATGACCCAGCCTCTCTGACTCCAAACAGGCCTCCTCTGTGCAGTGAGAAAACACCCACCAGTGTCCTCAGCAGAGAGCACGGGCGCCGGAGCCAGACTCTCTGCGTATCCATCCCGGCTCAGCCTTTTTACAACCTTGTGACTTAGGCAAGTCACTTAGCCTCTCAAGGAATAGAAAATAAACCACCTCATAGAATTGTCTGAGAACTCAAGGAGATAATAGCTGTACAGGGCTAAAAACAGTAGGTGACCACAGCAACGTGCCATCAAAGTCAGCTGTCATTACCATCATCTGCACGGCCACCCCAGGGGTGCTCTTGTTGGCCGTGCTGGGGCCCCAGACCTCCCCGCAGGCCAATCTTTGTTGTTAGAAAGGTGGGTATTATGGCCAGGAGCCATCGCCCTTCCCTGTGACCGGGCAGCACACCTCTTACCAGAAGAAGAGGGAAGGGAAATCTGGGGAGGCACATAGAAACCAGCGAAACAAACACCAAAGCAAAGCTAAAAACAACAACTTCCACAATCTTCCACAGATTGCTAAAAACTGTTTAGTCTAGTGACTCAAATGGTGGTGGTCAACTTAACCTCAACAGCACTTAGCCTGGGGCCGTCCATAGTTGAATGTCACAGTAGTGACATTGGTCTGCTCAGCTGCCATAACAAAGTAAAACAGACTAGTGGCTTCAACAACAGACGTTTATTTTCTCTTAGTTCTGGAGGCTGGAAGTCCAAGATTAAGAGGTTAGCAGGGTTGGTTCCTTCTGAGGCCTCTCTCCTTGACTTGCAGACAGCCTCCTTCTCCCTGTGTCCTCGTGGCCTTTCCTCTGTGCATGTGCACGGCCTGTGTCTCTTTTTGTGTGTCTACATTTCCACTTCTTTTGAGGATGCCAGTCAGATTAGATTGGGGCCGACCCTAATGACCTTATCCTAACTTAATCACCTCTGTAAAGGCCCTATCTGCAAATACAGTCACATTCTGAGGTCCTGGATGTTAGGGTTTCAACATACGAATTTTTGAGGGACACAGTTCAGCCAAAAACTAATTCCACCCACAGAACTCTGAGATGTACAGAATATGCAGACTTTAGGAGGACTTCAGAAATCACCAAGTCCATTCCCTGGAATTTGTAGATGAAGCTCAGGGTCCTGCAGCCATTTGTCCAGAGGCACAGAATAAGTCAGTGCAGGACAGGAGCCAGAGTCCTGGGGCTGCCCTGCTAAGCCGCGTGGATTGGGCAGTCAATGTCTGTATCTGTAAGAAGTAGGTGAGGAGTTCTCTCTCACTGGGCTGTCTGTTGAGAACTCAAAGTACGATCACGATCATAAACATTCTTTGTAAACAGCAAAGCCTGCACCCAGGGATGCCCCAATGTTTAGACAGGCAGGAGAAGGTCATGGTAATAGAGGCTCTTGGTTTTTGAATCTGTTCGTTACTCAGAATAAGGAGAGGGAATGGGCTTTCTGCCTGTGTGCCGGGCTTTGTACAAACGATCACATTTATTCTTAATAACAGCCCTACTTCAGATTAGAGATTGCTACCCCATTTTGAAAAGAAGAAAATTAGAAATCAGAGGACTGAAGTCACTTGACCAAGGCCACTGTTCATCAGCGGTGGATCCAGCGCTAAGTTTTTCTGACATAGCCACGCTCTCCTCACCTCCAGGGTGAGGCCAGGGGCTTTGGGGAGGGCCTTAGCCGGCAACGGAACCTTTAAACACCAACTTGCAGTGAGGTTCCTGGCTGGGAGAGCGCATGCTCACAAGTGCCTGGAGAGCCTTCCTGTGACATCCAATTTTTACCTGGGAGGCAGTAGTTACAACAGGCCATCCTAAGAAAATGAAGTGCAAAGGTTTAACACCGTCAGCATAGTCTCTGACTGCAAACCACAGTGCAGCTGTGCCCGTGGGGACACGCCACACGTCCAGGCTCATGCCCTCGCGGGAGCCGTGGAGCCTGCCTCACTGTCTCTTGTTTCATGTGTCCAGCCAACACGATCACAGTGATACTGGCAAACGTCTACACGACGTTCACGGGTCAGGAACCATTCAAAATGCTTTGTCTATGTCAGCTCATTGAATCCTCACAAAACCCTAAGAGACAGGTCTTATTGTCGTCCCCAGCTAGGTCGGGCAACTTGCCCCAGTTGTCTGTGCTTTAAATGTCTGTTGCAGGGTTTGACCAGACTGTCTTGCTCCAGACGCCAAGGTCTCGACCACTAAGCTATTTCAGGGACACGTAAGGACTCGCTCATAAGGGTCTATGTTACTGGGGCATCATGCCTTTGACTTATAAGAAAAGAACATCTTTGAGGGCCTTTTGAGGGCCAGGCACTCTGCAGACCTGTCGTCTCCAGAACCTGAAGAGCTGGGTTTTGTTATCTTAGTTTTAGAGGCAAGGAAGTTGAGGCCCGGGAGGTTAGGTGATGCAGCTAGAATCTCACAGCCAACAAGTTTACAACACTGAGATTTTAACTCTTAGCTGCCCCTGTGCTCTCCCTTCTGGGACCAGTGCTTCCCAGACTCACAGAAGTCCCTTCGAGATGTTTCCCACCAGTGTTCTGGGCCTTGTAAGCTTGATGTCTGAGTGGTAGTAATTTAGTAGGTCAAAACCAGCATTTAAAAAATGAAATAAAACAAAGCACACAGAAGAAAGGGGAAGGGATAGGAATAGAACACAGTAGAATAAATGAAAGGTAAGAATAGGTAATTTGGGGTGAAACTTTGGATTTAGTTATTTACATGTGTGTACTGGGTTGTAATGTAAATTGCAGGTCACAATAAAAAAAGTTTGGAAGCCATTGCTGTGTGCTTCCCAGTCCTTTTGTCTGCAGGCACCTCCTCTAGGGCCCAGGGGTTATGACTTTTAAAACCTTAATGATGGGCCCTGTACCCTCTCCAGTTTTGAACGGAGCTATTTCTGAAAAAACAAGTCCTTTTCCTATTAGAGTTCCCAAGGATTAGGAATAAGACTGCAATTTGGTGAACTTCTGGATGACTGCTAAAAATCACATTTCCTTGCTGACTCAAGATTTTTTTTCAGGGCTGCCGTCCCAGAATCTCCCTTTGCTTCTGGGCAATAGACCACCTGTGAGTACAGAAGCTCTCCCCCGCCCCCTACCCCCTGCCCCATAACCTGTGTCATCCTGTTCTCTCTCTTTCTCCTTTTTTTTATTTTTTATTTTTTTAAATTTATTTATTTTATTTATTTATTTTTGGCGTGTTGGGTCTTCGTTGCTGTGCACAGGCTTTCTCTAGTTGTGGTGAGCGGGGGTTACTCTTCATTGCGGTGGGCGGGCTTTTCATTGCGGTGGCTTCTCTTGTTGAAGAGCACGGGCTCTAGGCGTGCGGGCTTCAGTAGTTGTGGCTTGCGGGCTCTAGAGTGCAGGCTCAGTAGTTGTGGCACACGGGCTTAGTTGCTCCGTGGCATGTGGGATCTTCCCGGACCAGGGCTCGAACCCGTGTCCCCTGCATTGGCAGGCGGATTCTTAACCACTGCGCCACCAGGGAAGCCCTCTCCTTTTTTTTAAAATCTAGTTTTAGTGTCTCTCAGGGTCATACATGTATGTAGTTTGAAGACTCAGAGAGGCTTGCCATGAAAAAAGGGCTCCTTTGCCTCTGCCGGCTGCCTGCTCTTTTCTGCTCCCCAGAGCCCGTACTTTCAGAAATTTCAGCAGATGCTTGTGACATTTACCCCCATTTCGCCAAATATCAGTAGCATGTTTAGATTGCTATTTCTTGATTTTTTTCAGTTTCAGACGTGACCTTTTGATTTCTTATTATGAAGCAAATTTAGCTCTTTTCAATCTCTCCAGCACACCCTTCTTATCTCACCATCTCTCCAGGAGAGCCATGTAATTTTTATAAGTATTCAGTGTCTGTATTATGATTACATAAATTCTACTCACAGCTGAGCCATGTAGTATACTATACTTTTTTTTTCAAACACAATAATAAACTTTCCCTGGATATAATTGACTTAATTTTTCATTTGCTTCATTATCTGTATGTTTATCATTAATTCAACCCTCCAAGCTAGTTATCCCTAGTTGTGTAAGTCTCTTCTTAATACATTCGAACATATTGGGCAACATGATAATATCACCTTCTTGAAGAAATCCCCCAGAGCCCTCTGACCTACTCCAAAATGCATGGGTTGTTCCTAAGCCTGCATCACAGTTATTTTCTTGAGATTTCTCTTCATTATTTTCTTGGGAATCTTTTTCACCTCTCTCATCTTGGCTGTTCTCTTTCTCGGATCACAAGTCTTTTTCTTCCTTGATTTCTTTTTTCGTTTTAATGGTGCACATCACCGAGTCCCTTCCTGAGAAAGGCAACGTGGAACCAATGTTTTGAGACCTTGAATGCCCCAAAATGTCTTTATTCTACTCTCACTCCTAATTAATAGTTTGGCTTAAGACAGAATTCTAAGTTGGAGATAACTTTTCCTTAGAATTTTGGAGACATTGTTCCATTATTTTCCGGCTTCCATGATTACTTTGAGGAGTCCAAAGCTATTGTATTTTGGTCATTGGTCTTCTGTCCCCTGTTTTTCTCTCTGAAGGCCTGTGGATGGGTATTCTCTTTACTTCATTGTTCTGAAATTCTGTGATGCAGTAGTATATTTTATCCATCATGCTGAACACTCAGTGGCTGTTTTTGGTGGTGGTGAGAGTTGGCTGGGGTCCTCTTTGGAGAAGGCTGCTGGGATGCTTTGGTTCTCTTTATTCCCCACAGGAGGATGTTGTGGTCAAGAAGATCCCTCTCGGTGCTGGGTTTGGCAGGAAGGCATGTTCACTACCATGGTGGCACTGGAGTCTGAGGTGCAGTCGTGTGTGCCGTGGTCATAGGACCAGATCTGGCATGTGCAGGGCGGCTGTGGCCTCCAGATCCAGGGTGCAGGCATGCTTGCTGTGACAATGATACTGGTGTCCAAGATGCAGGCACACATGGAGTGACTATGGCTCTGAGGTTCAGGGCACAGTGAACTTGCTGTGGTACTGGTGGTGCCAATGTCAAGTGTATACAGAGTGGCTTCTGAGCTAGGGTCATGGCCATGGGTACAACTGTTTTGGAGAGGGGAGGATGGAGTGGGGACATGGCAGCTCTGGCCCTGGGGGCGATGCAATGGCAGCTCCTTTCAAGGCAGGGAGCACAGCAGTGGCTTCTTCTCCAGGGAGACACAGTAGTATGGATTCCAAGCATCTCCGTTTGCTGGCGTCAGTGTCAGCAAACCCTGTGGAAGTCCTCAGTGGCGAAAGCTTTTGGTGTCTCAGTGGTGACAAGGGCTGCTGTGGTCCTCCTGATCTCCCTTCCCCCATGTGGGAAGGTCCTGCTGAGGGCATCCCTCTTGCCACTGAGCTGTGCCAGACTGGGGGATGGGGTGATCCCAGGAAGATGCCTCCTACGCTTTTCTATGCAGTCATCCTTGGGTTTTGTGCCCCACTGTGTTGCTGCAAGTTCTTTCTTTCATTCAGAGCTCTGCCAGTGCTATGCTATTTCATCTGTTTGTAGTTCTTTATTAGTTTGTGTGTGTGTGTGTGTGTGTGTGTGTGAGAAGGACAAGCATTGGGACTTCCTAGTGTGCTAACTTGCTGAGATCACTTCTCCTCTTTACTTTTTTAACTTTCTTCAATTTCTTTCCTTAATGTTTGCTCTAGTGATTACAGTATGCCTCTTCAATTTATCACAATCTACTTTAAATTAATACTGATTTTTTGGTGACAAAAAGAAACTCTGGGGACTTCCCTGGTGGTGCAGTGGTTAAGAACACACTTGCCAATGCAGGGGACATGGGTTCGATCCCCGATCTGGGAAGATCCCACATGCTGCGGAACAACTAAGCCCATGCGCCACAACTACTGAGCCTGCGCTCTAGAGCCCGTGAGCCACAACTACTGAGCCCACGAGCCACAACTACTGAAACCCGTGCACATAGAACGCATGCTCTGCAACAAGAGAAGCCACCGCAATGAGAAGCCCTTGCACCACAACGAAGAGTAGTTCCCATTCGCCTCAACTAGAGAAAAGCCCGCGAGCAGCAACGAAGACCCAACTCAGCCAAAAATAAATAAATAAATAAAATTTTAAAAAAAAGAAACTCTGCACAATGTAGCTCCATTTCTCACTACCCCCTCTTTTGTGCTATTATTGGCGTATATATTTATATGTGCTACAAACCCACAGTATGATGTTATAATTTCTGCTTTGAGCAATCATATGTTTTTGTTAAGTTAAGAAAAGATAATATATCATTATATATTCTTTTTTTATTATTATATATTCTTAAATTTACTTACATGCTTGCCATTGCCAGTGCTTTTCATTTCCTTTTGTCAACTGGTTACCATCTGGTATCATTTTCTTTCAGTTAGAACGACTTCCTTAGTTTTTTCTGTAGTATTAGTCAGATAGAAACAAATTCTCTGTTTTATTTATCTGGAAAAGTATTTCTTTCACCTCCATTTTTTAAAGGATAGTTTTATTGGATAGCAAATTCTTAAGTGACAGTTCTTTTAGCACTTTAAATATGTCATTTCATGGAAATAAAAACAAAAATAAACAAATGGGACCTAATGAGACTTAAAAGCTTTTGCCCAGCAAAGGAAACCATAAACAAGACAAAAAGACAACCCTCAGAATGGGAGAAAATATTTGCAAACGAAGCAACTGACAAAGGATTAATCTCCAAAATATACAAGCAGCTCATGCAGCTCAATATCAAAAAAACAAACAACCCAATCCAAAAATGGGCAGAAGACCTAAATAGACATTTCTCCAAAGAAGATATACAGATTGCCAACAAACACATGAAAGGATGCTCAACATCACTAATCATTAGAGAAATGCAAATCAAAACTATAATGAGGTATCACCTCACACCAGTCAGAATGGCCATCATCAACAAATCCACAAACAATAAATGCTAGAGAGGGCGTGGAGAAAAGGGAACCCTCTTGCACTGTTGGTGGGAATGTAAATTGATACAGCCACTATGGAGAAAAGTATGGACGTTCCTTAAAAAACTAAAAATAGAACTACCATATGACAGCAATCCCACTACTGGGCATATACCCTGAGAAAACCATAATTCAAAAAGAGTCATGTACCACAGTGTTCATTGCAGCTCTATTTACAATAGCCAGGATGTGGAAGCAACCTAAGTGTCCATCGACAGATGAATGGATAAAGAAGATGTGGCACATATATACAATGGAATATTACTCAGCCATAAAAAGAAACGAAATTGAGTTATTTGTAGTGAGGTAGATGGACCTAGAGTCTGTCATACAGAGTGAAGTAAGTCAGAAAGAGAAAAACAAATACTCAGTTTTTGTAGTTTTCAACTCTAGAAATTCCACTTGATTCTTCTTTACAACTCCCATTTTTCTGTTGAGATTCCCTTATTGTTGACACATTCTTAACATAAATTCCTTTAATTCTTTGAGTATATTTTCTTTTAATTTCTCGAACGTAACTATAGGAGCTGCTTTGAAGCTTTTGTCTGCTAAATCCAGCATCTGGGTCCATGTGGCATCATAATGTTGATTTTTTTCTGGTCAGAGTTTCTTGTTTCTTTGTGTGTCTAGTAATTTCTAGCTGAAAATTGGACATTGCAGTGAATTCTGTTTTATATCTGAATTCTGTTTCATTTGCCTGAAAGATGTGTTTTGCTTTATTAACTTTTCTGCACTTGAATTGCAAAGTTGGTCTCCTCCATGGTGTGCAGCCATTGATATCACTGTGTAGTTTTTACTTTTAGTAATTTACTTTGTTTCTTAGTCTGGCTCCCTAAGGGTATTCCCTATTTGTGCACTATTTAATTTGGAGAGAGGTTATGCTCAGCAACCTTGAACATGTGAGCCTTCTACCTTCCGCTGCCCAAGCTGTGTATGGTTGGAGGAACAAATTCAAATCTACAGTAAGTCCTTAGGTTTCCTTTGGTTTTCATTTTTTGCTGGACTCTTTCTGGCCTCTATGACTCGTGTGTATTTTAGGAGTCAGTGAGGGACATGTGGGGAGTTTATTATTTCAGCCCTTTGGGGGCTCTCTTAACTTACTTCCAGGATTTACCCCCATTACATTCCTGGGTGATCTGCAGGCCACTCTGAACAGAAGTTATATTCTCAAGCCAGAAAAGCTGCAATTTTTCACTTTGGTCTTGAACTGATTCCATGACCTTTTAACCCATAAACGGCAGGTTTTCACCTCCCTATTCCAGATCAGATCTGTCACCTCCACCTGGCTGTTGGTTTTCACTAACAGCCCTCAAACAAGTCCATCATTCCCACGAGTAAAGCTGTGGCTCTCATCACCCAAGCTAAGGTGTGGGAGCGAGGGATAGAAACTCCAAGCAAGAAGACCACAGACTCATGGCCATTCTGATGCAAGAGCAGTTTTTCAAAATTAAACACTTCTCAATTTGTTGTTCGGCCTTTGGTCATGTTCCAGTGCCTTTAAATGGTGGGTTTTAACAACTTTATCTGGTTTTTCTACTTGTTTTTTTCAGGGGGAAATTGACCAGCTTCTCATACAACCATTCCTAAGTGAATCTTGGACTGGATTATTTCAATGTTTCTTCCCTTCAAATATTCTATTGACCACAGCTTTTGATTTTTTCAGAAATGTACTGATGTCAGAAGGCTGGTGCAAACACCTAGAAGGATAGCTCCGAATTTTGCATAAATCACTTTAAATGTGCAAAAATAAATGGGGGAGCCAGCGAGGCTGAACACCGAGCTGGGGGTTTCAGAGCTGGGGTTTAATCTCAGCGCAGCCCTGGGAGCCCTCTCCAGGGCTCTCTAACAAAAGTTTCTGCTAAGGACACCCCTAGCCTCACCTAATATATCTTGCTGCTGCCCATCTTCTGCCCTGCCTTGCCCCCTACCTCCCCCTGCCTTTTGCATGGATTCTATGACTCTGTCAGGGTGAAAGTGGCAGAAAGTAACTTTCACTTCTGCTTAGACAACTGAAACTCAAGAGCAAGGTCATTTCCTTGTTCTTTTCTGAGCGGCTGCTGGAATACATTTTCGGTTTTTTTTCCGACCCCTGTCTGTTGGGGGTGGACAGAAAGGTGAAGGTTTTTTTTTTTTCCCCAGATCATGTAAAAACCAGCTTACCTGAACTCCCTTCCCTGCAAACTTCTCACATCCGCTCTCACCCTAACCTTGAATAGATCAGTCAGAGTTTGAGGAAATGGATTTTCTCTTTAGAAAGGTGGATTTCCTGCTCCCCGCTGTATATTCTGTATCCTTGGGTCCAAGTACATAAAAGTTCTTGAAAACTCACAGATTCAAACCCCACAGATTAAAAAAAAATTAGATGTAATTCAGACAGCATCACTGGACCCTTGGTTAGTAAAAGACTCAACCCAGGTGTCTGCCTCTGAGAATTTGCAGGATCCTTAGTGATAAACCATGTTCAAAGCCGTCTCCTTGGTAACACCCCCCAATAATCACTGATGGAGTTATTGTTCCTGCCTCTGCTCTAATACTGTGCCTTGTTGAGGCGTCTATGGCTGCGCTTACCACATCCCATGATACTTGTCTGTCTACCAGACCCCTTGCCAGGCTCCTTAGACTGAGTCCCTCAGAGGAGAGCCGTGCCTATTATATCCGTATCCCCAGCCTCTGGTGTGTCCTTAGAGCGAACAGTCACCAAAGTTTGCTGTGTTAACTGAATTGAAATAACAACACTGAATCATCTCATCTCAAATAGTAACTTTTAAATCATAAGCTTGGGAGTCCTTGAACTTGTGTTTAAATGTTTAGGTCCAACTCTCAGGTGTCAGGAAGTGAATACAAAAATAATAACACCTATGATTCACTGAGCACAGCTGGTTCTGGGCCCTGTTCTGGGCCCTTTGCTCTCAAGGATGGAAGAAGACAAAGCAGTTTTTTTAAAAGATCAGATTTGGGACTTAGATTAGGCATATTCGCATCAGCTACCAGTTATTTGGAGTTCACTACGTGCTAAGTACTGTAATAGAGACTTTTTATACGTTAATCCATTTATTCTCACAAAAAACCTTTTGGGAGAAATGAAGCAGACTGTTTCCAAGGAGCCTTAGAACCCACGAACTCCATGTTGCTGCTGCTGATGCCATGAACATCTGTCCAAAAGCTCTTTCCTACCAGGAACTCACAGAGAATTATTGTCTTAGTCCTAAAATCCAAGGAGAGAAACTCCATAAGGAAGCTGAAATTCTGGACTGTGGTCCCAGGGCAGGAGTAGAAGCAGACCTGTCTGAATTCTATCCCTGCCGCACCCTCACTGAGGTTCCCAGACATAAAGGCAGGAGAGGAGGCCACCCATTGGCTCCCTTTTGTCTGTGCATCAGAAAGCAGGTGACCAGTGGCTCACCACGTCTGGCTGGACCAGCAAGTCTCCAGAGGTCATCTCAGCAACCTTCTTGGTCCCATTGGTCCCTCCGCCGGTGTGGTACAGGACAGCACCTCACCACTCGAGGTGTTAGGGTCCTTCCCCATCACCTGCTTCATTCTCTGCTCCTCTGAGTTTTCACAGCTGAGTGAAATAGCACAATTGAAGAGGCTCTGAGATCAAAATCAAGGACTGGCTAGGGTGCTAGAAACAAGGGAATTAGCTAATTCTGTGCCGCCTCTCCCTCATTCTATCATTTGTGCTCTTAGTATCCCATGGGCTAGGTATCATCAGGACTATCTGGAAGACAAGAAAAAACCAGCAAGCCTGGGAGAATGGCCACCCTGCTCACCCAGATGGCACAAGGCAGCAGAGCCCAAGCTCCTTCTTGCCTTGAAGACAAACGCTGCAAAGCAGAGCGCAATACCTTGCAGAGTTAGCTTGGAGGTTACTAACTCTGCCAGGCTTGCTGCAGGAAAAACAACATCTGTGTTGTTAAATCAAAACCCCATGAGAAAATTTCCCAGTGGCAGAGGGGCATTGTTACCGATGTGGCCCAGGCCCAGAGAAAGACCAGCTGCTTGTGGTCCTCCCTCACAGGCTTTTCCTGGACCCAGTGAGCCCACGGAAGCTTTTGAAGGGCTTGGCGGGAGGGGCGGGGCTCCTTGGGGGCAGCTGTGACCACAGACCGGGGAGCCTGCCACCTCGGCCGGGTGATTGCCATCGTCAGCAGGAAGCTACGAGCTACTGAACTGATTGAGACACCTGGGATGGGCTCCTGTTTTGGGATTGCTTCCGAGCTGCTGGCTGTAGCTGGAAGGACACTGCCCCACAAGGCGCGGGGACCTGAAGAGCTATGGTGAGCGGCCGCTGAGCACTGCCAAGGTAAGATGCATCCTCCGCCTTCCCGACCATCTCATTTCCTCAAATGGTGCCAACAGTGCCCGGAGGCCTGTGGGTGGGAGACCGGGCAGGAACATCGCTATGGGGGTTATGGGCGGAGAGAGAAGACATTCTTAGGATCCGAGCCACAGTTATGAACAGATTGCCCTGTTGTTTGTTCATTTCTGTTTTAGAGAGTTTTTTGATTTATAAAAGTTCATCCATCCAGGGTAGATTCTGCTTCTCAGGCTTTCTAAGCTGGAAAAGGTGGTGAATGTGCCACAGAGGAAAGACAAGAGGAGGCTGGGGCGGGTGGTGGCGAGATGCGTGGGCACTCACGGCAGCTGTGGGCTCCAGGCAAGAGCTTCCCTATGAGAGTAAAGGTACTACGGTGCAGAGCTGATGGAGGCCAGCGGTGATGCATGGGAGTGTCTGGCTCAAGGTCAATGATTGGCTGTTGCTTTTGTTTCATTTTGGGTTGGTTTTTTTTTTAAATAAGTTTTTCCATTTTTCAGACATTTGGGGGTAGGGTGATGGAATAGGTTTAACGATGGCCTTTTGGGCTAAGAGATCTATCTGGCCAACTGTGAAAAGGAAAGAACAGTAGACAACATATTTTGAAAGGATTTTTAAAATTCTAGGATTTTCACAACTTTTCTAGTCATTTCCTAACTGTGTTTACCACTGTGTTTAGCCTCAACTGCCCACATCGCCAATGAACTAAAGAGTTATCACCGCGCTTCCGTAGTTATAGAGAATTCCATATAATATATGTTGATACTCCTCCCTCCCAGAAGGGAGCTTGATTCCCCTCAACTTAAGTGAGAACTGGACTTAGTAGAGTGTATGGAAAGGGAAAAATGGTAACACTATAGTGGAGAATCCTGGCCACAAAGTCAAGGTTAACATCTCCAGGGATAAGTCATATTGTATTTATTGCGTAACTTTGTCTGCAAGGAGAAAAGTACTTCACCTGTGTGCTATTCTTCCCCCAAACCCATTATCCCAGTCTAGTCATAAGAAAACATCAGACAAACCCAAATTGAGGGACAGTCTACAGACTATTTGACCTTCTAGATGGTCAAGGTCATGACAAGTGAGTAAAGATGGGGAAACCGTCACACATCAGAGGAGAGGAAGGAGACATGACAACTAAATCCAGAATTCACATCCGGGCTGGATTGGATTCTGGAACAACAACAACCTCAAAGTCACTAGTGAAAAATAGGTGAAGTCTAAATAAAGTCTGGAGTTTAATGACTATCATTGTACTGATGTGCCTTTCTTAGTTCTGGCAAATGTACCATGGTTAGGAAAGAAGCCAACATTAGGGGAAGCTGGGTGAAGGATGTATGGGAAGTCTCTATCCTATCTTTGTAATTTTTCTGTAAACCTAAAATTATTCCAAAGTAAAAAACTAAAAAAACAAAACAAAACAAAACTATGCTTATCCCGCCTTGGAGCAGAAATGGTCAAAACCTGAGCATGTTTAGGAAAACTGGCTTCCCTGGTCCGGGGGTCCCACCCTCTCTTTGAGCATTCTGGAACCCAGCAAGCCTCTTGCATTTTTTACCATCCTCTCTCCCGGCTCCCCACCTTATTCCCAGAAAGCTCCTTATTTCCCTCTCCACGTGGTATTTCTCATGATTCATTTATGTTTTCATGCAGCACACATTTTTTGAGCCCTCATTCTGTGTCAGGGGACTTAGGGCCGATACCCCACCTCTGTCTCCTAGCAGAGCTCACTGCGCTGGTTCAGGCTCCTGGGCTCCCAGCACATGCCTAGCTACCCACAACTGGCCCCTCACTGGTGAGGAAGTAGGAGGCCGAGCGTGGAGGCCAGGGAGGGCCCAGACCCGGCATGGAATACCCGATGAACTCTGCCATCCTGAGCTCAGCCATCCCCACAGAATCTGTGGTCAGCCAAGCAGCAGTGAGCTGTGCTGGCCAGCGCTCTCCCGTGAGCGGAGCATCTCCAGAGGGATGCAGAGCCGGACTGGGACTCCTGAAGAGCCAGCTCCTGCACTGCCCTAGAATCTGCAGCATTCAGATGAGACCACCAGGGGCGGCATCCTTGCTTGTAAGGGTCAGGTGTTTGGAAAGGTACCAGGGAGACAGAGAAGCCTGACCTCCCCAACACACACACACACACACACACACACACACACACACACACCCCCACACACCCCCACAGGCCCGGCAGAGCAGGTGTGCCCTTGTTCGAGGGTGATATCTCAGCCAGATTAGAGAAACGCTGCGGAAGCAGATGAGAAAGAAGAAAGAATTATGAAGCTGTGGGGAGATAGCGTTTAGATGAAAATCACATCACTTAGATGAAGATCAAAACTAAAGAGCGGAGATTACCACTGGGCCTACAGTCCCCTCCCTGTCATATCTCCGGCTCCCTCACTGCTTCTGGACCTCCTCCACGGGTCCGGGCTCCTGCTGGGCCCTCTGACTGGGGCCCCTCCCCCCTTCCTCATCCAGGCAAGTTCCGCTTGTCCTGATTCTCAGGATCAGCACCAACGTCTTCTCTTCTGTCACCAGTGCCCAAACCCATCCCTGTGTCCCCATGGCCTCCAGCACATGGTTAGGGCTATTTGCTTGCTGGTCTGCTGCCCCTCTGGACCTGGGCTCCTCCAGGACAGGGACCAGGCCCTTCCTCCCTTCCCTCTGGGTCCCAGCACCCAGAACAGTGCCCAGCGCAGGGTGGATTCCCTGTGGAGTGGTTCTTGAGGGAGAGAAACAAGGACACATTCTTGAATGCAAATAAAGCTTAAGACATGAGGAAGAAAGCTGGAAGGAGGAAAAGCATGTGAGATTTCACGATCACCCTTAGTCACAGTGGACTCCGGGACCATGGCCACAGCGGGGCTTTAACGGGGGCCCTTGCAGAAGGAGATGGGGTGTCACTAGGTCTTCAGCGTGTTCTGCTCCTGCAAGGCAGAGTGGACCAGAGGAAGGTGCTGGGCCTTGGGGACAGCCAATCCTGCTGTGCGACCAGGCTCTGCCACTTATGGGGGATCTGGGAGGGTCGAGCAAATGACCTAGCTCTCTGTAAAGCGGGAACAGTTGCACCCAGCTCCAGGTACAGAAGTGAGAACTAAATTGAACAAGATGATTGGAGCACGGAGGCTCTGCCATGGCCCCTCGGCTCCCCATGGGCCACTGTGTGGCTTGTGGGTGCCCCGTCACCAAAGGCCTGATGCTTCCTAAAACCATGGGGGTAGAAAGAGGTTAACTCGGGTGCCTTGTCAAGGCCACTCTCTGCTGGCCTCTTTGCACACCTTGTTACCTGGGCTGCTGCGCCAGGACCAGGGTGAGGCAAGTGGGGCTCCGAGGGTACAGAATTTAAAGAGGCTCACCCTCTCAGGATCGCTCAGGTGCAGGGGATGGTCGAGTATGTTCACGTGTGTCTGCATGGGTATGAGATGCTCTGTGTTTAATGGATTAAGTCAGGAGTTCTGACCTCGAGACCACAGACCCCTCTTAGGTTTCACAGGATCTGTGAGCTCCCTGAACTTTGTGGACGCATGCATTCTTCTGCAAAGAGCATTTATGGCTTTCATCAGATTCCCAAAAAGATCTGTCCACCCTGAAATATTTGGACTCACCAAGTCCGATGGTTAGGAAGGATTATTTAATTTTATCTCAGTGTGCTGTATGTACAAGGCAGGGGAAGGGACTTGGGCATAGGAGAGAGACAAAGCAGCTGTGGCTGAGAGGTCCTATAGCTGAGAGGTTGGATGCCTGGGCTTGTGGAACGGAGGGCCCAAGTTCAAGGTTCAGTCCTGCCGCTTCCTGGCTGTTGGACCTCAGGCATGTCACCAAATGTCTTCCTGAAATAACAACTGTTTGACCTCACACTATACTGGCAGCCTCACCTATCTCAGTAGGGGACTTATACCCTTAAGTCTCATTTCTTTATTTGTTGATAATAGCACATCACAATGTTGTAAGAATTAAACTCCAAAGCCCTAATTCTTTGGTGAATTGAAGCTGAGGAGGACACAATATTTCCATCTAGATTCTATTCAATGCTTCATGGAAGAATCAATTCTCCGTGTAAAAGGAGTCCTTGTAATTTGAAAAGGCACATTTCACATTTGTAACTTCTTAGATTTATTTGTATGCACAACATTTATCTTGAAATCTTGAAAAGGGAGAGTGTGATTTGGTTTCTCAAAAGAGGAAATAGGTTTAATAGGATTGAGAAACATGAATCTAGGTACTTTGGGTGCTCCCCCTGTGTCGAGCTTATTGGGCTGAGAGCTTGTGTCTGGATCTCAGTGCCTGGGCTGTTCAGGGAACCACATTCCTGAATCAGGCCCGGGCACCCAGCTTGGCAAGGACGCACTGTGCTCGGCTCATACTAAAGGCTCCTGTAAGAAACAAGGCAGGCCCTTCACTGTGGCATCGTTGCTGCAATGCTGTTGAGACCGCCGCCCACCACTGCACTCAGTACCACCCTAAAAGGAGCCTCGGGAGAATTACTCTCAGACTCCAGACCCGGGAGACCCGCTCTTCGCCCAAGCAGCAGACGCCAACTCTTCCAACGGGTCATTTCCCACCCGCTGCTTCAGACTCCAGGACACTTAGAGCCAAATTTCCATCTAACCATATTAGCAGCTGGGGAGCCCCATCTCAGGGTCTGTATTTCTGTGTACCTGCCTTACTGTCAAATTTGCTTTCCTGCCCTAACTTACCCTTTGGTCTGATTTCTTTGTCTATTTTTCTCTCCTATTATTTCATATTTATTTTTATAAGTGGCCCCAAATCTTTTTGGAAACATCAGGAAATGAATAAATAAGTAAACAAAAACAGGACAGTGTTTTGGAAAGAGCTTGATGCATGGTGAGGGTACTCAATAAGAATTAGCTCCCTTTCTGTGTACAAAGCATAGACCATTTCTTTATTTTTTTAACAAGAGGGCCAACCTATTGTGAGATATCCAGCTGTGAGTCTATTATAGTTAGACAAATAGCCTGTTTCAACTGTCTGTTTTTACAGTTATTCTAGCCTCTATTGTTACAGAGATTATACAAAATTATTTCATGGTAAGATTCTTTTTATTCCTACCATTTATAAAGTAAATGGGACTTTTAAAAAATAAATTCATTTTTTTAAAAAAAGTATTGCACTTGGGGACTTCCCTGGCGGTCCAGTGGTTAAGACTCTGTGCTCCCAATGCAGGGGGCCCGGGTTTAATCCCTGGTTGGGGAACTAGATCCCACATGCATGCCGCAATTAAGAGTCTACATGCCGCAACCAAAGATCCCACATGCTGCAACGAAGATCCTGAACACAGCAACAAAGATCCCACGTGCCGCAACTAAGACCTGGCACAGCAAAATGAAATAAATAAATATGAAAAAATAAAAATAAAAAAGTATTGCATTTGAAGATAGGACCAAAAGTAATAAGCCATTTTATGATTTTATTTGGGTGGCTATATGGGAAAGGCTGAAGTCTCCTTTTCCTAATGAGAAAGAGCCATTTCTATTTTGTGGTGTCCGTCTGTCTGTCTGTCAGTCGGTCTGGCAGACTCCCTGGCACCTGTCAGTGCTGTCAGGGATGTGTCAGGTTAAGATAGGCATCTTCGGGACTGACAGCAGGGATGTGCTGGCACATGTTTAGCCACCAGCTTTCCGGGAAACAAACATACACATTCACACATATAAGTTAATCATCAGTTTTACTGGTATGAAGGATGTATGACGCATAATTTACAAACATTAATATATACAATACCTTTTCTTATAAATACCATATAGCCCATTGATTCTCCATAGAATGCTTTTGTGGACTTTTGCCAAACCCTTGTATCCAAAGTCAAGCTATGGTTGCCATAGATGCACATGAACTTCACTGATATTTTCATTTATGCCGAGAAGTAAGATAAGACTGAAACCACAAAGAAGTGTCGGAACTGCACTTGTTAGTCTGCGTGGTGACCCACTTCTTTACTAAATTGGAAAATAGTTTTTTATTACTTTAAAAATTTTCCCCATTTTGGGGGGTGCTATTCACAGCTACAAATATGTTTAAATGAAATCAACATTATCAACATTTTCTCCATCACTGTCTTAAGTTGGGAAAATCAGCGCAACAGATCAACCCCAGATGTGTAGCCCTTGCCTATTCCTGTGGTGTAAACATTCTCGCCATAGCTGATTTCAAGCCGCCAACGTGACTTGGCTGAACACGAAGCTGGGAAGCTGGAAAGAGGCGAGGTAGCACACCGTTATACTGTGTCCACCCTACAGGTACAACTGATATAAATAACTTCTGGAGCAGAGACAAGAGTAAAATATCTAGGAAGTGATGAGGTTTGAGTGTGTATTACCTCTGTTTTTAACGTCATTTAATTATATTTTATGTAATTTTAATTTTGTACATTTTAATTTTGAATAACAATGTACTTAACAAACCGCTCACAAATACCCCCCAAATTTAACAATTGGCCCTTACAAACCAGCGTGAGCTGGCTCCAGCACATGGCTGCCTGAGAGGCATGATATCTCAGTGCCAAAGTACAGATCTGCGCCTTGTCTGTATCTGGGCTTTGCTGAGCAGGGCCAAGTAGAGACTAACCTGCCTCCTGGGCTCTCCTGAGTCCCAAGCCTGGCAGAAGAAGCCCAGGGATCCAGTGGTCCTGCTGTGTGCTTGGTGGCAGGGAAAAAGGAGGGGTGCAGGGCCCTGGATGGAGACCCTCTCCCCACATCAGGCGTGTCTCTGCACCTGTTGCTGCAGCTGGTGACCTAAGTCTTGGAGATCATGGACCCCTGCTGAGTTTCATGGAGCCTGTGACCTCCCTGAACTTGCACGCAAGCTTTTGTGGAATGGACAGGTCTTGAGCAAAGATCGTTTATAGCTTTCATCAGATTTCATCAAATCAGGAAGGTTTGGGGCTGCTGGCACGGGAAGGATTGGCTTCTGTTTGACTTCCAAGGGGAGAAGGCAGCTTTTCCGTGTGCTCCTGGGACCTGCTCCAAGAATGAGGCAAGGTGGCCCCCGCAGGGGAGGCCTTTGCCACTTGTGTCACCTAGAAGTGTGGGCGGAGACGCTTCCTAGAGGGGCCCAGGGCTCAGTGCAGGACACAGTGCTATGGCTCCCAGCTGTCAAGGCTGAGATTGCAGATGTCGCTCCTGACAACCGGGCCCGGTGGCCCTGTCACAGGTGCGGAGGAAGGATGGGGCTCATCGAGCCCATATTTCTGCCGCGGCCTGACCCCCACTGAGGCTGCTCCCACCTGGGCAGCCAGTGAGAGGCGCCCGCTCCCACCCTCCCCTCCTGGTCAGATGGAGTTCCCAGGGTCCTCCACGCCACACTGTCACCAAGACAAGTGCCCTCTGAGAACTCGCAAACGGGAAGCGAAAATAACACCCCCAGAGAGGCTCCTGGCCCAGAGCCGAGGGGACAGGCCCTGTGACTGTCTCCCTCCTTCTGGTCTTTAGGAGGATCTCATTTGCTAGCACAAGAGTTTGCTCATAGGAAGGTGACACTTTGGTGGCGTCGGGAGGGTTTAACACCTTTCTCCTCGAGGCCCCGTGAGGGACGCGCAGGTGGACCGAGGTGGGTGCAACTCGGCATTTGCTGCATCCGTGCAAATGGCTCCGCCACATTCATCCTGGTGCATGGAACCTCTACCTGCAGCCAGCACAGAAAGCCACTCTATCGTGACGTGCACCCTGCCCTCCTCCCGTCTGTTTATATGCCATCAGAACTGCCGCGGAGGCTGCCTGCCTGTGAAAGGGTCACCGTCACCACGTGTGGTCCTTCTCATCCTGTTGATCGGGAAGGCCCTTGACAACGAAGGGAAGGGAAAGGTGTGAGAAGGGCTGGAGAGAGACACGGGCCTCAGGAGCTGGTTTTGTCCAGGCGTATGATGTTGTCAGAAGTTTTATCTTTAAGGTCTTTGATGAATTCTCTTGGTTAAATACTTTCAGCTCATTGCAGGTGGGAGGGACCACTAGCCAATCTCCCCTGAGCAGGTGCTCAAAAGATGTTTCCCGTGTGGTGATGGCTGCTCCCTGGGGCCCTGTGACTGGGAAGCGTGCCCCCATCTCCCACCTCTGAGACAGGACCCGTTGAGGTTTTAGCCTCAAGAGGCTGGACCTTGCCGGCAGGCAGTGTTTGGGGGGGTAGTCCTTTTTGGACCCTGTTTTAAGAATTTTATACTAGAAAGACGAAAAAGAAAATCTGTTGCAGGCAAGGGGCTTGTTGATGTAGGTATGCTCACATACACACACGCACACATAGACGCACACACAGACACACAAGCACACACAGACACACCGGCTCATACGTACACATGGACACACACACACACACACACACACTTGTCAACAACACCAAGAAACCACCCAGCACAACAAATTGCATTTGCAACAAAAGTGAATGAATCCATTCTGCCCCATAAAGAGATCTCCAGGCCTCATCCATTCTGGAGAAGTCTAGTCGCTGGAGCACCTCTTCCCCAAAGTCTTTCTCCTGCTTCCTACTTTCTACCGCACAATGTTTTCTGTCATCAAATGGCAAGACACGTCTTCTTCTGCTACGAGTGGGTCTTGGGAGGGCCGAGAGCACCCACCACCACTCCCCCACCCAGAGCCGGGCCCGGCGTGTTTGTGGAAGCACGGTGCTGGGACTGGGGCTGTGGGCAAGTCAGAGGGGAGGATGGGGGTGCCAGGCCCGCCCGTCCTCGGGGGCTGGTGCTCCTCGGCCTGACTCCACACTCCGCAGGAGAGGCCAGGTCTGAAATCCCTGGGTGCCCTGCCAGCCCTTCCTCCCATCTCCCGCTAAGGTGGCCAGCTCCCCTGGCATCTCCGGGAGGAGACTCTGCTCCTACAAGGGAGCCCTGAAGTGCAGGGGAAGCAGGAGTCGTAGCCAAGGCCGAGGACGGCCGGAGCTCCCCCAGGCTTCCCTGTGTGAGGGCAGCGCTGGGATCACACTGACTTCTCCTTCTCAAGTGCGCCCCCAGGTCTCCATCGCTTTAGCGCAGGTCCCCGCACTCCAGCCTGGATGGCTGCACATCCTGGGAGCTCACCTGTCTGCTTCCTGTCTCTTCCATGCCAGTCCCTCCTGCATGTGGCCGGTGAGGTCTTTCTAAAGGTCAAATGTGGCCCTGTCACCACTCAGGGTAAAATCTCTGTTGACGCCTCGATGCCTGAGAACAGAGACGAGACAGTCTGGGTCTCCTTCCCCAGCTCCCCTCCTGGCATCCACCCCCAGGCTCACTGGGCCCAGGGGTCCTGTCCCTGAGGGCTCCCTGTGCCCATCACAACTCAGAGCTTTTGCTAAATCCTCTCCTCTGCCTGAAATGCCCATCTCCCCTGGGAGAGCTCCTGTGGATCCTTGAAAGTCCAGCTCTAAAATCTCGTGAGCTTCTTATGGCCATTCCCCTCTGCCCGGGCCTGGCTAGAGGCTCCCTCCATGGAGCCCAGCAGGGAGCTTAAGAGAAAGGGCTTTGGGCTTCAAGCTGGGTGGCACGGTCTCCATCCCAGGTCCCATTTACACATCCCAGTTGTATCGCCAACTCCCAGCCACACACCCAGAGAGCAGAGTACCTTTCATGAGGTCACACAGATCATCGGTGACTGTCCTGGCCCTCGGGCTGGACCTCGTCACTCTTCACTTCTGTCTGTCTGGCCTTAAGACTGCCTTGAAGCTTTCCCATGCTGCGCTTGCCAAGCTAAGGGGAGGGCAGCGCAGCGCTGAGCTTGTCTCCTTGCTTTATTCTCTTTTACCTTCCCAAGGCCACACAGCCTGGGAACACTCAGGAATAAGTATTTGGCTCATTTATCATCCCCCCCCCCAAATAAAGAAGAAGAAGAATGTCCTGCTTGTGAGAACAATGACGCTAAGGGGAACCTTTGAAATTGTTGACAAGGACACCAGCTCCACAGAAGGTAGCAGCACGGGTTGGGCAAGTTTATGATGAAGGTATTGCTGCCTCTGGAAGGACGTCTGGTGGGCTCAGGGGGGTCAGGACAGAGTGTGGACCCGTGTGGGAGGGTATGAATCTCAGCCGCACTCAGTGTGCAAAAACAGAGCATCTAGTCTGAGCGTCTTTGTTTCTGCTGGGCAGTGGAAACACCCCAGTGGGCTCGGCACCCTCCCCCTTTCTCCAGGGTTGCGTCCAAGTTTGGGGGTGGGGAGCTCAAGGGAATCAGGCCTTTGAGGCGGCCTATCTGATCCTCCTCGTCAATCCACGCAGGCCGCTGCTGGGATGTCTTATTCCAGCCTCTGCCCCAGGTCAAGGCTGTCAGGGTGCCACATCCTGGCATCCACACCCATGTGCGCTAAGCCAGACTCACGCGAGGCCCCGAGGGCGCAGAAACGAGAGTCTCTGTGAGGTCAGATGTGCACCCACTGTGCCCACCCCTATCTGATCTGTCTGTGACGGGGCTGTCACCCAGGTCCTGCCACGGGCTTCGGGGCCATCAGACGAGGTAGCTACTCATCTCTCTAGGGGCCAGCAGAGCCTCGGTGGAGGAGCTGCAGAAGGAGGGCAGCCCTGTATGTTCTGAGCGCTTTGGGAAGGAAAAGCCACATGTGCTGGATGCAGTGATGGCGGCTCTCGCTGTTCACGACACCCCCAGCTGCGGGGCTGCAGAGATGAGAGGGAGGCGGTTAGGAGCTCGCCTGAGGGACGTGAGCCAGGCCTGAGGTCAGAGCTGGGCTGTGGAGCCTCCATGCTAATGACTAGTGTGCTGACCGTATCCTTAAGAAGGTCAAGTCCTTATTGATGAAGCTGCTGCCACCCACCCCGCCCTGCCCCCCAGCTGGTTGCACTGCAGGAAGATCCTTGGCAATGTTCTCTTGGTGGCTGTTGTGAGAGTAGCTAAACTCCCAGGACCCATGCGGACCCGGCGGGGACCCTGTGTCTATTTCCAGCTTGGCAGGGGAGTGGTCTGTCACCTGGGTGTGTCCTTTACTTCTGACTCTGCTTGTGGTTGGGGGGAATCTAAAAAGCAGAAGGTCACGTCCATTTAGACATGAAATTCCTCATGCCGTTTGCGGGAACCAGTCTCCCTGTCAGCCCAGACTCGGATGACGAGGACCCAGGCCTAGGAATGAGGATGCGCTCTCTCTGCTCTTTCAGTTGCAGCCTGGGGTTTTGTGCTCCGTGAGGTCTGCGGAGCTCTGACCAGGTCCGCCGGGGGCCTTCCTTCTCCACCTGCTCGTAGGGAAGCCACAGAAAGGACCGGGCCGCTTAGAAGCAGGAGATCTGCCACAGCCTTTTGGAAGAATAGGCTGATTTTGTACAGATTTATCATTTACCTCCTTTCTTTAAAACTATAAGAATCATATAATACCAAAAAATTTTTGGAAATAGATATGAGCCATCAATAATTCCACTAACCTCTGATTTCTACCCAAGACTTGCTTGTCTTGGTTCATACGATGCAGCGTCTCATTGCTGGAATCATAAGGGACAGAGACCTTTGGATTCTGGAGGTTTTATCCTTGCTTTCTTTTTTTCATCTTAACATAAGCATCTTTCCCATGGCTACATGTCTTCACAGTGATCATTTTTGAAGCTGCATAATATTTCATTGTGTTAACTCTATTTCAAACTGGACATTTAGTTTCCTTTTTTTTAACATCCTAGAGGGCTATGATTAAAAACAAAATAACATGTAGCTTGCAAAGTCATTCTGAACTACATCACTCAGCCAAAGAGTATTCTTTCCTAGTCCTTCCGAGGAACGACAGTTATATAGGGAGACGGAATGCTTATTTGGGGGTGGAGTGGGGTGGACTTGGACTTGCATTTGAAGCCGTGGTGATAGTGGCCTGAGTTTTCATCCTCTCATCTAGCTCCCTCGTTGTCAGCAACTATATTCGCTGACCAGGGTTACTGATGTGGTCTTTGGCCGGAAAACAGACTTTCCTCTCTGTGAAATGAAATGACTCATAAGGAAACAAAACCCAAGGCTTTGGCCTCATTTGTCCCATAGTCTAAACCAAGATTCTTAATCAGAGGCCCATGAATCGTTGTGAGGGTTTTGGGGAAGAAGGGTCCTGAGAATGAGGACACAATTGGACATGTATGCACATAAGTGTGTTTGCAGGGGGAGGTGTCTGTAGTTTCATCAGATTCTCAAAGGAGGCTGTGGCCCCCAAAATGTTTTTAAAAACAACAGACCTCTCTTTCTCTCTCTCTCCTCCCCTCCCACCCCCTTTTGGGAGTCTGGGGTTGAAATAAAAGAATCCGAAAGATCTGTGTCTCCATACAGGAAGTCCAGGCGTGGAATGGTGACCATATGATCCCCATCTGGGGATCCTTGGATTCGAACCCAAGTCTGTCTCACTGCCAGCTCTGCGTGTGCGTACCCATTGTGCTAAAGTGCCTTATGGTTAAGAGAGTTGCTTCTCTTTTTACTTCTTTAACCAAAGCCAATTGCGAATGTGTTCAAATAAGAGGCTCTGCCATGATTATGGCCATCCTTGGTTCTCAACAAGAGGAAATGTTTTGGCCTTGCATTTCTCTCCAGGGAGTTGGACTGGCACAGAAATATTTGTGGTTGGTTAATTAACCATAGGAGATGAGCTGAGTTTATCACACGGAAATGTTATCACTCAAGGCTTAAGGAGCCAAAGAAACTTTGAAATCCCAGAGACCAAACCCAACAGTTCAACCCAACGGGTGGGAGACTTCAACCCATGATTTCCTGAATACCAAGGGGCCTCTTCTGTTCAAACAGATGTTTTTAGTAACAACAAACTATTTGGCACCCTTAAGTGACTTTGGCTTCCTCAATGTGTTTGATTTCCTTTCTCTCTTAGTAATCCTGTCCTGAATCTCCTTAAACACAAGCGTGCATACCTGGAGGCAAGAAGATGGGGCAAAATTCAATCTCAGGTCTCCTTGCTTCCTCTGAGAATCTCTTCTAAGTTAACCACTTATTATTCCTGAAAATTGGCAGCCCTTAAAGGGGAAAGACTTCCTGAAATATGGGAAATAAAAAAGAGTAAATTATTTCATTTTGGACATCTTAGATGTAATACAATATTAAACATTAGACCAATGTGCCTTGTTGACCCCATAGTATTGGCTAGGGATCGATAATCAGTACATAGAATAACACTGGCTTTTGGTATAAATGGTATCTTTCTACTATAGTCCTGGTAAATTAAACTGATTACTCTATATGGCAGCGGGATATTAGGGGGAAGTGGATAAGTAGGCATTTTCTTATATTTGGGTTCTCTCTGATTCATTCATTCATTCAAAAGAAGAGAAAGCTCTACTGCATATTAGAATATGTTCCAAGTGCTGAGATGGGTCCTGAAGATACAAAGATGAAAAAAAAAAAAGCCCCTTCCCTTGAGGCATTCACAAAGGCTAATTTAGAAGGCAGGCATTAAACAGACGCCCAAAGGACTGTAATTGGTGTTGTAAGAAGTGCTGTGGGCCAGGGGAGGGGGTGACGTAATGGAAACAGGGTGCCAGGATGATGGATGGGCTACGCCATGAATGAAGACTGGTTCTTCAATCAGACCCAGGGACCAACACCCAAGAAAATCATGTTGGGTGTTTCCTTAGCTCTTTTCCAGAACTTATTATCATTTCTTAATGTGGTCTAATCAGTATCATCGTTAGCATGTAAAAATCTTCACTCAGTAAGTCAGAAAGAGAAAAACAAATACCGTATGCTAACGGATATATATGGAATCTAAAAAAAAAAAAAAAAAAGGTTCTGAAGAACCTAGGGGCAGGACAGGAACAAAGATGCAGACGTAGAGAATGGATTTGAGGACACGGGGAGAGGGAAGGGTAAGCTGGGACGAAGTGAGAGAGTAGCATTGACATATATACACTACCAAATGTCAAATAGATAGCCAGTGGTAAGCAGTTGCATCGCATGGGGAGAACAGTTCTGTGCTTTGTGACCACCTAGAGGGGTGGGATAGGGAGGGTGGGAGGGAGACTCAAGAGGGAGGGGATATGGGGATATATGTATACTTATAGCTGATTCACTTTGTTATACAGCAGAAACTAACACAACATTGTAAAGCAATTTTACTCCAATAAAGATGTTAAAAAAAAGAACTTCACTCTAAACACTGCACTGAAAAAAAATAAAATAAAAATAAACACTGCACTGAAATCCACCTTATGACAGTTAGTTATCCAGTAGGGATGTGGATAGTCTAGAAGATGGACAGTTCTAAATTTTTAGGTTTTATTATTTGGTCTTAACAGAGATTTTTATTATGTATGGTACTTTAAAGTTTACAGATTATTTAAATGATTTTCATTTGATCCTTTAAGGCAAGAAGGAAACATATCCCTAGCCCCATTTTATAGATAAAGCAACTGAGGCTCAGCGAGATTTAAAAATCTTGCCCCAAATCACACAAGCTTCTAAATAAACAAGTATAAGTATCTCTTGATGGTTTGGGGGTCAGTAGAATAATATATTATCAAGCCATGGTATAATAATAACTGACATTTATTGAGTGCTTACTATGTGTTAAGGCACTATTGTAAGTAAGTTATATAGTTCAACTTATTTAATATAAAATCATTCAGGAACTTGCTTCCATAAAAGTATTTTTGGCTTTTTGGCCTTTGCTCATCTTATAGATGAGTCCAGATTATTCACTTTCAAGGTTTTCTGGGCAAAAAGCATGATTGCCTTTCCAAAAACGTAATTAATTATTCAAGAAAGACTGAAGCAAAGTTCTCCCCCCCTTTTTTTTTTTTTTTTTGCCCTTGATAGGATATTTTCTTTTTCTTTTTCTTTCTTTCTTTTTTTTTTTTTTTGGCCGTGCCACGCGGCATGAGGGATCTTAGTGCCCCAACCAGGGATGGAAGGCTTGCCCCCTGCAGTGGAAGTGCGGAGTCTTAACCACTGGCCCACCAGGGAAGTCCCAGATAGAATATTTTCATACTCTAACACAATTTACCGGATCCCTGCCTCCACGCCCACCACCTGGATTTGCTCTAGTGTTGAACCCCAGCAGAGCGTGCCTGGGTCCCAGGGCACGTCCACATGCTGGGCCCTGCTAGGGCTGCTGCTGACACTGTGTGGTTGGCTCCAGAACTGGGATCCCCGAATCTTAAAGGAAGTGTCAACAGATTGGGAGGTGGGGATTGCAAAGACAGCAGAATGAGGCTGAGGGAGCAGAAGTGAAGACAGGTGATTCGTGGGCCGTGATAAAGTCAGAGAGGCGTTGAGAGGGGAAGAGAAAGCAGGGTCTCAGATATTTGCGTATCTATTTCCACAGGGGTATTATTCACAATAGCCGCATGGTTGAGTGGATAAATAAATTGTTGCATATACATGTCGTGGAATATTATTCAGCCTTAAAAAAAAAGAAGGAAATTCAAACACATGCCACTACATGGATGAACCTTGAGGACGTTATTCTAAATGAAATAAGCCAGTCACAGAAGGACAAACACGGTATGGTGCCACTTCTATGAGGTCCCTAGAGCAGTCAAATTCTTAGAGACCGAAAGTAGAACGGTGGCTGTCAGGGCCTGGCGGAGGGGGAAATGGGGAGTTTTTCTTTAATGGGTATAGCGTTTCAATTTTGCAAGGTGAAAAAGTTCTGGAGGTTGGTTGCCCAGCAATGTGAATATTTTTTCTGTTACTGAACTGTACACTTAAAAATTAAGATGGTAAATTTTATGTTATGTGTATTTTATCCAATTAAAAAAATTTTTTTAGGGAAATACAATAGAATAGAAAATACTCAAGTGCATTGCTTGAAGTAAGGGCAAATAATATCGCATGAGCCTTTGTTTCAAGGCGTGGGGCATGCATGTGCACCTTGGTACGTTCCATCTGGCAGGTGTTCTTACCGAGGGTCACAGTGAAAAAGAAAAAAACATTGGCAAACGCCACAGTGGATGACTTCAGACCACACAGCCCACTGGGGCTTCTCGTAACCTGTGTGGTTGAGCCCTCCCTCGCCCGGGGGCTGCAGCAGAAGGCAGCTGCTGCCCTATCAACCTGACCTCCCAAGGCATCTTTCTGGTCCACTCAGGAGACACTTATTAATGTCTACTGAGAGACAGACACTCTAGGAGGTCTTGTACTTCTCCATCTTCTCCCATTTTCCCAGGAACTAAACTCGGGAAACTCTATGGATGTGGGAGAGAAAGGAAATGGCATGTATTTAATTTACTCCGTAACTGTGGAGGGAGGGAAGAAGGGAGGGGGGGAGAGAGGGAAGGAGGAAGGAAGGAAGGAAGGGAGGGAGGGAGGGAAAGGAGGGAGGGAGGGAGGGAAAGGAGGGAGGGAGGGAAGGAAGGAAAGAAGGAAGGGAGGAAGAATAAAGATGGATGTGGTCTTGATCTCTCAGACTGGCAGAGTATAGCTAAACCCTCTGTAACCTCAGGAAGTTCAGAGGCTCATTGGAAGCCTTTCCAGGACTTGGACGGGGGTCTGGGAATCTCAAGCCAGTTCCAGGAACGTGACAGGGAAAAGCACTCCATCCTGCTGGGCCTTCAGGAAGGACACTGGGGTCCCTGGGGGAGGAGGGGTGGCTATGAGCTGCCCCACAGGTTCGCCCAGAGGGAGACCTTCTTTCTCTCTGACAGTTTCGGAGGGGAGCCTGTAGAAAGTGGAAGAGGGGAGCAGCTGCCATTAACACCTGGCTGGTAGCGTCAATAAAGTGCTGCGTACCTGAGGTGCTGCCAGCGAGCTCCGCGCAGCAGCCCCAGAGGGGGACAGGGGCGTTCAGCTAACAAGAGGCAGGGCTGTGACGGAAATGCATCCGTTGTGATTTAAAGTCCCTCGTCTTCCTGCTACCTCAGGAAAGGTGGTGACAGTAGTCCTCGGCCATGAGGTGACGTGAACAGACAGTGGACCAAAATGAGGGGGAGATTTTCATCCTGGCACACCATTTAATAACCCTGAAGCCTCAAGGGCTGCTGCAGTGTCCGAATTTGACGACACTTCAACTGTGTCTTTTTATCGTAGGGAGGATGCCATGTCAGAAGAGGAGCTGGCCGTTCTCTCACTCAGGAATACCTGTGCGCTTTTCCTGAGACTCGGAGTCACATCCGTGGACAAAACAAAGCCCTCTCCTCATAGGGGAAGACAGACACTAAACACATTAGGAAATCTATGTAGTGTCAGGTGGTGAACGGGACTATGGAGTGAAGTAGAGTGAAGTGCCTGATAGGGGCGGGTGGGGTTCACCTTTATTTTCAAAGGTCAAGGAGGGTCCCTCTGCTAATGAGGTGACACTCGAGCAACATCTGGGGAAGGATGTTCCAGGCAGAGGAAGGTCAAGTGCAAAGGCCATGTGGTGAGAGTGGGTTTGCGAGTATATGGCCCAGGAAGGAAGTCGGGGCGCTGGGAGCAGAGGTGGCAAGTGGGAGGAAACAAGGAGGGGAGAGAGGGGTGGAGATCCGGGGTCTTGGAGGCCATTGTAAGGGCTCTGGACTTTTTTTTATTGTGATAGGACACACATAACATACAATTTACCATTTTAACTGCACAGTTCAGTGGCATTAAGTGCATTCACATAGTCGTGCAACCATCACCACCATCGTCCTTCAGAAGTTTTTTATCTTCCCCAGCTGAAACTCTGCCCCAGTTTGATATAGCCCGAATTATACCCCACCTTCCCCCTCCTCCCCAAAATTCATATGATGAAGTCCTAACCCCTAGTACCTCAGAATTGACAGTATTTGGAGATAAGAGTCTTTCAAGAGGTAATTAAATTCAATAAGGTTATTATTTTATAATCCAATCTGACTGCGTCCTTATAAGAAGAGATCAAGGCACAGACACACACAGAAGGAAGACCATGTGAGGACAGCAGAGGAAGATGGCTGCCCACAAGCCAAAGAGGGAGGCCTCAGAAGAAACCAAGCCTTCCAACACCTTGATCTTGGACTTCTAGCCTCCAGAACTATGAAAAATTAATTTTTGTTGTTTAAACCACTCATTTTATGAGTGGCAGCCCTAGCAAACGAACACAGCATTATACACCATTCCCCCTCCTCCCAGCCCCTGGAAACCACCATTCTACTTTCTGTCTCTATGAATTTGACTACTCTAGGACCTCATATAAGTGGAATCATACAGTGTTTGTCCTTTTGTGTCTGACTTCTTTCACTTAGCGTAATGCCTTCAAGGGTCATCCATGTTGTAGCCTGTGTCAGAATTTCCCTCCTTTGTAAGGTGAATACTATTCCACTGTGTGTATATACAAACCTTGTTTATCCGTCTATCCATCAATGGACACAGGTTGTTTCCATCTTTTGCATATTGAATAATGCTGCTATGAATGTTGGTGTACAGTAAATGTTCAGGTCTGTGCCTTCAGTTCTTTGGGGTATGTACCCATAAGTGGAATTGCTGAATCATATGCCAATTCTATGTTTAATTTTTTGAGGAACTGCTATACAGGACACTGGAGTTTACACTGAATGAGGGGTGGCCGTTGGAGGGTTCTAGGGGGAGAAGTGACATGGTCTGACCTACATTTCCCAGCATCAGGCTGGTGGGAGGGCAGGGAGAGGAGCAGGAGACCGGTTAGGAGACCACTGCAAGGTCCCGGCTTAGACTGGCAGTGATGGCAACACTTAGATGGCAACAGTGGAAGCAGAAGTGGTCCAATCCTGGCTGTGTGTTGAGCCCACAGAACTTAGTGATGGTTTGTTTGTGGGATGTAGGAGAAAGAGTGTGAACAACTTGAAGATAAAGTCGCCGTTTAGAGAGATGGGAAAGCTTTGAGACCAGCAGGTTTGGAGGGAAAACTAGGGGCTCGTTCTGGCCATTTCAAGTCTGAGCTGTTTACTAAGAAATCCAAGTGGCAATACAAGTGGTGACGCAGTCAGCTTGTTCTCTGAGCTCTGCCAACCCTTTCTCTGGCTCTTTTCCCCTGTGAGCATCATGGCCCGCCCAACCTCCAAGCATCATGGACCCTCCAGATGCCTCCGAGGCTTCTGAGAGCCTCCCGCTTTTGCAGCCTAGGCCTTGGTCCTCGGTGCCCCGCCTGCTTCCTGAGTCGTATTTGAGAGAGCGCTTTCCCCGGGCGTGAACAGCACCTTCTGGGGTCAGGAGGCAGCCGTCCAGCTCTTGAAGACCACACTCCTGCGCCGAGCCCGCTCCTGTGAGCTCCTGTGAGCTGCTAGTACAGCCCCCGCTCTGCAGTCAGAGCTTTGGCCCCATTACATGGTGGGGTCCTCTTCCCCAAGGTCCCAACAACTGGATCCTGAGTCAAGGGGCGCCTCTCAGCTGAGAGTGACTTCTGGAAAGCCAGCGAGGTACCTTTCCCCTGTAGCAGCTTCGAGAGCAGCCCAGCCCTGAGCCCAAGAGGAGGAAGCTGGGCGTACGCAGATGCTGGCTGACTGTGAGAGTGATGGATACCGGCCGCTCAGAGGTCACTTTGCAGACAGGGAGACCGAGGCTGGGAGAGGGTGGGGGAAGATGCAGTGTCCAGAGCGGGTTGACGGTTGAATCATGTCTAGATCCCAGTTCTCCCATTTCTCCCAGTTGCCCAGGATGTGGCAGCCCCCGCCCGCCACTGAGCAGCCCCTTGGCTTCACACAGGCATTGGGGGTCACTTTATCCTAAACGAGGCACAGAGCACTTTCAAATTCAGGCTCCAGCTAAGGCTCTAGAGGGCGGGTGCTCCTGGCAGACCTTGGCTTCTGACATCAAACACCCAGTTTCATGTGCGCTTATTCAGCACATTCAACTTTTAAAAACTAACCTGTCAAATCCCTGCTGGGTACTGGGTTGCAATTCTGAGCGCAGACTTCTGGGAGGCGGGGCGTGGGGGGAGGGAGGGGCGTCTCTTTCCCCTCCAGGGACAGCCCCTCCCACATCTGAAGGTCGTCGTCACCTTGTGTTGGCATCTCCCCATCTCCCTCCACGTCCCCCATCTCCACACCCTCGTCCATTACCCCTCACCGCACCCCCTGCACTGTCTCCCACCTGGCGACCCTGCCTCCGGGTGTCACCCCACGATCTCCACCCAGCAGCTGCCGTGATCCTTCTAACAGGTAAGTGGGTCCGCTGGAAGCCCTCCAAGGGTTCATGTGGCTTCTTGAAAGGAAGCCCGGCTCCCTCGCCTGCCCTCCTCTCTGCCCGCACCGCCTCTGGCCTCCCTGCCAGCTCTGCTCCAGGCCGAGCCCCCGGAGGGCCTCCCCTCCTGCCATCCCTCTACCCTTCCAACCTCGGGGAGCTGCCTCCAGTCACTCGCCCCTGGGGAAGTCTTTCCTTCGCGGAATGGCCCTGGGCCTCTGTGGAAGTCCATCACACCATCGCTGCTCTCTCAGAAATGCTTGGCCATTTCCTCTGCTGTTCGCTGTCTGGCCTCCTGCTGGCTGCCGCTGTGCCAGCCAGCACACGAGCTCCAGAGCCCATCTCTGGTGTCCTTTCCCCACCGCGTGCCCAGGACCTGTGCTCACAGGCCTCCATCTAGGAGAACGGGATCCTCACAGGGAATGAGGGAGTCCCTCCTCCCCGTGGCACTGCCCGGTGCCACAGGGCCACACTGCCCCAGGTGGGCCCTCTCCCATGCATGCTGGCAGCCTACGTTGTCCCAGGAAAGCAGTCTGACAGTTTGGACCAGGAGTCCTGAAACTGTTCCTTGGTGTTGGTGCAAAGTGACTTTCCTTCTGAGAGCCTGAACAAAAGGGGGAAATCTCAAAAGTAGGCAATCCAATATTATTAACTATAGTAATGAGCCGTACATTGCATCACCATGACTTATTTATTTTATAACTGGAAGTTTATACCTCTTAGAAATGAGTTCTTTTTTTTTTTTGGTTAGGACATGTCTTTCTTTTATTTACATAGCACTGAGGGAAAAAACAACACTGAGAATTAAACCATGACAAGGTGCTTGAATGATGGTGTTGATCAGTACTTGAATCTGTTACACAAACTTCTCTTGCCTCTTAAATTTCTTTTATCCAGTTCAAGGAATTCGGCCATTGCCTTCATGTGCATGGCTTCAAATGTGATAGGGAATCCTTTTGTACATATCTTGGTTACAGACCATAGCAAAATTTCATCAATTTCTAAATAGCTTCCATAGTAGAAAAAGATCAATAACAACTAAAAAGAAATGAGTTCTTTTTAAAAAAGAAAACGGCATTTTCCAAAAGGGTCAAAGGATATAAATAGGCCATACACAGAGGGAAAAGCCCATATAAATCAATAAGCATCTCAAAAATAATTGAGAAAAAAACAAACTAAAACAAAAATATTCCATTTATCATCCATCGGATTAATAAAAAATAATGTCTCATAACGCCAGTTTTGGCAAGAATATGAGGAAATGAGAACTCTTAGGTATTGCTGGGGGGAGGACAAGTTGGTACTTTGGAGACCCTTTTTGGGAATCCGCAACAAAGCTGAAGGATCTTGCCCGACGGCCCTGTGGGTCCTCACAGTACACTAGAGCCACGTGGTTCAGAGAAATGCTCACACGTGTGCACAAGGGACATGGGCTCCTCATGGTGCAGTTTGTCATCGTGAAAAAGTGGAGACAACTCAACTGCTCCTTAGTAAAAAATAAATACATGGACAAATAAAATGAGGTTTATTCACTTAATGGAATAAGATTTTTAAAAATCGAAGAACTAGGGACCTGTATAGCAAAATAAACAAATCTCAAGAACAAGTTTGGGTAAAAAAAAAGGAAAAAGCCAGTTTCCAAAAGGTTACATGCATTAGGAAGCCATTTTTTTGCAAAACATACAAAAGTGTATATTGCTTGTGGCTGTTTATTTGTATGTTATAAATGTACAAAAGCATACGTGGTAACAACACCCATTCACTTCAAGATAATGATGACTTTGGAGACAAAGAAAGGAGAAAATAATGATCAAGCTTTAGTTGTATCAGTGACATAAAAAGAGAGAGAGGGAGGAAGAAAAAGATCTGAAGTAAGTGTGACAAAATACTAATATCTGTTTGGTGTTAGTGTTGTTACATTTGTTTCTGAGCTTTTTATGCATATAAAATACTGTGAAAAAACTAATAGTGAAAATTAATAGATATATACACCTTAACCTAGGTGTATATATCTATAATCTTGGGTTGGGGAAGGTATTTCTAAGCAGGAACACCAAAGGCAAAGATCGGTAAGAAAGATTAGTAAACTGACTAGATAAAGATGATAACCTTTTGTCCACAATAAATACTGCAAACAAAATTAAAAAGCAAAAGATAAAATGAGAAAAATATTTATAATATATATGACAAATTAATGTATAAATTAAATATATTTATGGTATAAAGAGGTCCTATGTATAATTAAGAAAAATGATAAATACCTCAATGTAAAAATGAGTAGAGGACATGGACAACCAATTCATCACATGAGAAACACAAGTGGTTGATAAATACATGGTAAATATTAATAGAAAATTAAAGCCATGTTGTTTATCATTTTTCATTTAGTAGATTGGCAAAGGTTTCTTTGAAACTTGATAAAAGCTACTGACGAAGAACGAGGGAAATGAGCTTTCTTCATTGCTGTGAGAATGTAAATCAGTATTACCTTTGCAGAAATTAATTTAGCATCAGACATCAAGATCCTTAAAAATGTGCATCTTCTTTGACTTAATAATTCTACTTTTAGAAATACAGCTTTAAAAATATTGGCCCAACAACTAAACATATATTCTATAAGGATGTTTACTACAGGTTTATTTATAATAGTCAAAGGTTGAAAATAAGTTATTTGAGCAGTAGGGATTAAATAAATTAATGTTAAGTCTGTAGATGACATGCAATTAATAATATTGGTTCCCAAACTGTACTTATGTATATATAGTTTACACCATAGTGTTTACTGAAATAACGTTATAATACTGCATAAACAGTCTGGCTCCATTTTCTTAAGTGTATATGCATATGTAAAAACTCTGGAAATTAATCTCTAAAGTGTTCATAGTGGTTCTCCATACGTGGTAGGATTTCAAGCCATCTTAATTTTTTTCTTTGTATAGATCTGAATTTTCTGATTTTTCAATGTGTGTACATTACTTGCTTAATAAAAAATTAGATTAAAAAGTAAAAGATAGCTTTTTAAAATAAAGTAACTTAGTAAGTATAAAAAGAATAATAACCTTTCTTAGAGAAAGTGCAGGGAAATACATACTCACATACACTTGTGTGAAATGCCTGAATGACAATTGGCAAAATATATCAGAAGTCTTAAACGTGTTACACTCTTGAGCCCAGCAATCCCACTTCTAGGATTTTTAACCTCAACAAAGATTAATGGGGAACGTGAACAAGGATAAAGTACATGAACAAAGGACATCTTTGCAGCATTATTTCTATACTAAAAAAATGGAAACAGCTTGGTGTGTAACCAGAGGAATGGGTAAAATAAGCATTGTACAACCTTCCGATAAGATGCCCCACAACCGTGCATGTGATGCTACAGGCAAAACGGGTAACGACAGGAAAAGGTGGCCATGATACAGGTCACAGAACAAGATGTAGATAATGATCCCGATTTTGCGTTTTTTAAAAATGCCAATGGAAAATTACATACCAGAATGTTAACTAACAGTGATTATCTCTGGATGATGGTGTTGTAATTCTTATCTTCCTCTCTACTTTCTGAATTTCCTATAACTACCAGCAAATTACATGTGTGAAGAGGAAACTATATTTAATATGATTCATCAGAGGAGGCTGGGTCCTCCAAGCATGGCCTGAACACATAAGGGATAGAATTCTGTCACTTCTTTCATCCTTTAGAATGTTGTTCAGGGGCACACGTCCCATATTTTTTTAGGTAATTGCCTATTTTCTTTTTTTTTAACTTCACATTTAAAAAACAATATTTCAGGGTATTATGTATTTAAGCATATCGTTCTGTGTTTAATCCAAACCACACAGAGGTATGTAAAGCAAAAATGTAACATCTTTTTGCTTGCAAATTTCACTCTCCAGAAGCTGCCCTTTTAGCAGTTTCATTTATACCAAGGGCTTTCAGACATTTTCTTTTCATTTGCAAATATATTTATACACTCCCTTTTTTTTCTTTTCCACAATTATTTTATACAGAGTATTCTGCAATAAACTCTTTCACTTAACAATAATGTATTCCAGGCATTTTTGGTCAGTTAGATCTTTTATTCTTTTACTAATATGTCTACCCATTCATTTACTGAACTGGATTTTATCATTGTATAAGTTATTCATGAATATTGTTTTTAAAATGTGGAAAGCTCCAAAGGGTCTAAACTGAAATTTAGAAGTTTGCCCTTACTGTCCCCAACACAGAAATAAGCGGTGATAACAGTTTTTGTTTTTAAATCTCCTTTTTATCTTTACAACTTTAAAGAATACCAGTGCCTGATTTTAAATATATCTCTGGGCTAATTATATTGACTCCCACTATGAAAGATGCAGAAGCCCTTCCTTACCTGCCTTCCACCTGTACCCTCTCATCTCTACCGAAATTTTCATCTGCGGTTGGTTGAATCCACAGATACAAAACCTGTAAATACAAAGGGCGGACTATGGGACTTGAGAACGGGGGGATTTTGGTAAACATGGGGGCTCTTGGAATCAATCCCCCTGTGGATATGAAATAGGACTGTGTATGGAATCAGACAGTATATATTCTTTGCATTTGTGAAATCCATTCATCAGTTAATGGACCTTTTGGTTGTTTCCAGTTGGGAGCTAATGAGTAAAGCTGCTATGAATGTATGTGCACAAGTCTTGGTGTCAGATGTTTTCATTGCTCTTTGATAAATAACTAGAAATGAAATCTCTGGATCATAGAATAACCAGAATATCCCAAACTGTTTTCCCAAGTTTCTGTTCCATTTCACTTTGCTGTCAACATTGTATGAGAGTTGCAGTGTCCCCCAATCCTTGCCAACATCTGCTATGATCGGTCTTTTAATCGTAGCCATTCTGGCGGGTGTGTAGGGGTATCTCACGGTGATTTTAATTGCCATTTCTCTAATGATTGATAATGTTGAGCGCGTTTTCATGTGCTTGTTTGCCAATCATACAGTATCTTCTTTATTCAAGTATTTGTTAAGTTGAACTTTTGCCTTCTTTTATTGCATTGAAAAAGTTATTTATATATTGTCATATCAGATATATGTTTTTCAAACATTTTCCCCTGTCTGTGGTTTACGTATTCATGTCTTTAATAGTGTCTTTTAAAGTGCAGAAATTTTTAACTTTGGAAAAGTCTAATTTATCAATTTTTTCTTTCATAGTACATGCTTTTATGTTCTAAGAGATTTTTTTTTTGCCTAAACCAAGATCACAAAGATTTTCCCCTATGATTTTTTTCTAGAACTATAATGTATCTTTTTTAGCAGCTTTTAGGATTTTTTCTTTATCACTAGTTTTCAGCAATTTGATCATGATGTAACTTGATGTGGTTTTCTTCATACATGAGGTTGAGTGACTTTCTTGAATCCTTGGGTTTTTAGTTTTCATCAAATTTGGAATTTCCATCTTTCATTTCTTCAAATTTTTTTCTCTTCCATCCCTTTTCTGATAATCCAATTACGTGTTTTTGACCACTTAATGTGGTCAGTTGTCTCACAGGTCGCTGTGCCCTGTTCTTTTTCTAGTTTTTATTTCTCTTTATTTATTGAGAGCACTTCACTTTAGTTTCTTTTTCTATTGCTGCTATGTCTACAATCTCTAAGACCTGCATCCTGTTCTAAAATCCTACCATAATCTACTTTTACTTGTTTATCACTTATTACTTATACATAATCTTCTAATCATTTTCATGTTTTTCACAGATGTCATCACAGGTGTTTCATTTTCATTACTTCACATACTTTGGAACACAGTAGATGCAGCCAGATTTTGAAGCCAGAGAACTGGTTTTTAAATATTAGTCTCTGACTCAGTGTACGGTCTTGATCAAGTCTTTAGACCTCACTGAGCCTCAGTTTCTTCATCTATAAAACGGGAAGGAGTATGTCTACTGTCAGGTCTAGATATACTATATGTAAAGCACATGGCAGAGTGTCCAGCCTTGAGTAGGAAGGAATACTAGGCCCAGTGCTAGTAATCATTAGTATTCATGCTCCCGCGTGATAGGCAAATCCTACAATGAAGAGTTTTATAAGTTAATTTTAGATCTCTGTGCCTCTAGCCGGACATCCATGTCTGTAGATCCTCACAATAATTACAGTTAACCCAAAAAATGTCAGGGACCTAAGACCTTTTTCTTTTCTTTTCTTTTCTTTCTGTCTTTAACCTTTTCCAATTTCCTGTTTGCAAGCGTAAAATAGAGCCAGCTTTTTCAGTCCGAATGTCTCCCCGCCCCCTCAAGCCTGGTAGAGGTGCTTCTCTGCACAAGCCTCCCTTCTGTTTACAAATTCCACCTCTGAGTTGTGCGTAATAAACATTGGAGAGGCGGCTCAAAAGGACTGATGATGGATAGTGCCTTTGAAAGCAATTCAGGTCGTGAACAGACACGCATCTGGGAGGACACCTGGGAGCCTCAGCTTGAGAGAACAAGGCTTCACGTCAGAGACGTGACACAAATCCCTGTTCAGTTTCTTCTGTTTCTTCAGCCTCCTGAGGACGAGGATGAGGTTTCTCTTCAGCTCACAGGGTCGTTTTGAGGCTCCTGAGACACATGTGTGAAAATGCCTTGCAAACTGCCAAGTATCAGAGCAATGCTGGCTGGTGTCATAGAAAGGGAAGTGATTTCCCCCATGTCAAAAAAACTATGTAGAAATATATTAATATGTAAGGGACACGTGTATGGAGGACAAAAAAGATCATTCCTTTTAAAGACAAGAGGATCACAGGCAGGAAAACTACAAGCGTTATTTACGAGGGACTCATATGAAGAAATACCCACGGTCTTCAGGACTTTCTTTTAATCCTTTTTGCAAGTAATACTCCAGAAAAGCAGCCAAATGAAAGAAAGGGTCTTCGTGAAGTGGGGTTGATGAACCTGTCTGCATCAGCATGGTCAGGGCAGTAATTAAAAATGTAGATCCTGGGGCTCCAGGCTGGACCTACGTGTCAGAAGTGCTGGGACTGGGCCTCAAACTGGCTGCAAACTCCCAGCTTTGATAATGCAAGCTTAGGAACTGCTGTGCTAAAGAATCATAACTGACTCCATTAGGAAGTGAACTCATGATTTAATTTTTTAATAAAAATCAGTGCAAAAAAAATAGAAACTTAAAAGTAGATTAAGGTCCACGGTCCCATCAGTACCAAATACACCGGTAGTTTTTTTGTTTGTTTGTTTCGACATATCGGTAGCATGTTTTACTTATCACTACTGTGTGTTTTTTGTTTGTTTGTCTTTTGTTTTTTTAATTTATTTTATTTTTATTTATTTTTGGCTGCATTGGGTCTTCGTTGCTGTGCACGGGCTTTCTCTAGTTGCGGCGAGCAGGGGCTAGTCTTTGTTACAGTGCACTGGCTTCTCATTGCGGTGGCTTCTCTTGTTGCTGAGCACGGGCTCTAGGCGTGTGGGCTTCAGTAATTGCGGCACGTGGGCTCAGTAGTTGTGGCGCACGGGCTTAGTTGCTCCGCGGCATGTGGGATCTTCCCGGACCAGGACTCGAACCCGTGTTCTCTGCATTGGCAGGCAGATTCTTAACCACTGCGCCACCAGGGAAGCCCGTGGTTGTTTTTTTTTTTTTTTAGTATAAATGTACGTGGTGTCTCCCAATAAAAGAATTTTATTCACAAGCTAGTAATTATCAGAAAAATTTAAATATCATCATGGTGCCATTTTCCCCCTAATTGCCTAACAAATTTCAAGCTTGCCTATGTCAGCAGAATCAAATGTCGGTGACACAGTAAGCATGTGTCTATATTTTACTTAACACACTGTCACAAGAAGGCTGTCTTCCTTCCTGAAGTTTCGCTCAGCACCCTCAAACGTTTTACCACCTGAAAATCATTTTGATCAACTTTACCATTGCGGGGAGTGAATTTCCACTGCAGAAATATTTTCAGTTTACAAAATTGAAATAGCCATATGTGTGTCTCCTCTTCACTGGGCCTAAGTTGGCGACCACTTTGACCAAGGGCACACACAAGTCCAAGTCCACTGCTAGCTTGCCCGGTGGCCCTGACATACTCAGGCAGGAGTTACAACTCTACAGTGGGTCCTATGCTAGCACTGGGCAAATATTCTACTAGTATTGAAAATATCGCACAAGGTGTTAACTGTGGCTTCTTGACTAATTCTAGCATTAGAATCCAGCCAGTGGAAAAACTCTGTTTTCTGAACAAGGTTCTTGCGTCGATGTCTTTGGGAAAGCACCATTTCTCTATATGCAGATACGACCCAACCCTGGTGGAATTATGCACGGCATTTTTTTCTGGTGTTCCCTCATTCTCATCCTTGATTCTCTCAACTCCCAACTAACAAGTGTGGAAGGAAAGCTGGAATTAGCACGTCAGTATTTAGTGACCCCTCATGGAACCATTCGTTGAAATGTTGATGAGGAGTTGATAAATGGAAGGATCAAACCAGCATCACCTGAACCCAGATCTATCTTAGCATCACTGAAGCGGTGCCGCTGGACAGTTGGGCCTCCAGATAGGTTGTGACACAGAGCACATGTCACCCCCATAAGGCATCCCTACCAGGAAAAGATGAACCTGAATGCAGTCGACCCTGCAGAGTTAGTTCTATCTATGAGAAAGAGGGAGATAGAGGAGCAGTTGTGAGCCATCACGAGGATGCAAACTCCAGCACGCAGAACATTCCACAGGACCACCACTCTGGATTTGATAACTCAGTGGCATGAAACAAACTTAAGCAGGGGCTGGGGGGCAGTTCCAGTAAAGATGACTGGAGAGAGACTCAACCATCCCATATAATGTGTGAAGCTTGTTTGAATCCTGGATAGGACAAACCAACAGCAAGAAGCCATTTTTGAGACAACTGGGGAAATTGATTATGGATTGGATGTTACATGAAACCGCAGAATTATCGCTCATTTCGTTAGGTGTGATAATGACATTGAGGTTATGTGAGAAAATGTCTCCATGTTTTAAAGACATGTGCAGAGTATGTGGAGGTGACGCGGCATGTTTCAAGCCATGAGCTTCATTTCATTTCAAAGTTTCAATCCTTTATTTATAAAATGATTTGTCTTAAAACACCTAAAGTACTTCAATCAAGAAAACAATTTCTAAAGATAATTGGTGAATCTAGGGGGATGAGTATGGAGGTGTTCATTATACTCTTTATTTTTATATTTAGAGAGTTTTCATTAAAAATAGTTTTAATCTAAAAAAGTGATATCTGAGCCATCCGTTAAGGACTAGCTAGTGTTTTCTTCCAGACAGAAGTGAGTTCTTCTTGCTGAGCTCACAAGACCTCTCTTCTGTATGTCATCTGCCTACCCTGCTTGTTGTGACTTGAGTGTATGTCTCACCTCTTATCGTCCCCCGAGAATGGACGCCTTCCTTGTTTCATCTCTGTGTCTTCGCTGTGTCTGACACAGTACACGGTTGACAGTGACTGAATGAACACAAGAATATAGTTTCTAAGAGCCAACACTGCAGCTGTTTCATGATCACATGTGGGGGGAGCGATATGGGCAAAGGTGATGTAGCCTCATTCAAGTTGAGTTATCCTGAACTTGAGACTCGAAAAATAAGTTTCAATTCAAATTCTTTGGCCTCTTCTTTAGTTCAGAGTCATAGGCCCATCACTGTACTCTTCTCATCTAGGAAATGGGCATTGCACTAGTGGATTCGTGGGGGGCAGGCCTTGGAATGCTTGGAAGTAGGCAAATGTTCCACGAGGGCAGAAAGAACTCGCCAATGAGAGGCTGGCTTCTCATCACGACGCCCAACGCCCAGGATGGGCCCTGGGTCTGCACATAGGCTTACCTGTTCCAACTTGAAGCTGCCCACCCATGTCTGGCAGGTTAAGTCAGAGGGTAGAGCTTTCGGCTAATAACATGGCAATGTTTCCAGATCCCAGACTTAGGAACCAGTCAGAGGTGGGTGTAAGGCTGGCTCCGCAGCTCACTAGCTTGACTTGGCTTCAAGTCTCAAGTCCATCTCGTCTGTAGAAAGAAGGTAGCACTGCCAGTCTCACAGTTACTAAAGGAAATATTATGGTTGATTATTTGTATATGTGGAATAATAGTAAAATATGGCATTCCATAAAACCAGGATCAAGATGAAGGAAGAAGCACACCGATAGGGCATCGCAAGCAGAAAAGTGCCCTGAAACCTGGTTTAATTCCACAGAAACAGAACTGCCCCTTCACCCCCAAACAGGAAAGTCCATTGTTTGGCTTTTTTCCACATTCACCTTTGAGTATGTTTTCTCAGGAAGTCTTTATGTATGAAAACGAGGAGTAGTTTCATACTTCCCAGTTTTATAGGTCAGGAGACTGAGCCTAGGTGATGAGGTGATTTGCCCAGGTTCACACAGTCAATTCGTGGCTTGCTTTTTTTTTTTAAAGTAAATCATTCACCTTTTTTGACCAGGATTCTTTATTTATTTATTTGTTTATTTATGGCTGTGTTGGGTCTTCATTTCTGTGCAAGGGCTTTCTCTAGTTGCGGCAAGCGGGGGCCACTCTTCATCGCGGTGCGCGGGCCTCTCACTGTCGCGGCCTCTTGTTGCGGAGCACAGGCTCCAGACGCGCAGGCTCAGTAATTGTGGCTCACGAGCCTAGCTGCTCCGCGGCATGTGGGATCTTCCCAGACCAGGGCTCGAACCCGTGTCCCCTGCATTGGCAGGCAGACTCTCACTGTGCCACCAGGGAAGCCCCGTAGCTTGCTTTTGAGCCCAGCTTGCTTGGACCACCCACTCCCCCCAGAACCAGGGAGGAGGGAGACGGCTGTACGAGTCTCTGCCTGGAATTCCAGACCTCCCCCGTCCAGCAGCTCCCGGGAGGTTTTTCCTCCGGGCAGGAGGGCTTTGGAGGCAGGTGCAGCCTGCACAGAGGAGAGGACTGTGTGTCTGAACCTGAGCTGTGGGCCCAGGGGATGGAGCCCCAGGCAGGGCACCCATGTACCTGCTTTGGGCAGGGAGGTCGGGGGCAGCGTGGGGGCTGAGAACCCCCTCCAGCACTTGGCTCTGCCACCTTCAGTGTGACCTTAACAAGCCACCTCGCCACTCCATCCTCAGCTGTGAAATGAGAATACAGTAAGTCCCCTACATACGAACCGTCAAGCTGCGAACTTTCAAGGATGCGAACGTGCCCCTGTATGCCAGCTGTTGTACTGTACTACTGTACTTTTCAAGGAACTGTACTGTAAGATTTAAAATGTTTATTTTTTGTGTTTGTTTTTTATGTATTATTTGTGTGAAAAGCATTATATACCTATTACAGTACAGTACTATATAGCCGACTGTGTTAGTTGGGTACCTAGGCTGTTTTGGACTTATGACAGAGCTCTCGGAAAGGAACTCGTTCTTGTGTAGGGGACTTACTGTAATTGTAACCACCCTATGGATGCTACATGAATATTGAATGAATCATATATGTCAAGTGCTTTCAACCTGTGAAAAGCTGGCCACTGTAAATAAAGGGTTTCCAGTTTCTCTATTTTTAGTTACTGCCTCTGCCACATCCCCTGCCAGGCTGAGGCTGGGTTTCACCTTTTAAGCATCTCCCCTGGGGCCTACATTGATCTCCCTGCTCTGGTCAAGGTCGGCAGGGGCGTCTAATTCATTTCAAATAAACAAGCAGACGTCCCCTCCCCCAATATCCCCTCCTCTTTCTAACCCCTACCCCCTGCACTACACACACACACACACACACACACACACACACACAAGCACACACACACGGGTGCATTCACATGCTTGCTCTGTCATGCACTCACAGACACATGCAGGTGCACGTGTGTGCACTCTCTCTCTCTCACACATACACACACGCACAACTCACATCCTTCTCCCATCCATCCTTCACCGCTGGGAGGAGGCCGGTGCCCTCTAAGTGCAGCAAAGCCCCCTGAACCCCCAGGGAGCCGCACGTGTTGCCTTGGGCTTCTGCGTGGACTCTGCGTTTGTTTCCTGGCTCCACCCAGCCTGAAACTGCTAAAATATCACAGCGGGGTGGCAGCCCGCGCATGGGGACACAGCTCTGCTTGTCACATGGCTTCCTGGGTAACTCAGGCTCCAGTCAGAGCCCCTGGGGTGGAGGGACCCTAGAGAACAGATGTGTTTATAAAACCCATGGAAAAGCATCTGCATACACACTGCTAAGGAGTCGAAGGACGAGGAAGTGTAAGTAGTGGTGATTTAATCTGAGGGATTTTACTTCCTGTCAAGTTATGTAGATGTTCAGTTCTGCTATTTAAGTGGACATAAAGGTCTGTCCAGGAAGTTTAAAATTGGTGGCAGTATGGTTGACCAGATAGGGTTGGTCATCCGGGCAGGTGCAGAAGCAGGTGTCCAAGTCGGGAAAACTCTAGAAGCTGCTGCCCTCTGACGCTTCATTGCGCCAGGAGGCTGGGAGAGGGAGGAAAGGCCTGAGGCCCAGGCAGCCGTTCTCCAGAGCTGGGGCTGACCCGGGTCCAGGCCTCACGCCCACTCTGGTCCCCGGCAAGTCATTCACATCTCTTTTCATTTTCTGCTTGTACCAATAAGATTATGCTTCCTGTTAAAGGATTCAAGGAATATATAAAATCATAAGAAAGAAGGTAAAAGTCACACGAGGTCTCATTACTTGAGATAAACAATATTAACATTTTAGGAAATATCTTTTTGGAGTCCTGCTTTGCATTAACGCCCACACACACACTTTTTTAAATTTGCTTTTTTTTCTGTTGGGTGTGGGCGTGCTTCCTCCCTTTCTGTCTCTGCCTCCCCTTCTGTCTCTACCTCCTCCACCAATCACCAAAGTAAACACCTTCGTGTTTATCCCCCCAAACCTATTTCCATGTAATATACAACACGTGCATGTGCCTACATAGGAGTTTCTTGTCTCATTCTTTGGTTTTTTCCGAATATGGGACAGCCTCACCCAGTTCTTCACATCCGGCTTTTCTCACGTAACTATATGTTGTAGCAATTCCTCTTAGCCTCGCTGGTAAAGATCTAACATGTTCTTTTTGATAGATGCATAATATTTTAGAGACTTTTAAAGTGCAGATTTACTCAACAATTCCCCAGTTGGTGAGCAGTTACAAAGTTTCTTTTGTTTTGTTTTTTGTTGCTACAACTATTGCGGCAATAAACGTGTTTGTATCTCATATACTCCTATATAAGGATGTCTTAGTACGCAGTGAGATTCTTGGAAGTGGGATTGTAAATCGAAAGGTATGTGTAGTTTTTCATTTTAATAGAACTTGAGAGATTGCTTTCTAAAAGTTTGGCAATATTTCATATTTTATTTGTTCAATATTTATTAAGCACTTACTCTGTGCCAGGCACTGTTTTAGCAATTTGGATTAACAATGTATAATGCAAAGATCCCAGACCTCACAGAGGTTTCATCTTAGAAATGGAGTGGGAAAGAACAGATGAAATAACAATAATAAATACTTTTGTACCAGAAATGTAAGAAAAAACAATTTTCCCTTTCTTTACCATCAATAATTGGTATTGCCATTCCTTTTATATATTTCCCTATCTTATTGATGTAACATAGTGCTTTCTTGTTACTGTGATTGCATTTTCCAATTGGTAAGTAATTTCAACATTTTTCACATGCCTATTCAGTGATTTGGATTTGTGTTGGATGGAGTGTCTATTTATAATTTTTACTCATTTTTCTATCGAGTAGATAATATGCTAAACCCATACTTCTTGCCAAATTTCATGAGCTCTGTGTATATTATAAGTGGACATTTGTTTGCCGTATGCTTTGCAAATCTTTTCCCCAATCTATTGCTTATCTTCATGATGGTTTCTTTTACTGTGTAGTACCTTCAACATTTATGAATCTGTCCTTTTGTTATGAATATGTCTTTTTGTCCTCTCTCAGCTTCTAGCTATTCCATCTTTGTTAATTGTTATCTCCAAGCTCTGGGTCATATGTATAGTCTCTTAAATTTTCTTCCAATTAAAAATTTTTAATTTTTAATATATTGTTTCAATACACCTGGAATTTATTTTTTTAATATGGTGTGAGATTGGCGTCCAATTGTATTTTGTTCTAGGTAGATAGTGATTTCCCCAATAAACCCTCAGTTCTCCACTGAATTAAAATGCCACTATTTTCATATATGCAGTTTCCATATGTAATGGAATCTGTTTACATTCTTATTATTATGCGTCACTGATGATATGTCTATTCCTATTCCACTTTCATGCTGGTTTGATTTTACTCTCCTTTTTCATAATTTTAAAGCTAGGGTGAGACTTTATTTGGTCATAGAAACCTTCAGATAATGTTATCCAATTAAAAATTGTAATTATTGAAAGTACATTTAATTTATATTGGGAACAACAAATAAGTCATAATCAAGAAAGAGAAGAGATGAAAATAATTACAAAACAATATGATGTAAAACTTCATGGTTGGGCTTCCGTGGTGGCGCAGTGGTTGAGAATCTGCCTGCCAATGCAGGGGACACAGGTTCAAGCCCTGGTCTGGGAAGATCCCACGTGCCGCGGAGCAACTGGGCCCGTGAGCCACAACTACTGAGCCTGCGCGTCTGGAGCCTGTGCTCCGCAACAGGAGAGGCCGCGATACTGAGAGGCCCGCGCACCGTGATGAAGAGTGGCCCCCACTTGCCGCAACTAGAGAAAGCCCTCGCACAGAAACGAAGACCCAACACAGCCAAAAATAAATTAATTAATTAATTAAAAAAAAAAAAACTTCATGGTAAATTGGAAATGGAGAGGAAATCAAAGATGTCCTATAAATCTTATAAATTATCAAAGTGGTGCAAGAAGGAGGAAAAGTGGCAACAAATTCCTGTGGAAGAAACTGGAAGTTTATTTAGAGATCTACTATTTAAAAGGGTCCCAGGAACAGATGACTTACCAGCTGAGTTCCATGGAGTCTTTAAAGAACAGATAGTCCCAATGTTATTAAACGATTCAAGATCATAGGAAGAAAGACGAAGAGATCCCCGGTATGTTATGAAGCCAGAGTCATCTTAATGTTAATTCCTTATAGACGAATCACACTCGGGAATATAGATTTTCATTCAAAATAAAATATTAGCAAATAGGATCCATCCGTGTATCAAAAAGACTAAGGCACTGTAACGAAATAGTTTTATTCCAGAATGCAAGGATGTTTCAGCAGCAGAAAATTGATCAACACAATTCATTACATCAACAAATTAAAGAAGAAAAATTATCATATAAATAGATATTAAATAGTCACCTGATAAAATTCAGCAGCCCTTCCTAGTACAACCCCATAATCCGTTATCCAAAATGTGGGTAAGTGTGGTGGTCTAGTGTCAGCCAGGGCTCCAGAGTTGGCTCTGCATTGGTTAACTGTTTGACCGGGAACCAGCTACTTAACATCTCAGACCTCCTACTTGCCCTTATTTTAGAGAATTGAAAGGATGATACAAGATAGGTGAAGTTCTTGGTCAAGAGTAAGCTCTCCTTGAACAGCCGCCCCTGGAATGGGGCTGGTGGTGAAGTGGCGGTGCTCTTGGCCGTGGTCCCCGGGGTCTTTCCCACATCTGTCATTTGAAGATTCTTTACCCAAGAAAAATCTTGATCGTATTTCACTCACCTCTAAAGAAGATTCCCCAATATTATTGAAAAGTTGGCATTAGATGCCTGTACTATCTTTGTGACCTAAATTACAGCATCTCACCTGAAAATCTGAGCTGGAAAGAACCTCAGAATATTCTAACATGGGCCAAGAGAGGGAATGTGACTTTCGCAAGTGAAGACTGAAACCCAGACCACCAGACACGTTGGTCAGCCTCTTTCTAGATGGCAAGGCTCCTACCCTCAGGGGCCTGGGATCCACCCCGGCGGTTTCTGGCAGTTTCCTCAGGCCAGACCATCTCTGTGTCCTAAACCCAGGAGTCTCTCCTCTCTGGGCCACTTCTTCCTGCTCTGGGGAAAAAGATGGAAGCAAGCTTAGCCCACCCAAGCCCCTTCTGACCCCATGTTCTGACTTTGACCTTCACTGCCCCCCTGCTTCCCCACCTTTCTACTCGGCAACCGGAAGGGGTTTGGGGATGCTCTTGTGCACAGAGGCTCTGAAAACCTACTCACATCGCCAACCTGCTGTGTGCTCTCCGACAGGATGGGAGTGGTGAGCAGCAAAAGGCAGGTCAAGGAGAAGGGGAAGGGCAGATGGAGCCCCGTGAAGGCCAGCACCCAGGGCAAAGAGGCCCCACCACTGCCGCCCCTGGTGAGTGACTGCTGTGCGCAGCTGGAGGGGGTGGGAGAGGGGCACACGGAGCCCCCCCGCGCGGCTCGGGAGCTGCTGCTGGTCTCCAGCCAGCACCAGCGCCATCTCTAGACAACGCAGGGCACCAACAAGTAGGCCCCTCCCACTGCCACCCCGGCCCACGTCGCAGTGGTGGCATAGTACCAAGCTTAGCAGCCAGATTGCCGAGCTTAAATCGATGAGCGGTGTGCTTCCAGGTAGGTTACTTAACTCCTCTGTGCCTCAGTGTCTGCATCTGTAAAATGGGTACAGTAAGAATGCCTTTCTGATGGGGACGTGACCATATGCAGGTGTGCAAGGCACAGGACCGGGCCTAGGGGGCTCCCGGTAATTCTTAGCCAGTTTTCAATGCACACGGGCAGCCTTGAAGAGGAAAGGATATCAAAAATGTCAACTTGAAGAAAGGGTGGGGTGAGGGGAGGTCTGGGGCATTTAGCAACATCTGCTGCCCCCACCCCCTGCCCAGAAGCTCCTGATGGTCCTTGTCCCCTTCATGGCACTGCTGCTGGCATTCCAAGCAGCTTGCCGTCCTGGGATAAGGCAGCCTAGGACTGGAGGGGCCCTCTCCTCTGCAGCAGGCCCTCAAGTTCTCATGGAGCCTGTCATGCAGTTCTGGTCTGTTCACGAAGCGGTTGGCACCCTTTGACGGTAGCATTCCCAAAGAGGCACTTTTAGATAATGATGTTCGTGTCTCCCCCGCCCAGCCACCTACCCCCTTTTGGTTTGGGGCAGTTGGGAGTCATGCCTGGGTCCCCCAACCCTCACCAGCACATTCGACTGGCCATTGCTTTATTCTGACAGTGACCTGATGGGGGAGGAGAGGGGGGATTGCCAATCCTGTTTCCTAGAGAAATCTTGTCTATCCGTGTCCCAATTTAGTGCAGGGCTTGGCAGGTAGCAATGAAATGTTTGTTGAATGAATGAATGATCGACTGGGTAAACGCCGACTTCGACTGTGTTCGTTATATGTTAATAAGTAGTAGAGCCTGGAAGGTTTTAAACTTTTTTAAAAGTCACATCATATCTATTAATTTTGGAAAAAAATTATAAATACTCATTATTCCACTGCCCAATGATACCTGGAGTTAGCACTTCAGAGCTCCCGCCTCCAGACCCCTTTTCTGTGGGTTATTTATATTACATGTTTAGATTGTCAATGGAACCACGCTATACATGCCATTTTGCAACATGCTACTTCAAAATTGTGTTCAATAAATATGGAATACAAAAAGAATATTTGGGGACTTCCCTGGCGGCCCCAGTGGTTAAGACTCCATGCTCCCAGTGCAGGGGCCACGGGTTTGATCCCTGGTGGGGGAATCCCACATGCTGCGTGGCCAAAAAAAAAAAAAATTTGTAACACATATGTCAAGTTGAAAAAAGAGCAAAATGAAGAGCCCCGTCATCTTCAGAAGTAGAAGGTGACCGGTTGAGACTGTCTGCTGTCCCCAGTCTATCCTCGTCACCCCAGGCCCCACTATCCTGAGGGTGTTTATCATTCCTTAGCTTCGCTTTTTTGGTGTGATCACATATGTATGTGTTTCTAAACACTCTTCAGTTTGATTTTACCCGTTGTGAACTTTAAATCATTTGAATCAGACAGCACGTATTCGTCCAAGGCGTGGGTTTTGGATATCCATTACGTTTGTGGGTTTTACCCACGTGGATGCCTGGGGCTGTAGCCACGAACTCGCCCCAGGTTTCGTTGCATGACTCGCTTCAGTTTGTCTATCTTTGGTCAAAGGGTGACCAAACTTCAACGATTTTTATTTTTTTAATTTTTTTTCTGGGAGCATTCCAGTACAAAGGTTTCTCTACAGGGTACATACCTGGGAATACATCTGTTGAGTTTGAGGGAAATACGCTTTTAAAATAATATCCCTTGAGAGCAAATACTCTTTTGCAATTTCGTCTTTTAAAGAAGAACCAGGATTTTAACCCAGGTGATACGGCTTCCCCTCACAGTTCCACAGCTGCCTCTTACAAAGTTGGGGCATCCCCACGTACCCCTCCTCCAGCCGCGTGTGTGGTTGGGCAGGTGGTCCCGGCTTGTGGGAGGTGGCACTGGCACCTGGGGCTTGAGGCAGCATGTGTAGAATTTACCTGTGCAGCCTCCTGGGCCAGCAGAGAGGCTCCCTCAGACCCTCCAGCTGGCACCCAGCAGTCTCACCCCTCCTGCCCTGCCCAGGCCTTGGGGCCGTGACCTAACACAGAGCGCGTGCATTTCCACTCTAGGTCGTGTTTAACCACCTGGCTCCCCCCGCTCCTGGCACCACGCACCCGGACCAAGGTAAGAAGGGGCTGCTTCGGCAGCTGAGGCTCCCCTGGCCACATCCTCCGGGCCCCGGCTTCGTGCAGTTGGAACAGGGGCCGAGGTGGGAGCGGCTTCCTGGGGAAGACGGGCCCTTGAGGGTCGGAGAGGAGAAGGCCTGGGGGGAGGCTGAGTGAGGTGCCCTAGGCTTCACCTGCCCTTGGGGGGTGTCTCTCGAGGAGCCAAGCACCAGCTCATTTAGTGTACCTGAGCCTGGGTGGGCTTTTTTTTTTTAAAGACTTTACAAACTACGAATGAGCACCAAAAGAGTTACAGCAAATACAAACAGCATCGTCAAACCCAGGCTTTCAAAAATTCTAGCTCCCAACCTCCAAGGGCGAAGGCCGATGGCTCTGCGTCCGAGCCCTTGCTCTGTTCCATATGGAGTTTCCCATATCTAGTTTCCCAGCCCGCTTTCAAAGGCCCCCTGCCGGCCTTCTAACCACCCTCGATCTCCACTTCCACTCTGATGGGCCAGACTGTGGAGGTGACATAATGAATGACCTCGGCCCTCTGGGGTCGGGGGTTGAGGCCTGGGCAGGGGGCTCACAGGATGGGGCTTCCGGGAGAGCTCTGGCCCAGCATCCTCATAACACACCTGCATCCAGCACCGGGAGGCCTCAGGCATTAGAGCACTCGCACGACTGCACTGAACAAACAAGCCAGAGCCCGGCTCTGCCCCAGGACTGCGGAGGATGCAAAACTAATTACGATGGGGCCCCTCCGCCAAGGAGCTCAGAGTCTGTCAGTCAAGAGCTGGAACCCCGTTAGTGGCCTCGCCTGGTGCCTGGTGTTTCTTATCCTGCTGAGGATCACGGTTAATTACCGTTAGGGGGGATCCTTACTTCCTGCCGGGGGCTTCGCATCTCCAGGAAGGAAGCCCAGGAGAAGGAAGTAAAACCAACTGCCTTTGGCACGAGAACTTGAATCTCAGAACCGGAGGAGGCCTGTGTCATCTATTCCAGCCCCCCTTACCGCCGAGGGGAGGTGAACAGCCACACTTTGGTGACAAAGCTGAGTCATCTACTTCTGGGGACGCTAAGTGGTCTCCAGGTGACCTTTTCCGGGGCGGGGGGTCTTGGCTCCCCATTGCTGTGCAGAAAAGCAGTGGTCATTGGGAAGACGCTAAGCCAAGCTCCGGAGCCCGCTCCGTTCCAGGGACCAGCAGCTCGTCTGGGCACTGTGACAGGGCCCTGGGTACCGTTACAGGTCCAAGTTACAGCTGCTACGTTCCGAGACCACTACTCCCCTTGGAACAGAGGCAGGGAGGGCAGGGGGAGAAGGGGAAGAGAGGGGAGGGTCATGGCCTCCGAAGTGATAAGGGATGGTTCACAGACGTGGGTCTGCGGCCCTCAGGTCCACACAGCCGATCTCCCTAGATCTTCGGGATTTTTCCAGCCCCTACCATTGCTCTAGCAGCCCAAGCAGTGACCATCTCTTCCCTGTTCACCCTAGAGGAACACTTCGTGGTGGCCCTGTATGACTACAAAGCCGTGAACGACCGGGACCTGCAGATGATGAAGGGAGAGAAGCTGCAGATCCTGAAGGAGTAAGTGTCCCGGACACCGTCCCTGTGACTGCAGGACCCCACCCCCGCCCACCTACCTTTCCCCCCACACGCTGCCCTGCATGGCTGCCTCCAGAATATCTTCTCCAGTGCCCTGCCCCTCAGCCCAGCCCAGTCACTCGGTAGTAGGGGTTCGTATTCACTACCTCCTGCTCTGCTGTCAAAATCCTACTCTTCCTTCAAAACCCACCTTTAACGTCACCTCCTCCATGAAGCCCTCCTGATGCCCACAACGCTTGCCTGGCTGCTCCATCACAGCTCTGGGCTGGAGTCTGTTGGGTCCAGATTTGTCTCCCTTGCCAGACAAGATCTCGCGTGAGACCCTACCCGTGAATTCAGCTTTAGTTTATCCAGGGTTTCTTCTCAGAAACTGCTCTAAAGCTACTCTCTCGCACGTTGGGGTTGTCCTGTGGAGCCTGAGGGCTCCTTTATTTCTTGATGTTCTGTGATGAAGTGTGAAGGCCCTGACCTTTTGACCATCTGTGGGCTCCGGTTGGTCCTCTCCTCCGCAGCCCTCCTTGTTTCTGTCTTTCTCGTCCAGTCCAAACTCACTCCCCAAACCCTAAACGTGTCCCATTAATCGAGAGGAAGGCGGCTCACCAGAGGACTGGGGCCCTCTTGGTGGATCAGGCTATGGAGACAAACCTCCCCTGGAGGCTGCGTTGTTCCCTTTCCTTCCCTGGACCAGGAGCATCTTGGGCCCATCGGATGCTGGCGAGTTGGAATGACCTGGACACCCCGCATCACTGAGCCACTGGCCCCGGTTCCCTCCCTCTGCCCGACCACCTGCCTGTCGAATCCTCTGCCTCCCAGGGGTGAGATGCTGTGAGCTGTGAGCTGCCCAGAGAGGCCCGTGGGAGCCGCTACCTGTTTTGTTTTTCTTTCCCACCTAGGGCTGGAGACTGGTGGTTGGCCAAGTCTCTCATCACAGGAAGAGAAGGCTACGTGCCCAGCAACTTTGTGACCCGAATAGAGACCCTGGAAGTGGAAAAGTAGGTGGACAGACGGCCCCTCAGAGCGGAGGCGTGTGCTGGCTGCTTCTAGTCTGTGCAGGGCAGAGCCAGAAAGTAGCTAAAGAGCAGAGCAGGGTGTGAACCCGGCACGGAGGGGGCAGGAGAGGGGTGGGGACTTGGTGCCGCTGGGAAAGGCTTGTCTAATGTCCCAGCAACGTTTAAATCTCTGTGTGACACTGAGGGTGTCACTCAGGGAGCCCATCTCACCCTTCCCATCTGTGAAATGGGAGCTGCCCATTTCCTGGCTAACCTGATAGAGACGACCCCATGTCCCACCCCCTTGATCAGCCACGCTCCTCCCCTGCCTCCAGGGCAGGACTCAGGGCTTGCACCTCGGGGGACTCACAGGATGGGGGCCTTAGGGGACAGCTCCGCCCCAGCATCCTCATAACCCACCTGCACACGGCACCAGCCAGGGCCTCGAGCATTAGTGCCCTGAGCAAACAGAGCCAGAGCCCCAGCTCTGCCCAGGACCGGGGAGGATGCAAAACCCATTATGACGTGACCCCTGCCCTGAAGGAGCTCAGAGTCTGTCAAACTCACGAGCTGGCACAGGTCTGCCGCCTCGCCTAGTGTTCCCATCCAGCGATGCTCACCCTCCGGAGGGCTCCTTGCCCAGCACGCCCGGCCCTGTGCCTGTCCCTGGACCAGCGTGAGGCCGGGGCACATCCACCCTGACCAGCCTGTGCTCAAGGGGCACTAGAGACCCGACCCCAAGGAGGGTGGGCTGTGAGGGAAGGTGTCAGGTGCATTCTCCCAGAGCAAAATTAACAAAGGGCACCAAATACTGCTCTCCTTTCATTTCAAGAAAACACCAAGTCCATCGCTGACAGCAGGGAAAGGGACCGAGGGGCATTTCCTGTATCAAAATGTGAGGGGCTCAGCTCAGGGTTCAGTTGGCAACAGGAACACATTTTATCTCTGGAGGGAAGGGACTTGGGTGACAATATCCCCGGGAGTGTGACCACTCTCTGAGGTCTGTCTGCCTTTGTGCTTTTCTTTTCCAGGTGGTTCTTTAGATCAATTTGCCGGAGAGATGCCGAGAGGCAGCTTCTGGCTCCAATCAATAAGGTCGGCTCCTTTCTTATTAGAGAGAGCGAAACCAGCAAAGGTAAGCCTGGGCCTCCGCTGCCCTCCCTGTGCAGCCCGGGAGCCCCACCTGCGGCCTTGCTTCTGGGAGTTGGGAGGGGGCCAGTGTGTGGGGTGCTAGGCAGGAGAACCTGGCAGCGTCCGCCCCGGGGGGTCCCTCCCACATCAGGCCAGCCAGGACAGCCCACGGGTATCCGGTAACTGAGCGTGAGGCTGTACACATGGACAGTTCTCGCAGGGCCCCGCTGGAAACGTGCCCAGCACGAGAGCGGCTCCCATCTCGGGCTGGTCTCGCACTGCCTCAGTCAGCAGGGGTGCTGAGGCTGGCGGGGGCGGAAGAGGGGGTGTGACCCAGGGCCACGTCTGGAATCAAAGGATTTGGGAGCTGAAAGAATCCTTAGAGATAATCTCAGCTAAAGGCTGTGACTCAGACACTTCCAGGAGCCTGTGAGGTATAAGTTTGTGATATACAAGGAGGGGGCAGTGATCACTGAGATCTGGGGGACTCATAGATTCAAACCCACTGACCGAGCAGAACGTTTCTGCCACCACCCTCAGGCCACTGGGTTTTCTCTTTCTCTGTCTTTAGTTTTCTCTCTGTCTTTCCTCCTCAAAGTTCTTTCTGCTATAAAGTATAAAACACATCTAAAAATTGCATAAATTATAAATGAGTGCATAATTATAAACATAGAGTCATGCTAAGTAAATACCTCTGTAACCACAAGAGCGAGAACATTCCAGACACCCAGAGCCCCTCTCCCTGCCCCACAGGTGCCCCTTTCTGATTCACCTCCCCACCCACCAGAGAAGCCACCACTGTCCTGACTTGGATGGAAATCCTTCCTTATCTTTCTTTATAGTTTTACCACCCATGTTTTGTCTGTTTTTCACCTTTATACAAATGGAATCATACTATTTTAGTTTTTGTGTGTGTCCTATTCCTTTCACTCAACACTGTAAGATTCTGTATTCGTTTGCCAGGCCTTCTGAAGCAAAGTACCAGGAACTGGGGGACTTAAACAACAGAAATGTGTTTTCCCACAGTTCTGGAGGCTAGAAATCTGAGATCAAGGTGTCCTCACATGGTTGTCCCTGTGTGTGTGTCTGTGTCCTCATGCCCTCTTCTTATAAGGACACCAGTCATATTGGATCAGGGCCCACCCCAATGACCTCATTTTAATGTAATCACCTCTTTAAAGACCCTATTTCCAAAGACAGTCACATTCTGATGTACTGGAGGTTAGGACTTCAACACAGGAATTAGTGGGGAGAGGGGGGACACAATTCAGCCCATGACAGACTCACTCGTGTTGTTGAGGATAGCAACAGTCTGTTCACTTTGACTGCTATACGGAATCTACTATATGAATATTCCATAAGTTATTGCTATTTCTCCACGCTAACGTTGGTGGACTTGGGGTTGTTTCCAGTTTGGGGCTGTTATGAACGTGCTGCTATGAACCTTGCTACATATGCTTCCTGGTACACGTTTGCCACTAATCTTCCATCTTTGAGATACTGGGCCAATACCCCCATTTGAAAGATGAGAAAACTGACTCCCTGAGGGAAGAAGTGACTCATTCAAGACCAACAGTGAACAAGCGTCAGGGCCCAGATCATCTGAGGGGCACCGAAAATCTTCAGAAGCTCTAAAACGTGTCAAACTGGCCTAACCTGGGTGGATGGAGGGGAGTTTCCCAAACAGGGTGAAGAAAGCCTTTGTTATCAGGACACTGCACAGAGGGACCTGTTACAGGAGAGGAGGTGGCAGCAGCGACATCGGAGGTGAAGGGGAGAGAGGGTGGCTGGACTGTAAGCCTGGCCCCCTGTGTTGGGGCAAAGAGAATGGACAGGGCTTTCCTGGTGGGAGCACCACCCCTTCCCTGCCCTCTGGCTTACCCCTCAGCTCCATCCATGGCTTGAGAACTGCAGTGAGTGGAAACACTAAAGCAGCAAAAGCTGGACAAAGAGAGCTGCTTACAACCCACTGGTGGCTCAGGGGAGCTCCCGCAGCTCACTGACCCTCAAAGGGTCAGAGCCAGGTTGGGGAGGTGGATGGATGCAATGGTGCGTTGGGGTGCTCTGTGCAGAATTTCCTGAGATGCACCCATGGATGCATTAAATTATATACACATACATATTAGGATATTGCCACTACTCCATGTGAATAGCAGTGCACCTATGTCCAAGAAACAATATGGGAATCATTAGAGATGACATAAGTGTTTTGTTGGCTGTAGAATATTTCAAACGCATACGGAAGTAAAGCGAACAGTATAATGGAGCCCCTGTACCCAACACCCAGCTTCAACAATAATCAACCCAGCTAATCTCGTTTTGTGTATATCGCCACCCACCACTCTTACTTTGAAGCAAATCCCAGACATCACGTCATTTCACCCGGAAATGATGTTTTAATTGTTGCCTATTGCTAAGGGGCCCCCTGGAGGGAAAGGGCGTCCCCAACCTCAGTGTGAAGGAGGAAGGGGTCTCTAAGGGCGGCGGGTGTCTCCTCCTGCCCTTGCCCCCCTCCCCAGCTAGTCCAGGCTGGGATTGGCCAGATGGAGCTGAGGCTTCAGGACCCCACGCACACGTACACATCCCCGCATACACATGCCCACACTCCACCGAACTCCAAAGCCCCTGGAGGCCACAGACAGAGGATGGGAGATGGCGAAGGAACACTGCCCCCAGAAGCCAGGGAGCGAGTTCTAGCCCCGAGAGGCCTCCAGGACATCCCTTAGCTTCTCAAGCTTCATTTAATTGGTATCTGTGTGAGGACTGACTCGTTTCCCAGTTCCAGGGCAGGTGGTCCTTACGGTGTTAAGAAATCTCGATCTCTGGGAGCCCAGCCTTGCCTATGCCCAGCGCAGCCCACACGCAGCATGGAGACAGGACAAGGGGATCCAGATTTTGTGAACCGCAAGGATTGAAGTCCCCTTTAAGAGGAAGGAATGCCAGATTGTAAAAAGATATTCGGGACAGGCCCTAGGAGAAGCCCACACAAGAGAGAGGCCCTAAATCAGAGCTTCCGCGGCACTGCTGGAGGAGAGCCCGGTCTCCTTGGCTGATCTCGAGGATTCGCAAGCAGAGTGCAGCGGAGGGAATGGGGAGAACAGCTCCTTTCCTCACTAGGGTGACGCGCGGATGAATGGACTCACTAGAGCCACTCGCTGGTTCCTGAGATACCGGGGCGCGTTGCACCCACCCGGGGCGAAGTCGGGGCCACAGTTTGCCGCGTGCGGGCTGGGCTGGGGTCGGGCGCGTGGGGCGGGCTGTGGCGGAGGCAGGGCGCGCCGCGGGGCGCAAGGCTTCTCCGCATCCTTTTGCAGGTGGGCAGTAAGAGACGCGCAATGGCCAAGGGTTAGGGGAGAAGGGATTTGAGATGGGCTGATGGGGGAGGAAAGACGCCTGAAGACAAACACCGCAGAGCAAAATCAAGCGCCCACACCCAGAACAAGAGGTGTCCAAGCCTGACACCTGGCGGGGAAGGGTGGTACTGCTCGCGGTAGGCGCGCCCTTAGGAAGGGCACGGGAGCCGCCAAGCCTGCCGCTGGCCAGCGGAGGGCCCTGGGGCAAAGCGCCATCCCCCTTCTGGGCCTCAGCTTCCTCATCTTCCAAATAAGAGTGGAGGAGTGTGGTGCCCAGAGAGCTGGACAGAGGCGCTTTGTAAAAAACATCAAGTTCGTGGAATGTTTTTCAGCTGAAAACTCTTGCCACCTAAATTGCTCTTAACGCTTGGCATCTGCTACATTAACGTAGAAGACAGAATACCTAGATGTGTGTATGGATTTGAACAGAACCCCTGGGGAGTGTCTTATTATGTTCTCCCCCATGGACAGGAGTGCTTGGGGTTGTAATTTGCTATTGCATGTGGGGTAGGGTCAGCCTTTCAGCTGGAATGAATGAATGAATGAATGAGTCAATCTCTTAGTCCCTCCAACAATTCTATATTTCTCAATATCCCATGGCAAAGGGTCCCCAAGCCCCAGGGCCCAAGTTGGGGGACAGCCTGATTGCTAAGATAACATCCTGCCTGCTCCAGAGTTCTGGGATTCCCTGGCTGAGTTTTTGGAGATTTGGGGAGGAACGTCAAGGATAGAGTCAGATGGAGCTGAGAGGAAAGGCTTCCAGGAGGGTGGGGGGTGAGATGAAGGAAAAGGTAACTTTTGATGGAAGTGGTCAAAATGGAGAGCAGAATTCGGGGAACATTTTTCCAGGGTATTGAAATGAAGCCCAAATCCCAGTCCTGGTTTTCCTTCTTTATGCCTTACTTCTCATGTACGTGTCTTTATTAACCCTCCAGGTGCCTTTTCTCTATCTGTGAAGGATGTGACCACCCAGGGGGAGGTGATCAAACACTATAAGATCCGCTCCCTGGATGAAGGCGGCTATTACATCTCCCCCCGAAACACCTTCCCCACCCTGCAGGCTTTGGTGCAGCACTATTCTAGTAAGAGGGGGCATCTGATGAGGGGGCATGGGGGGCTTGTACCAGAGGAGCCCTTGTATCTCTCTATCACTAAGATCTCAGGATGGTGTGAATTATTGGTGCCATCTTGGTGGAGGGGTGGAGGATTATCCCAAGGCTGGACCTAAGGAGTTGACAACTGTCAACATAATGATTCACATTCTGTGTCCCTAATCCCCTCTACTGGCTGTGACCACTTGGAGAGTAACAAGTATTTTCAGTCTTAGAGACAGCAAGACAATGATAGCATTCCTTGCTTAATGCAAAACGAATGCAGAGAGCTGTGTGTGTGTGGTGTGTGCACGAGGGGTAGGGGTGGGGTAGGGCGGGCAATAGGGGGCAGGGACACAGCTGGGAGTGATATGGCTCCCATGAGAATGAGACCAGTCTGGCTCCAGCCCCACTTCTTCTTTCCTAATGCAGAGAAAGGGGATGGTTTGTGCCAGAGGCTGACCCAACCCTGTGTGAGCCTGGCTCTCCAGAACCCCTGGGCCCAGGATGAATGGGAAATCCCCCGGCAGTCTCTCAAGCTGCTCAGGAAACTTGGGTCTGGGCAGTTTGGTGAAGTCTGGATGGGTGAGTATGTGTCACGCCAGGAGCCGCTCTCTCCCTGTCCTGCGTCCTGAAGCACAGAAGTCTCGGGATTTGCACAGGGCATCATGCTTCCCATAAAGGCTTATGAGGGGGAAGGGACTGCGGCTATATACCCATTTTACAGATGAGGTAATGGAGGCATAGAACACTAAAGTGACTTGCCCTCAGCTGTTCCGCACATGATGGTGAAGCAGGAGTAGAATCCAACTCTCCCACCCCCTCAGCCCAGTCCCTCCTTCGTTCTTTGCTGCCCAGAGCTGCCTTTGCCATTGATTTGTGTGTGACCTGGAACTCCTTGCTAACTCATAGAGTGGCAACAGCACGTTAACCGTGGTGAGCGGTGAACCAGGGGCCCCAAGACTCTGGTAACAGACCAAAGCCACCACTTGCAGCTGTGAGACTAGCCAGTCCCTTAACTTCTGGACCCCTGTGGCCTCACCTTCAATTACAGTTGATGGTCGCTCCTCTCCTCAGTATGGGCACTCTCAGAACACAAGGTGCTTTATTTTAGACCTGGAAAGGTCCGTGTCTCTGGGCATGATTTCACAGTGGGATCCTGCTGCCCCCCCTCCGAATCCTCTGGCACCCAGGACTGATGCCTGAGGCACCCCTGGCAGGAGCTCCACCTGGATTGTTGCAAGTCTGAGTCATGACTTGCCTTCTCCCTTCAGTGTGGATGGGGACCTCATGGTGGGGGTGGGTGTGTGCAGGTGCCGGCGCTGTAAGGGAAACATCACAGGGCGCAGAAAGGGGGAAAGAGTCCCCAGGCCCCCTCTGCGTTCTCTATGCTTTTATCGTGGGCTGTAATGCTCCCTGCCACGCTGAAGATATCAAGTGGTAGAAGAGACTCATTACGTAGGGGTAGGAGGCAGGCTACTTGAAGGACAAGAGATGCACCCCAGACCCGGGTGTAGGGGCAAGGAGGTGAAATGGCCCCCCTCCCAGGCCGGGTAAGTTCCTCCACTGCCTGGGGCTCCCGTCTGGCGGGGGAGGCTGGGACAAGCTGGCATCCCGCAAGGTAAGCAGGCACATCCATCTCTCTCAGGAGCTGTCATTCCAGCCCAGGACCACTTCCGGGGGCAGGGCGGGGGGGGTGCTGTGGCCTCAGTGCCCCATCTATAGAGCAGGGATGGCTCCTGGAAGCTTAGGTCGATTTTGGTTAAGGGATCACCTCCCATAGCCTCTGGGTCTTCTGAATGTCGTCTTCATTCTCCGTCCCTGGGGCTCAGGTTATTACAAAAACAACATCAAGGTGGCCATCAAGACCTTGAAGGAGGGAACCATGTCTCCGGAGGCCTTCCTGGGTGAGGCCAACCTGATGAAAACTCTCCGGCATGAGAGGCTGGTCCGTCTCTACGCCGTGGTCACCAAGGAGCCCATCTACATCGTGACCGAGTACATGGCCAGAGGTGGTGCCCTGCCCGGGACTGCATCCTTCAGTCAGAGGCAGGGAGGCTTGAGGGTGGGAGTCCAGGCTTGGGGGGCCGAGGAGGCTGAGGCTGATCTGCTGCCGTGGGTTTGCCTGGCCAGGAGACCTCCGCAGGAGATCACTGAGCCATGGGCTGGATCAGTTAGCCAACATCTTTCAGATCTAGGGTGTTCCATGTGCGTGGGGGGCGGAGGGAAGGATGGTGAGAACATGACGGATAAGTGGTCCTTACAGAGCGGTGTCCTCGGTGCAGGAGCCCTTGAACCAGCATTTTTGGAGTGCGCCTTTTGTGCCTGGCACTGCTTGATGCCCCCTGGGGAGGACAGAGCGAGGCAAAGTCCAGAGAACAGTAGGCTGGGTGTCCAGAGACGGTTCTAGTTCAGGGAACGTTTTACAACCCTATGAGCATTTTACAACATGGATGAAAAGAGAGGTTGGGCGAGACGGCCTCTGAGGTCCATGGTGTGGCCACGCTCTCCCGGGGCAGGGGGCTCCTTCTCACCCCTCCTGTGGCCCTGACCACACGCTGATTCTGGTCAGATCCTAACATGCTGTGCTAATACAGTTCCTTAAAGGTCGTCATGAAGGGGGCCCACCTGGCTCCCCTGCTCACCTCTCAGCCACCCCTCTGGTGAGCATCCCCCGACTTTTAGATGCCATAGAGCAGCTGCGTTTGTTCCCTGCACCAACCCAGGAGACAGGTCTCTCCATTCGGGTGCTTTCTTGTGCCCTTGGCCCTCGGAGGAAGAATCTCTGCCAACAGACGGCGAAGGGGGCAAGAAGATGCTTTGGAATGTTGTGCCGGGAATGAGCAGGTTCTGCTCCGGTTCCCTGGCTGCATGACCCTGAACTTGGCTGAGACCTAACATCCTCCGAGCAGCTGGTAGCAGATCAGCACCTCCTGGGTGCTGTGAGGACTGAGATGGGAGTTTCTGTAGAGCAGAGGCACCTGTAGCTGTGGGTGGGTTTGTTCTCTGGGCACAAGAGATCCAACAGAGTGCCACCCACTTCCTGCCGCAGGTGGGGAGCAGCCCATACCCTGAGAGGCCGGCCCAGCCAGGGTTGGTTGGGTCACTCTGCACAAGTGCAGCTGCAACTTCTCTTTCCTCAGGCTGCTTGCTGGATTTCCTGAAGACGGATGAAGGTAACCGATTGTCCCTCCCAAGGCTGATCGACATGTCGGCCCAGGTTTGTGAGAACCGAGTGCAGCGGGCCAGGCCCCCAGACCCTCTCCTCCGTCCCCATGGCTTAACAAGTTCAACTATTTAGAGGTTGTGTCCATTAGATTTAGGCTGGGCTGTGAAGGACAGAGAGCCCAAAGTCATCATGGCTTAAACGTGTAAACACCAGAGGTGGGCAGTCTGGGGTGGGCAGCGGGGCCACTCCTCAGAGTCACAGGGACCCAGGTTTCTTCCACCCTCCAGGTCTTAGCAGGTCATCTTCCCACCCAGGGAGGCTGCTCACACTTTAGCATCTTGTTTTCCTCAGCCAGCAAGAAGAAGTGAGGGGCAGTGGGCGGGGAAGCCCACCTCCTTCCCTTTACAGACCCGTCCCCAAAGTCACCCACTACCCTTGCTCTCCCAGCCCCCTGGCCACCAGTCTCCAGCCAACACCTACTGCAAGGGAGCTTGGGAAATGTAGTCTTTATCCTGGGCAGCCGTGAAGGAGCGAGGTGGGTTCTATTGCTAAGGACGAGAGGGAGGAAAGGATGGTGTGGGAGACCCAGAGAGTTCCCACGAATTCCATGTCACACGGTAGGCCCATGTTTTGTGGTGACCTCGCCTGTCTGCAGATGGTGCCCGCAAATGCCTTCTGTAGACTCAGACGGCATGAGGTAGAGAGCAAAAGGAAGAGGAGGGATCTTTCCTCCCCGGGGATTTTAGCTGAGGGTTCTACCCGGCAGCAAAGCACATCTGGTGGCTCCAAGTGTGCATCTGTTAAAACTGGAACTCAGCAGAAAAGCTCCGGTCTGTGGTCAGCCCGTGAGACACATAAACGCACACACACACATCCTGCTGCAGAGAGGCACCCTCCCGCGTCCCACACCAGCCCCTCCCCTCCTCCTCTACCGTTATCTGCTGTTAATATCAGGGCAGGAACTGAGGTCACCACCCCTTTTTTCCACCGAGGTGAGCGCAGGCTGGGTCCAACAGGCTGCTGAGGTGGTCTCGGAAAATTAACGCTGGTAACCGGTTTCAAACCACAGCGCAGGGAGCAGCCTGCCCACTCTTTTTTCCCCCCATTCTTTTCCTTCTCTCTCTCTCTCCGCGGTCTCTTAGTCAATCCTCTGGGTGACCCAGAGGCAAAAGATGTGAAAAGCCACCTGAGTTTATAAGTAGGTGTGGTCAAGAATCTGAAGGTTAGGAAACCAGAAAATCAGAACCTTCCAGGTGAGCAGCTTCTAAACCACATTCTGATCATGCTAACACCTCACTGCGTGCACACACACACACACACACACACACACACACACACACGCCCACACTCAGCGCCTTCTGGGCGCTCCTTTTCCTGCTCTAAGGCATGAAATGCCAAGCTCCCCTCCAACCACAAGCCCATGTGCCCCACTTTGCAGCCACACGGCAGCTCCCCCGTGTCCTGTCACATCTGGGAGCCTTTGCCCAGACTGTCCCCTCTGCCCAGGATGCCTTTGACTCTCTTCTCAGCTGGCAGAATCCTAATCAACGTTCACGACCCAGGTCAAGGTCACTTCTATTCAATTTTTCTGGACAAGAAAGTGCAGAGAGCACCTTGGTCATGTGTTCCCCTAGCATCGTGCCTGGTGGATGCTTCTTGAAAGCAGATCTGGGTCCTGCTAGACCTTTTTTTTTTTTTTTAATTTCTCATACCGCTCATATAGTACATATATACATGAATACAATACAGTACTTATTTGTTAATGGGATGAATACTGCTAAATGCTGTCCAGATATAAGATATTTGGTATTCAGCTTTATAGCCCTCACAGTACCATACCAACACGTGTGTGTGATGGAATGATTTAGCGAAGGAATAAATATGAAAATATAATATAATATATAAATGAATGAATAAATGAATAAACCAGCACAATGGAAGCCTAAGGAGGAGTGGGACCAATTCCAGTGCTGGCTTTGAGGAGGTAGATTGGCTTTCTATTCTCTGCCTCAGTTTCTTCATCCATCCACTGGGAGTGCAGTGAATAAACCCTGAATTAGTTTCTTTGGCTAAACGGCTCCTCCTGGCCCGATGCTGGTGATCTGGGACAGAAACAACTCTCTTCTTTCACTGCCTCTGTTCCGTCAGGATCCTGCTGGGTTAGGTCCTCCGCCGGGTCTCACCTAATGCTCACTCCAACCCTGGGGCCCTGGAGACCCATCCCCTCACGTTCCATGCCAGGGCAGTGACACCCCCTCCCCCAAGGAGCCTAAGCAATGATTCCAATCCAGGGCTCCCTGCTCCAGGAACAGTGCTTGCAACTTGCTGAGGAAATGAAACCCTCTCCCCAGCCTCCTGCCTTCCCCTCCTCTCACGCCCCTTCCTTTTCTTCTCCTTCCCTCTCAAGAGACCTTCCTTTTCTCCTGCCTGCCTTCTGCCACCTTCCTCCCCTGCAGACCCTTGGAAGGAGAGGAGAGGTGGGTGAGCGGGGCGGGGCCCCTGGCTCTGATGCAGAGGGTGGCCGGAGTCCTTCTTCTGCCCGAGGGAGGCTGGCCTTCACCGTGGGGCCCATTCCCTCAGATTGCAGAAGGAATGGCGTATATCGAGCAGATGAATTCAATCCACCGGGACCTGAGGGCGGCCAACATCCTGGTGTCTGAGACCTTGTGCTGCAAAATCGGTGACTTTGGCTTGGCCCGCATCATCGACAATGAATACACTGCCCAAGAGGGTGAGCCGAGCCTCCCAACTCCCCAAGTCCCTTTGGACTTCGTGTCATGCAGTTCTGGCCTTGCCCCCAGCTAGTCCAGCGTTTCCCTAAAGTGTTCTGTAGAGCACAGGTGCCTCAGGAGGAGTGGCTCTGTGAGGGAGTAAGTTTGGAGACACTGCCCAGTCCATCCAGCCCTCCCTTGGAGACTCCCAGCCCACAGCAGCATATTAAAGGCACTGAGAAGTCCTGCAGCTAAGGAACAGTGTACTTGTGCCTCACCTCGGGTCTCCCAAACTAATTGGAATCCCAAATGCTTTTTCCATGTAACTTCTGTGAACCTCCCACAGAACCAGGGGTTCACAGAACACACTTTGGAAAACACTGCTCTAAAGTATGAGCAGCAAAACCTAATACCTGAATTGGGGTCTCCACAGGCACTCTGCTTTACTTTGTAAAACTTTGGCAAAAATCCTCTTCACGAGAGGATTTGAAAGGATCACAATACATTTCATCAAGCAAGTTAGTGAGCATAATTAGCTCAGCATATTAGTCAGTTGATGCGGGAGAAGGATTGACATGCCTCGTTCCCTGAGGGAACTTCAGGGGATAAAGCCAGGCAAGGTGCAGGTGATCAAGGGCAGGGCCATGCGGTCTGTTCTGGACGCCAGCCAGGGCTGCAGCCATCCGCTGGGCTTCACAGGCAGCAGGATTTGAATTCCTTCCTCACTGTGACCCTAGGAGGTATATGAGTCATGTGTCACCATTTCCATTTTGCAGGAAAGGATTAAGGCAGGGACAAGTTAAATGACTTTCCCAAGCCATGGGTTCCTGATAGTAAACAAGACTCACGGGAGGTGGAAAAGGACTCTCCCATCCCAGATGGAAACACGTGCTGGTTGCCCAATGAAGCCCACTGGGCAAAGACCCAAAGCGGGTGACAGGGGTGGTATTTGTCCTTTCATGCTGCGGACCCCCAGGGTCTGCACACTCCTGGTCACGTGTCCTAGGGGTCTGAGTGACTCCCTGGATACATCTCTGCCTGGCACAGCTGCGCTAACTCCGCCAGGCAGGACAGGGTGTAGGGGAGGAAGTGCAGGGAGTTGGGGGGCGTGCAGGGGCAGTCGGTCACGGCCTCACAAAGCTGCTCTTGGCTTTCTCACAGGGGCCAAGTTCCCCATCAAGTGGACCGCCCCAGAGGCCATCCACTTCGGGGTGTTCACCATCAAAGCAGACGTGTGGTCGTTTGGAATCCTCCTGATGGAAATCATCACTTACGGCCGTGTGCCCTACCCAGGTAGGCGGCTGCATCCTGCAGCGACCTTGCTGCTCAGGGCTGTCCTGAGATGACTGTGATGGCAGATGTCCCATCCTCAGTGCCTGGGGTTGCCCACCTGCATGTCAGAATGGAGCCCAATGGTTGAAACAGAAACCCAAGTGTGCCACTCTGGGGGCGGGGCTTCCACCCCCTTCCTCAACGTTGCTCTTGGCAACAGAGCTGTGTCCCCTTCATCCAGCAGAGGTCAGTGAGTCCCCAAACCTGGAATTCAGTTAAGGTCGGGGTCTGAACTCAGGTTTCCTCCAACTAGTTTGCCCTCAACTGAGGGCAGGTGGCCCCTCCCTTGGTCTTGCACCTTGGGTACAAAGCCCCATCTTGAGGGTCAACCCCCAGCCCCCCAGCCTCAGGCCCGAAGGGCTGGGGCCTCTTAGCAGCCTCTGGGAGGGGCTGGGGCCTGTTCACCAAGTACCTGCGCAGTGGGTGATGCTTGCCTGTGCCGCGCAGTCACAGGTAAGCGAGGTAGGGTCCCATCCAGGAGGAACTGTCCCGCACTGAGATAATCTACAGCCTCGTTTCCAGCTGTTCTCCAAGCAATGGAAAGTAATGGTGGGATGCGTAAAGGTGGCACCAGCCGGGCTGCGAGGGCGGAGATGGCGGTCCGTGCCTGGCGGGCCCCTGCCGCCCTTCAACCGCGTCCCCTCCTCCTCCAGGGATGAGCAACCCCGAGGTCATCCGCAACCTGGAGCGCGGCTACCGCATGCCGCGCCCAGATTCGTGCCCACCCGAGCTGTACAGCAGCGTCATTGCCGAGTGCTGGCGCAGCCGGCCCGAGGAGCGGCCCACCTTTGAGTTCCTGCAGTCGGTGCTCGAGGACTTCCACACGGCCACCGAGGGCCAGTACGAGCTGCAGCCCTAGGCCCGTGTGCAACTGACGAGGACTCTTCACCCGACGGCTTCCTCAGCCCCAGATGGGCTGGAAAGGCAGGGAGGGGTCAGCACGCCCATTTCTCGGATGAGCAAACTAGAGGTAGAGCGGCCTGGCAGGTGGGTCACGGCTTGGACTCCGGATCCAATCTCAGCACAAACCTTCTCCGGCTGTGTGCCCCTGGGCGAGTTACTTAGCCTCTCTGTGCCTCCGCCTTCTCATTGGCACAACGGGGAAGAACCACAGTTGTATCTACCTCGTATGTTCTTCACGAGGATGACCCGCTAAGGTGTTCAGAATAGTGCCTGGCACACTCGTAAGTGTTTGTCATCATGTCATATAAGGCTTCCTGTGCTGGCACCAAAAGCCAGGAGTCTACCGCAGGTGACCTGAGTCCCGCGGGCTCCCACCTGACCTATACTGCGCTCCAGCACTTTGGGACTTTTCCGTAATAAAGTCACGAGATCTCACCTTTCCCGTGTCGTTCCTGGTGACAAGCCTGGACATCGCATACATGACCTTCGTGGTTGCATGAGTGGTGCCGCTAGGGGCTCGCGGACGGCCCTGGGTGAAAGTCAAGCCCCCAGCCCCCCAGGACAAGGGCGCAGACCCGACAGTCACTGCCTTTTAGGGCAGCTTGAGTAGGACCAGCAGGTGGCGCTCTCACCTCAGAAATCCTCGGCCTCCAGGTCTGAGTCGGGGTCGCGGGTGGGAGGGCCGTTGCTCTGCAAAGCGCCAGAGCTGACAGTGCGCGCACCGGGGAGGCGAAGCAGCCCTGGGCTCCGGTGGTGCCCGGACCAGCCGCCTAAACTGATGAGGCGGGGATGGTAACACCAAGGAAGGTTCCAGGTTCCTCACTGTTCATGGAGGCTCCCCATGTGTCATGTTTTTGTTTTGTTTATAACAGATTTTCCTCTTTTGAGCTGTTAGGTTTACAGAAAAATAAATGAAAAGTGTAGAGAATCCCCATTTACCCCTCACCCCGCCCCCACCGCCAATTTCCCCTGTTATTAACACCTTGCAGTAGTGGCAGTACATTTGTTACAGCTGATGAGCTAACACTGACGCATTATTATTAACTGCAGTCCGTGGTTTACGCTGGGATCCACTCTTTGCCTTGTATTTTGTGGGTTTGGACGGATGTATAATCCCATGTCGTCACACTACCATACGGAATATTTTCATCGCCATCCTCTGCGCTCCACCTATTCTTTCCTCTCTCCCTCCCCCTGAACCTCTGGCCAACAACTTGCCATGTTGCGACTCCTCTGATCATGTGACAGTCAAGGAGGTGGGAATATTACCGGAGAAAGAAACCAGCAACAGAGAGCGCACGCGGTGTTTCCATGGTCACACAGCTCATTAGTAGCAGGATAGGGTTGTGGCCCCAAGCAGGGCAGCTGGATTGCGGCAGCAGAGAATGGGGGACGCTGGGCCGGGAGAGCCTCACGGAGCGGCTGCCGAGCAAGCAAAGGAGGACAGACATCTGCATAGTATTGCTGTTTCCAGAGTGTGTTCCCAAACAGCCCCGGGAGGGATGGAGAGGCGGGCAGGGGGTCACCATTATTATGCCCAAACGAGGAAACCGGCAGAGACTCCACACATCAGGCCTGTCCAGAGGCTCTTAGCTGGCCAGTGCTGGACCCTGGATCTGAACCCGCTCTTTGCCCCCAGCCCCTATTCATGGCTGTGGAGGTAGTATTCTCCCAGCCACAAGCTGTCCGTGTGAGGGTATTGGAAAGGGGCCCAGGCCTGAGAGAGTGGAGCCTATGACCGCTGCCCCCCAACCAGAGCTCTGGTAAGGAGTACGCCCAGCCTCGGACCCCTCATGGATTTTGTGCTTCCCCTTCTCCCTCCCTCCCCAGAGCCAGGGCATTTGCAGTGCTATTGTGAAATGAGTAACAGCAAGACCTTTGAGATCGGATACACCTGGGTTCAAATTCAAGCACTTCCTCTCCCGGGTGTGTGAACTCAGACGCTTTGCTTGACTTCCCTGAGTCTCGGTTTCTTCATCTGGAAAATGGGCACACTAATAACTCCTATGTTATAGGCTTGTTTTGAGGTTTAGACAAAATAGAACACATGGGATGTTTATCCCAGTGCCTGTCTTATGGTAAATGCTCAGAAACTTTAGCTCTTTTTTCTTTTTTCTGGCTGCGTTGGGTCTTTGCTGCTGCGCGCGGGCTTTCTCTAGTTGCGGCGAGCGGGGGCTACTCTTCGTTGTGCTGCAAGGGCTTCTCATTGCAGTGGCTACTCTTGTTGCAGAGCCGGGGCTCTAGGCTCCCAGGCTTCAGGAGTTATGGCACGTGGGCCCAGGAGTTGTGGCTCGCGGGCTCAGTTGCTCCGCGGCATGTGGGATCTTCCCGGACCAGGGGTCGAACCCGTGTCCCCTGCATTGGCAGGCGGATTCCTAACCACTGCGCCACCAGGGAAGCCTGAGCTCTTATTATTTTGACAGCCCCCAAAGAAAGGCCTTCAAAGACCCTGATCCACAATCTCCAACGGCCTTAACTGGGTGTCCCCTGTCCTCTTTGTCTCCCAGGGTGGGCTTCCAACTGTGCCCCTCAGCGTTTTGTTCTCTATTGGTTGCTAGGAATTTTCTTTGTCTGCTCTCACACTGCTCCCACCCTCGGGGCAGAACTTCGAGAAGAGCAGCCCTGGGGGTTGAAGTCAGGGACCTGGGTTTACCCAGCACTTTCCAGCTGTGTGACCTTGAGTTAGTAACTCAAGTCCTCTGAGCCTCAATTTTCCCTTCTACAAGCAGGGAAGAGCAGTGACTCCCTTGCAGGGTTGTTTTCAGGATTTAAAGAGACTTTGAGTTGGTGCATTTGGCTGCAGTAACAAACCCTGCAGCCTGGGGGGCTTCAACAACAGACATTTATTTTCTCACGGCTCTGGAGGCTGGAAGTCCAAGATCAAGGTGTCAGGAGAGTTGTTTCTTTTGAGGCCTCTCTCCTTGGCTTACAGATGGCCATCTTCTCCCTGTGTCCTCGTCCTCACGTGGTCTTCCCTCTGTGTGTGTCTGGTCCTTATCTCCTCTTCTTACAGAGACAGCAGTCGTGTTGGATTAAGTTCCAGTCCAATAACCTCATTTAATTTAATCACCTCTTTAAAAGGTCCGTCTCCAAATACAGCCACATCCTGAGGTCCTGGGAGTTAGAACTTCAACATAGGAATTTAGGGGAAACAAAATTCAGCCCATAGCAAATAGTGACACATAGACATAATATAATAATTATTTCTTCTTTTGTATCTTCCACTCTACCTTCCCAGTGCAAGACATACAGTAGGTGTCAATGTATCCTTGTAACGGACCAGTTTTAAAAACAAGAATGTTTAGTGTGAATAAACTTCCCATCTACGAATAAGGAAGAACCAAAGCTAAGCTGAAAAACCAGTGGACCAGCTCTCAGCAAACTCACACACAATAATCCAGATTTACGCAAAGGATACAACTGTCTCCAGTGATTTATCTTACAAAGGGGTCCACCGCATATTCCTTTAGGTACTTTAAAAGTAAGGCTCAAGTTTCCCCAGGCTTCATGTTGTCTGGGGTTTTTTTTAAGTGTGGTAAAATACACACAGAATAAAACTGACCAACTTCGGCACTTTTTAAGTTCAGTAAGTGTCAAGTATATTCACATTGTTGAACCACCATCACCACCATCCATCTTCAAAACTTTTTCATCTTCCCAAACTGAAAGTCTGTTCCCATTAAACACTAACTCCCCATTCCTGCCTCTGGCTACCCCCATGCTACTTTCTGTCTCTGAATTTGACTATTCTCTGAACCTCATATAAGTGGAATCATACAATATTTGTCTTTCTGTGACTGGCTTATTTCACTTAGCATAATGGCCTCAAGGTTCATCCAAGTTGTGGCATGTGTCAGAATTTCCTACCTTTTTAAGACAGAATAATATTCCATTGTATATTGTATATATTGCATTTTGTTTATCCATCTGTCGATGGACACCTGTCGATGGACACGAGTTGTTTCCACTGTTTGGCTTTTGTGAATAATGCTGCAATAAACACAGGTGTACAAATATCTCTTGAGACCCAAGCCTGGATCATCTAGTAGTTCTATTTTTAATGTTTTCAGGAACCACCATACCATTTTTCACAGCAACTGCACTATTTTACATTCCCACCAGCAGCCCACAAGGGTTCTGATTTCTCCACATTCTCACCAACACTTGATATCTTCTGTTTTTTTGATAGTAGCCATCCTAATGGGTTTGGGGAGGATAGTGTCATTTTAATAGTATTAACCCAAGTTTCTGTGACTTTGGACCCCACAGGACCTCAGTCCTCTTTGATGTCTGAGTTTCCCGAGTTTTTTTCCCTGTATTTGCTGGTGACAAGCCTCTTCAGGCCGGTGCCTCTGAAGTTCTGCTGTTTGTGGCTGGGGGTTGGGGGCTTCGTGGGCCTAGCAGAGAGGTCCCTGCTGGGTGGAGGTCTCGGTGGTGGGGGGGCGGGCAGGACTCTATTCTGGGGAAAGGACTCTATTTCTGTTTTCCCCCTGAGTGAGTCTGCCCAGCGCTGCCTCGGGGTTAACTTGCCCAAGGCTCTCACCAGCCGTCCCCAGGTGGGTCTGCATCCGTGGGCACGTGCTCAGACCTCCACCCCAACATGTTCACAGGGAAGAAACACATCCTGTTCTGGGCACCCAGCCGCAGAGGCAACAAAGAGAGAATTGAGGGCAGCAGCCACCATGATTCGCAGGCAGATCAGGGAAAACAGACAACTGACATAGGCTTGTTCGGTGCATCCCACATCCAAGCTGAGCTCATAAAGTCTTCTGGATTAAAGAAAGAGCCAACCTTGACACCATGTGTACAATCTGAGCTGAACAGACCTTCATGACCAGTCAACATTTATTGGGTATAAAGAGAGAAGTAGATCCTATGATCCTCATTTTAGAGATGAGGAGACTGGGGCACAGAGAGGGTAAGCAACTGGCCCAAGGCCACACAGCTGGTAAATGGTGGAGTGAGGACTCATCTCTCTTAACCATTCTTCCAGGAAGAATCTGGTCTGGATGTTTCAAACCGTGCTCCTCAGAGCCCTGGGCATCCATGCTGGGCTCTCAGGAGTAGGGGGCTAACAGTGGGGGGTGGGGGGAGGGCGGAAGGGAGAAGGCCCCCCCATTTCAAGCACGGCAGCCCTTCTTGCTTCTGATTCACATGCTCAGCTGCCTCACAAGGGTCATTTGAACAGAGCATGGCTTTTAAATTGTTTTGAAAATCAGTCATCTAGTCCAACCCTCCCTCCACCCTCACCCTCTCACAAGTGGGAAACTGAGGCCTAGATAAGGATGCATAGCCACACAGGGTCCACACAGCAGGGCCCAGCCCTCCAGGTCCGGTCCTTCCTCTGCCCACCCCAACTCACCTGCTTTCCTGGTGGGCAGATGTTAGTTTAGTGCAGGTTTTTTTTTTTGAAAATAGACATCCTTGTAATACTTGAGAACTCTCCAAATCGGATTAGTTGGTTCCCTGGAAAACCTCAGTCTCTTTTTTGTTTGTTTGTTTTTGGCCACACCGGCATGTGGGTGCGGCATGTGGGATCTCAGTTCCCCAACCAGGGCTCGAACCCATGCCCCCTGCATCGGAAGTGCGGAGTCTTAACCACTGGACTGCCGGGGACGTCCCAAAACCTCATTTCTGAACCGAGACAGAAGAGCTATTCGTTTGATGGAACAGAGTCTAGCGCCTTTAAGACGTTACTCATGTGAGTGGGGCCCCAAGGGTGCTGTACCTGACAGTCTACAAAGGCGGCGTCCCCTGGCTGTGCGTGGCCTCGGGTGCTCCTCGAAGAGCCTCTCAGATGTGTGGCTGCCTTGCTCTCTCCTTGTCCCGGATGGGGAAGGCAGCGAGCCTGAGCGTGCCGCTCACCATCGCCTTGCTGGGGTGGGGGGGTCGGAACGCCGACCCTGCGCTCCTGGCTCCGCGTCCAGCACTTAAGGGACCCAGCAAATGGCACCGGGATGAAAAGTGAGGAGCGGGGTGGACGCAACCCACATGGGGCCCGCTGAGTGGCCATGCGGGGCCATCCTTTTAATAAGGTTAAGCAAACCGTTCCCCGAGGATGACAGGAAGGTTTCGTGAGTGCCTGGTGGAAAAGAAGCAAGGAAGAGAAACTTCTGGTGCTGATGGGGCCGCCAGGCTGGATGGAACCTCATCCTGGAGACAGTAACTGCGGTCCCCAGAGAGGTGAGGTGACCAGAGCCCCTGAGCGTGAGGTCAGGACTCTGTTGATGATTCACGGGGTAACAACTCCGCCTGACAGCAGCCAAGTACCTAAAAATAGCCATCAGGGAACATACAGGAGATACTTGGGGAAAGTTAAAATTTGTGAGCAGAATGGTGGGTGCATGGAAAGGTCTGACTGGCACCTGCAGGGACTTTGTGGACGTCGCAGGTCCTCCTTGGCCCTGAAGGGATCCAGAGACAAGGAAGACAAGAACCTGTTCCCAAAAAGTTCTTAAATATGCCTCGTTCATGGGAGCGTTTGTCTCACATCCATCGCTGTGCTCACAAGCATGGGCGCTGAGGCAGTGTCGCCCACCTTTGTTACCTGCCCAGAGCCCAGCTCCTGCTTCATGTACAAGACTGTGTTTAGCCCACATGACAACCCTCAGGACTGATTCTGTTATGAATCCCCTTTGTATCAACAGATGAGAAGACCATGGCTGTGAGAGGTGAGATCACCTGCAAGCTTGGGCATCCGGGACGCAAGCCTCTGTGCAGGGCCTCCTCCTGCGGGAGTTCCTGGGAGAGTGAGGGAGGTACGGCTTTGCTGGAGACACAGCTGGCGCTGCCCCAGACCCATCCACGGGCTGGGCCCAGACCCCTGTGGCCTCTCTCCCTGGCCGCTTGCCGAGCCTGCTGTGGAAGGACGGGCTTTGGAGGAACTAGGCCGTGTTCGCTTCACCTCTTGGCTCTGCCTCTTACTGGCTGTGGAATCCCTGGCAAATTATTTAACCCCCCTCGGCCTCAGTTTCATCATGTTTAAATTGGACACAAACGTACCGGCTCACGGGGAAGCTGAGGACGAGCTGCGATAATGTGCATAAGTCTTCGGGTGTGGGTCACGCGTGCAGTAGAAGGTCAGCACGTGCACGCCCCTCCCCCATCAGGGCCCAGGCTGGACAGCATCTCCCTGGGGTCACCTGGGAGTCAGTGTGGGAGCCCAGCCTGCCCACCCCGGGGCCCGTCTGCCTCCCCTTTCCAATCAGCTTGGCCCCTGAGCCACCAGGTCCCCGTGGGCAGCAGAGGCTGTCGGGGCTGATGGGAGCCAGTCCCAAGGGGTCTGAAGGCAGATTACCGAGGACTGATGAGGTGAAGGGGATAGCTGCCCGTGAGCTGACAGCATCGCCTGCGAGGAAGGGAAGGCGGGAGGGCAGGGGTCCCTAATCTCGGCCTGAGGCCTTCTGGAAGGACAAGGGTGCCATCTGGAGGCACCTCTGCTGGAGCCTTTCCCTCTGGGCCAAGGTCACTCTGAGGCTCTTGGTTAAAATTAGCCTCCTGCGCAACACTCTGGACTGAACGGCCTTTCCCATGAGCCACCAGGACCTGGGCTTGCAAAGACCGACTGGCCTGTGAGCCCTCCGCCCTCCAGAGGGAAGTAGAATATGTGGCCTCTGTTCCAGAGGCTGGACAAGAGGGGTGGGGCGTGTGCACGCGAGGGTGTACGAGTGCGCGCACCGGCGGGCCTGCCTGCACGCGTAACTCACCAGGCCAGGGCACCTGGGAAAGAGACTTAATCCCAGAGTTGTGCAAGCTTTCTGCCATTGGCATTATTTCTTGATTGTGTTGTTTTTTCTTACTCATTTCTAGCCCCTAGATTTGAACAGCAGGCCCACTGCACCCCCGTGCACCCCACCTGAGATTAAGAAAAATATGCAGGGCCTCCTGAATCCCAGATGATCCACAGATATTTATTAAGTGAGTGAGTAAATGATAAAGTAAAATGAGGAAAGGTTTGGCCAGGCCGTCCCTTCTGTTGAGCTGGGCTGTTTCTTTTTCCCACTGTGTCCCCAGCCCCTGGTACAGAGGCCGGAACATAGAAAGTGCTCAGTGGATATTTGTCAAATACATGAATGAATGGGGACAAGTTGCTATTTTGCTCTTTGCCCACATCCGATAGATAGTAACATATTAAAGTCAAAACAATACACCCAATCAGGGCTCAGGCAAGGATGGTTTGAGCCACATCAGTAAGGGGGCTGAGGCTGGGAAGACAAGAGCCAGTGGTCGTGGCTCTGGGGGCTGGAGTCCTGTTCAGCCAGGTGGCCTTTGGCAAGTCAGCTGACTCCTCAAGCCCGAGTCCTCCCTCGTCAAGTGCACCCACTATGCGGGGCCTTACCTTGCGTGCATGACGCAGGCGGTGCCTCTCCAGCCCTCCACAGAAAGCCTGGCACATGACAGGCATTCAATAAAAGGGTAACTGTTATTATTAGTACCAGATTTTTGCAAGAGAAATGAGGGCTAAACATCCAGAAGCAAAGGATGGGATCACTGCTAATCCTGCAAAGGACATAAGAGCCTCAGGAAGGACGTGAACAAGTTAAAAGTAAGTGTCAGACGGGGAGAAAATATTTGCAGTAGCTGTATAAGGATTACTGCAAAGAAAATGTAAGGAGTCCTTCCTGTTTCTAAACAACCTAAAGACAAATGGAGAAATGATTGGCATGGGCGTTGCACAGAAAGACAACTACAAACAGCTAATAACATAGGGAGAGGTGTCCAGTCACAGCAGTAAATGGAAAAGTGCAAATTAAATAGTAATGCAATGTTTTTGCCATCAGAATGGCAAAATGGCAATACTGCTAATATCCAATAATATTGGTGATAATGTGGGAAAATGGTTACCCTCATTGGTGTCAATGGGAGCGTAATTTGATAAAAACGTTTTGGGGAGCATTTTTGGCAGTACCACTCAAAATTTGGGATGCATACATACAGTGGTGGAGTAATTGCACTTCTAGAAAACTACCCTACACTAAAACATGCCCTGGTTCTCAAAGACATGTGTATGATACCCTTCGCGGCCACATGCTGTCTTAGCAAAAGCAAACATTGAAAACAACTTGGAGGTACAACCATGGGGAAGATGTAAGTAAATTTAGGCACATGTATTTTGTGGACTCGTATTCTGTCATTAAAATGAATGGGGCACTTCTATATGCTATGGAAACATGCCCAAGATATGTTGAGTAGTTGGGATGGGGAAGGTGCAGAAAAATACACATGGCGTGATTTTACACACACACACACAACTTTGTATTTATCACACAGACCCTTACACATATGTACAAGTGCAGCAAAGGGACCAGAGAGAGCCCAGCACGACCTGGGGTGGAGGTGAGGGCTCATGGGACAAAGGCAGATGAGGGAGGGGCTCACAGTTTACTCTGTGCTTCACCGGCTCGAATCTTTTAGGATGAGAATGCAGTAATGCACTTGGAGAAAAAAAGCCAGGCAGCGTCAGTGATGGATTGCGTGATGCAATTGTGCCTGGTGGCAGAGATGGGGTGACGTGACCCCGGGGTTGGGTCCGGCCCTGGGGCTCCAAGCGGCCTCCTGACGCTGGGCCTCATTTACCACCCCCCGCCCTGATTCCAGCCCACTTCCTCTCCAGATAGCGCCCCCCACCAGGTTATCAGCGGCCTCCTCACGGGGAGGCCAGCTCGCACCGCACCTTTAATGTACAGTCACCAGGCTTATCATCCTGCACTGAGGGAGGCCGGGGGTTGGGGGAAGGTCCAGGGACCAGACAGGGCTGCTTGATGGTGACCAAGCCCCTCCCCTCATCCTAATGGAGTAGGGGGTGGGAACCTAACTTCCCACCACCAGCGACTCCTCCCTCCATGACTCGGACATCCCTGTGACGGTCTTCAGACCTCAAGCTGCCCTCGTTTCCTACAATAACGGTCATGGCACCTAGAATGGATTGCACGCCTACCACGGGCCTACCACTGTGCTAGTTGGTGGGCCTGCTTTTTTGCTTCTTAATCTTTATACCTAACAGGGAGGTATGGAGTGATGAGGAAACACTCAGAGATATTAAGTGACCAAGGTCTCCAGCAAATATGTAGCAGAACCAGGATTTGGACACAGGTCATTGAATGGACATCTGCCCATAAAGCAGGGGGTCCCAGTGGACCACGTCAGCTCCAGCCCTGGGTCTCCCCCAGCTGCCCGGAACCCCAGCAGCGACTCATTCTGTCCCTTATCCTTGGCAGTGGGTGAGGGGCCCTCTCCTTTAGGGGTGACTCACACGAATGTCATTACACTTGAGCCCCGCTAATTGAGAATTGTGTCTTTTGGCTTTTTGAGGTACTGGGTGGGTGGAAAGAGCACTTCATAGGATCAGAGACCTGGCAGGCCTCTCTGAACCTCTGCTGTGCCGCTGGCCAGCCTCGCTTTTCTCATCTGTAAAAGAGGTATAGTACAAGTCCCTGTGCAAGTAAAAGGGGTGCCAACGTAGATCACACCCTTGGGAGTCAAGTAAATGGGTGACAGGAACTGTGGTATCACCACCACCACCGCCAACATCACCATCATCAGCATCATTTGTGCCAATCTCAGGGCCTCAGTTTCCTCATTTGTAAAAATTAAGAGGAAGCTTAGATGATCTTTTACGTTTCTGCCAACTCTCTCTATAATCCCAACTAGCCAAGGTGACGTTTGCTTGGTACCCCCCTGGAGGAAATAGGATTTGCCAAACTAGCATAAACGAGCCTGCAGAGATTCCCCAATCCTTCACCAGGGCCGGGATACAACTTGCAAAGTCTTCCAAGAACCTCCGGAAACCTACATAACGTGTTCACCACGAATCTGCTACTCTTTGGAAGCAATTCCCCGGCAATGCCCTACGTCAAGTTACTTTACATCCCTGAAAGTATCAGGACAGCCTTACTTTTAAAATCTTCAACTTTCCAACACAGAGCTTCCAAGAGTCAGGCTCACGTCCACCCCACTCAGAAGGGTTGGCATGGCTGACCGGGAGGAGACCCCGGTGCTATGGCATCTCAGGGAAGTGTGCGGGAGCCGGGGATTTGGGGAGCTTTGGAAAAATCTGGATAAAATCCCTTCATGAGTTGAGAGAGCAGGAATCTCTGGTCTTTGAAGAAGCCACCTGGATTTTCGGAGGCTTACCATCTGCTCCCAGGTCCATCCCTATTTGGTTACGCAGCCACAGCTCCCTCTGGGTCCTGATGCTATTTTTTAGTGGACGAAGCTGTTCCAGGCCTCAGCCTAGAAAGGACCCTCAGACCATCAGACCTGGAGAGACTCAGAGCTCCCCTGATCTCCCCTGCCTGGGTCCAACCTTTGTGTGCTCTCCAGCAAGTCCCCTAAATTCTCTGTGCCTCCGTTTTCTCTTGGGAAAGTTGTAGTTCGTCCTGTGTCCTGGGGTTCTAGGACTCCCCTCAAGACTCAGGGGAGCTGATTTGGGGAAATGACATCAACTTCTTGGTTCTCTCTGAGGCACGTGGTGACTCCGCTCCTTTCTGCCAGGATCATTTCCCAGTTTGACTGAAAGTGCTGGGGACCCCTCCCCAAGGGTCCAGGGGGAAGAAAATCAAAGAGCAGTGGGGTGTCATGAGGGGGTGGGCTATGGAGGGGGCGGGTGCCACGGTGTGGGGATGTTATAACGGGTGGGCTTTAGGGAGGCTGGGAGGATTGTGTAGTTGGTCTTGGGTGCAGCTAGAGCAGAGGGCAGAGTCTCCTGAACCCCGAGCCCCCAGCAGCAGGTCGGAACACGTTTGTGAATCTTCTGGGAAAACAGCACCCAGGCGGGCTGGTAGAATAGACAGAGCTGGCAGGGGAGGTGGATGCAGAGAGGCTGACGGGGACACCGGTGGCAGCCACCAGTGTCTGGAGGCATCTGCAGGGCGTCCTCCGCAGTGGAGTTGGGTTGGGGGTGGCCAATGCCCAAGTGGCGGCTGCATCTTTGTGGGGACTCTTTCTGAGCCGAACATGGATTTGGGGGCTCAGATTCACCCAGCACATACTGCATGAGCACTGACTGGGTGCCTGGAACTAGGTACTTCGCATGTGTCATTCTGTCTAATGGTAAAAACCCCACGGGAAGGCACAGATGAGGAAACTGAGGCCCAGAGAAGGTGGGTGAATTGCCCAAACTCACACGGCTTTAGACTTCCAGCCCAGTCCCCTATCCATACTCCTCAGCTGATGACGTTTGCAGGATGGGGACCCGGCTGCTTGCAACACAATGGGCTCTGGATAAATTGTGCCGGGAACAGGCTGCTGGATAAGAAAGGACTTGGAGTAAAGCAGGATATCAGAGTTCCAATCGGGGTCTTTCCAGCAAATTCTCTTGGGTCAGTGCGACCCTCTCAATATTAGGTTAGACCATACGAAACTGCCATTTTTGTTGGTCAAAAATAATTGAATATTACCAATTTCATAGGTTCAACCTAATAGTATGGAACAATCTTACGAAAAAGTGTCTGGAGACTGAGGGCTGGAGGAAATGACCTCTCTCTGGCTCAGGATTCTATGATTTGTCCCTTGAGTTTAATTGCAAGTGTGATCAGCCCTACTGGGGCAATGGCTGGGACCCAGTAGATTCTATATCCACTACTAGCACCACCCACCCAGGGGAGCTGACAGATACATGGTCTTGAACAAGCCCCTTCTCCCATGGCTGGTGAGCCCTAAGGCTAACGTGCCGCATCCCCTGGGAACGGGGCTAGGGTAAGACAGGCCATCTACCCACTGACACTGAAACCCCCAACCGTCTCCTCCTCCATCTCTCCCAGTTCCTTATGTCCCACAAGGATTCCGGATCCCAGATGGTGATGTAAAGGCTTGGGGGGAATTCGAGTGGTCTTCAGGCCAGGGCTGTAGAGTGAGGCAGGGGTTCTGGAGCTGACACACCTGGATTACCATCCCGGTGCTGCCATTTCCCAGGTGGGGAGTGCCCCCAGGAAAGGCATTTACCCCATCTCTGCTACATACCTCGGCTTCCTCAGCCACAGAATCTGGATAGTACTGGTACCTACTTCCAGGCCTGTGGTGAGGGTGAGTGAGGTAGTGTCTGTAACGCGCCCAGGAGATGCTAGCCAATGTTTGCATTATTGTCCCTGCAAGCCGCGTGCATTTATTAAGCACCCATGCGGAGCCAGGGCTGGTCCAGGGGCCTGAGGGAGCCTCCCCTAGTTTCCCTCTTTGCTCCACCCCCACCCTTGCCCTGGCTGCGTCGTTGGTGGTCTCGGGCCCACCGCAGCACTGAATCCCTGCGATAACTCTGGGGTCACGGGGGTCAGCCTGGGGCCAGCAGCTGCTCAAGCATCCGGATCTCTCCACGCTCCCTGCTGATGGGGGGCTGTGTTGGAGGCTCGAGGCTCTCAGAGACGTTGGTGTAAACACCGAGATGAACACGACAGCATCCGCAGCAAATCTGGATGAGCCAGGAAGCATCTCTCCCTCTGCCGGAAGCCACAGGCCTGGGGGGAGGGGGTCCTGGCTGAGAAAGCAGCATCCCAGCCTAGGAGGACCTGTCCCAAAGACCCAGTACCCACAGGTGTGCCCAAGGTACCTTGTGCAGATGGTGGGGTAAGGGATGGGCCTTCTCTGAAGCCCCTTTTCCTGAAACACTCCCCCTCTGGCATTTTTACTCCTGGCATTCCCCATTATACTCCTTTGGATTCCATGCGACCACTGTGAACCTCAGTCTCTTCTTCTGCAAATGGAGGATAATGCCTCCTCTTGCTTGGCCTGTAATATTTGTGAGCATCGGATTGTGTGGTACCCAGTGCAGTGTCCGGACACAGAGAAGCACTCAGTACCAGTCAGCACCTTCCCGCTATGAGTTCTGCCCTCCCCAAAAGTCCTTTCCTAAGATGCTAAGGTCCCTGGGATGGGCCAAAGAGGCAGTGTGGTCTGTGACATCCGTCAGTGAAGGAACATGGAGATAGAATCACAGAATTTTGAAGCTGAAAGACCCCTGCAGAGCTGGGCAAACCCAGTCACATTTCTCTCCTTTGTGAAGGCGACAGGGCTTGTGGTCAGCTGGCTCAGGTGGGACCTCCACTCACCAGGTGAGTGGAGCAGGCTCTCAACCTCCTGAACCTCAGCATCCGCGTCCTAACGTGGGGGTAATAATTATGTCCGCTCTGCTGATGAGGGGATGTATGAGAAAACGTCTCACTAGTTATTTGCACTGTTTTCAGAGGCTCAAGTAGCTAAGTGTTTCCCCAAATTAGCTGGGAGTCAGTCTCACCAGGCCTGACCCCTAAACCTCCTCCCTTCCCTGGTCCACAGAGGCGGCCAGTCCGGGGTCTGGGCCGAGCAGCCCGGGGCTGAAGCCAGGCTCCAGCACCGCGAGTCCTAATTCAATACCAGTAGCTGCTGTATGGAGACCGCTCGCTGTGGGTCAGGCCCACCACACACTTGGCTTGTTCATTGTTCCCCATCATCCCCGAGGTACAGATGCCCTGACTTCCCTTTCCAGTCTTCCCGTGGATGGCATGTGCCGGGGATGTCGCTGAACTCGAGGGACACACAGTCAGGCACGGACCCTGCCTGAGAGGGGAATATGACTAAATTATAGTCAAAACCACAAAAATAATGGAGGCTACCATCTATTAAGTACTTCCCATGTCCAAGCGTTTACTACACCCTCAGAGTTTGATCCTCTTACGTAATTCTGCCCTTATGAAGTGGGTTCTAGTCTTATTCTCATTTTATGGATGAGAAAACTGAGAACTGATTGGGCAAACAATCAGCTGAGACTGGATCACAGCTTGGGTCCTGCTGACACCAAAGTTCTTGCCCTTCTTCCTACAGTTCTTTCTAGATATTCTCCCCGTTAGTTCTGTGGATGAAGCGTGGCATACAGTAAATGCTCAGCATCTTAAATAATTGTCATCTTTTCTGTCTTCCTCCAGCCATGTTTGTTCTGGGTCACTCTGGTTCCTCCCCTCTCCCCATCACCCCATCTGGCTTCCCAGCATCCCTCACATGACCTTGCTTTCCCCCACCTTGGACTTCCCCACACCAGACCCAGGATCCCCAGCCCATTGCCTCAGCCTCCACCTGCTTCAGAGGACTGAAGAGCCAGGAAATAATTGCTTAGTGAGTGATCAATACACTGACATCTTCAGATACTGAAAACACTTTGATTGTGATCTCCTCACCCTGATCAGGACCGTTCATAAGAATCTGTGTAAAGACTTACATTTCCTCTTCATTCTTTTCCTCTGCACATGCCTTAAAGTAAGCAGCAAAATACTTTGGACTCAACTTCCTCCAATAGATTCTGTGGTTCCTGCAGCCCTTCCCAACTCCCCCGTTTTTCCCTATAAAATTAAGCTTCCCTTCCTTGTTCTCTGGATTTGCCTATGGGCCTCCATAGTTCACGCCTCCTGAATTGCAATTCCTTTGCAATTCTCAAATCAACTCACTTTTACTGGTTTAAAAAAAAAAAGTAAGCAGCAAAGAAGAGGTGGCAGGATATGCCAGGAGGGGAAAACGAGGGGTCCGGAAAATCTCCAGCTAACAATCAGGACTGAGTTTCTAGTACCCACCCTGGACAGGCTAGTGGGTGTGCAGACCACAGGGTGTAAGAATTCTGGGGCCAGGGAGACACCACGTTTCCACTTACAGCACGGTCTCTAAGGGAAGTCTGGCACCTGCCTGCCAGCTCACGTTCTTTATCCTGCCAAGCTGGCCTCACCCACCTTGAGAGGAGATGGAGAGCCCCAGGGTCATTTCATGCTCTGCTTCACGTTTCCTTCCTTAGGTCAATTCTTCCCCTGAACTTGCAAGATCCACCTCAGATGAGTTCAGGATCTGCCTTGGAGTCTCTTACCTTCTATTTCCTGCCTCTTAGATCTGTTGGAATAAGGTTACAGCCACAAAACACTTACGTAGCCAGGCACCTTAGATGCGTGACATCCTGACTTGCCTGGTGTGATTCAGGGATGCCACCTTCTCCCCCTTTTCCTCCCAGAAGTGATGCTTGCCTACACCATTAAAGTAAAATGAAAGTTGGCTGTCCATCCAACTTCATAGCAACATTATTCACAACAGCCAAAAGGTGGAAATAACCCAAATGTCCATCAACAGGTGACTGGATAAACAAAATGTGGTCTATCCATACAATGGGGATATGCTTCAGCCTTAAAAAGGAAGGGAATTCTGGCACATGCTACATGGATGAACCTTGAGGACATTCTGCTAAGTGAAATAATCCAGTCACAAAAGGACAGATACTGCATGATTCCACCAGAATAGTTAAATTCATAGACGCAGAAGGTAGAATGACGGTTTCCAGGGGCTGGGGGGAGGGGGAATGCAGAACTAGTGTTTAATGGGTACAGAGTCTTCGTTTGGGAAGACGACAGGTTCTGGAGATGGATGGTGGTGATGGGTTCACAACAATGTGAATGAACTTAATGCCACTGCACTGCACACTTAACACTGGTTAAGATGGCAGATTTTCTGTTAGCATATTTTGCCGCAATAGAAAAACGAAAAGAAACACACAGTTGGCACTTAATTTGGCAAATAATAGACCCAAAAATTGTTTGTTGAACAAGTTATCTTTGTTTTAGAATTTGGGACTCCCCTGCAGATACTTGGAGAGCATCAGCCCCATTGCTCACTGCCATGTCCTCTGGGCCTTAAGCAGTGCCTGGCACATGGCAGGCCCTCAGCAAATAGCTGATGAAGGCATGAGTTGAGAAGGCCATAGTGGAAATCCTTCTTGCCCTCATTCTCACCTCCCACTCCACCCACCGTCTTCCCTTCTCCGTCCTCGTCAGAGAGCAGTGGTCAACCAACTCGGTTCCGATGCCCGCAGTGGTAGGGACCTTTGGGAGTCACTTTGTTCGTGCTCTTTCCTTCAGGCAACCGATGTCTAAGTTTTTAAAGGCCGCTAAGAAGGGGTCCCTCTAACCCCCTGGGTCATGTATTTGATGCTCTGTGATCGACGGGACATTCTTCTGTCTTTTCTGCTCTGATTTAAACTTCCCACACCCACCCACCCAATTCTTCTCCCCTGAGAAATGTGAGGAGGCTCTGAAGACAGGTGGGGGAGGCCTCGCAGGACTAAGGGAGGGGGGCGAGTGGGTAAGAAATAGGACTCAACCCCCTCTGAAATCCTATCAGCCCAGACAACATGTTACGAGGATTAATGAGGCCTCTCCTGGAGCTGGAGATGGATGATACACCCTCAGGAAGTCCCTCTACCAAGTCTTGGAATTCTCAGCGTCTGTGAGGCCAAGTGGAGGCAGCTCTAAGGAGCCCAGGCTGAGTGGGCCGCCATTTTGGAGCCTCTCTCTGATGAGTGTATCTCCAAGAGGCCAACGGTGGCCAATTCGTGATTGCTGGGTCCCACTGAAACCCAGGGAAGTAATTGTGCAGCAAAAGGGCACAAAAAACGTCAACACTCACAAATTAGGCAAATGAATTCCATCCGGTAAGGAGAAGGAAGAGGGTCCCTGACTAAAGGAACGTCTGGGTTGAAAATATAAAGAAATGATGAAGTGGCCTTACCTCCCAACATTCCTGGGATGGAATGTTGATGTTCAATCAGTTTTCCACAGATCTTATAAGGTTATGAAAAACTAGTATTACTAGTATAAGAAGATAGTAAGTGTAGCGGCTAAATGGTTAATTAAACGTGGAAACAGGATATGTGTTACTATGGCCATGATGACTTATTCCCACAAGAGAGGTCACACTGCTGTCTCTCCCTGTGCTTCGTATGAGAACTGATACAGGATTACAACAGTTTCCCAAAGATGTGCCCGACAGCTCTATGTAATCACTCTTTGAGATAGTAATACATATTGCATACTTTAAAGTGTGAAAAATACTTCAAAAAAGAAGTCTGTTTTACTTTGCTTAATCCAGCATTTCTCCAAATTAATTTTCTACAAAACCTTTCTCCACTAATATCTATCATTCTGTGGAAATATAATTTCTAGGAACATACTTAGCAAAATGCTTCAGTATATCATTCAAATAACCTTGACTCACCCCATGATTCACTGAACAGTCAATGTTCACTCACAAAGACACGTGTTGTCCAGGCACTGGAAATGCAGAGTACATGATGCAGTCCTTGTTCACCAGACGTACACTGTATGGGGGACACCATGGTCCACTGGCTTCGCAGGGGCTGTGTAATTCCACAAAACACTGAATAGGAGTTGGAATAGTGGGCAGCGTAGGGTCTGGAGATGCCCGGGAGAGGGCACCTACCCCAGATCAGGCATCAGGGAGGGATTGCCATGGGACAAGCTGCTTGAGCTGAGCTTTAAGTTGAGGAGTTAGCCAGGCTCGTATTGAAGAAGATTGTTTTAGAAAGAAGGAAAAGCTTACGAGGGACTTCGAAACACCAACAAAAAGAGCTTACACAGGGGATGACTAGAGCAAAAGGTGTGCATAAGGGGATAAGAGAGGAGAGGCTGGGGAAGAAGATGGGGAAAGATCCTGGAATCTACCGTCTTAAGGAGTGTCGGCTTCGTCCTAAACCATGTGGCACCATGGAGGGTCTAAGCATGTGGCTGTCTCCCCTCCTGATACTGCTGGGTTGAGAAATTTAACCCCAGTAGCCTGGGGGCAGGTCAGGAGGGGCAGGAGCTGAAGAGACAACCCCAGCACAGGGGATGGGAGAGACTCCAGATGGGACCTACCATCGTGGGCAAAGGCAGCATCCAGGCAAGCAGTTTTATCAGATACGTCAGCAGTGGGAAACCTTGCAGTGGATGCCAGTCTCTGCATAGTCAGGAAATTCTGTGAGGCAGGGGGACAGGCCTCTAATCCTGGGGGCACAGGGGAGAGAGGAGATTGAGATATAAAGATCTAGGGGAGCTTTTTAATTTTTAAGAGGAAGCAGTGGTCAGGAGGTAAAAGGGAGTTGTGGGAATTGGGGTACAAGTGAGAACTTGGTGCCAAGGACAAAAACCAAAGCTTTGGTGACACAGGAATAAACATGAAAACCAGATTCATCAAGATTTGTCTCAGAGCTTGGAGTGAAGGTGGGAATTAAGTGGTCTTCGCTGTGAGGCGGGGGAGCTGAGAACTAGGCAGGTCCCCGCCGGAGAGCTGCCCCTGCAGGTCTCACCCACCAGACTCACTGCGCAAAGCAACCAAACTGTTCTGGGCTAGTGCTGCCCTCTGGTGGCTAAAGATAAAAAGCGAGAGACAGATCTCTAGGTGGGCATCTCCCCTTTCTCTTTGAAGAAATTACATACACTCTGCCCTCACCTCTTTACAACGTTCTGTGGTTCTCTGTCCAAAACTTAGTTCACTCCAGATCAGACACTTGCTCACATATACACATGTTCCCTCTTAACTCCTGCACCTCTGCCTTAGCTCACGCCCAGTGTTCTCAGGGGAAACCTCTCCCCCTTCCTATCTTGCTCTCTTTTATTCTTTCCTGAATTTTGTTTTGGGACAGGGAAGATTTCCTTAAATGACCCCAGTCACCATTAATAAAAGACAGCAAAGGATCTGTATGAATGGAAGGAAAATATATTAGGTTTGAAACTAAGCACAATTTTTAAAAAGCAGAACAATGTTATCAATCTCTACAGCACAGTACTCACAGGTGGTACTCAGGAGCCCCCCTCGGGTACATGCAAAAATGCCCATCTATTTCTCCACCATCTTCTGATTAAAAATCTATGTCTCCTCAAGAACTAGCATTTAGGAAAGGAAAATGATTGCTTTATTGAATCTGTTATTTTGTTCATGTAAATTATGAGTTTGCAAGAGCATTTACTTTTTGTTGCAAATACATGTCATTTTAGACAATGGGTTTAAATAGATTGGGAGGTGGGGTAGGGGATTGGAACTATTACATTGTTTCCACAAGGAAGTGTGTTACTATTTCCAAACAAACCCATCCATAAGTAGGGGCTGCCTGGAGCATCACTTCCTTAGCGTCCAGGTTGAGACAAGGTCTACGGGGACGAATGCAGGTGTGATGGGGACAGCAGATCCCTACGTGAGGAAAGAGAAGGCTCACTGACTGCACTTCTAGAACTACTATCAGGAGGCCGGCACTGGACAAAGGGACCCAGGGGCAGAGGAGCAAAGCCAGAGCAACTGTGAGAACCAGTTTCTCTCCTAGCAACTGTACAGAGCATCTCTCAGAACTAAAGACAAGGCCTCCCTGGCAGTTCCTAGGGTGGCTCCCACCTGCTCCCTTGTGCAGGGAGGGAGACTTCCCTTGTGAAGCCAGCACAGGCTGTGCAGTTACCACGAGGCTCCCCTGGAAGGCCCACAAGTTAGGAAAAAACCAGAATGATCTTTGCAGGCATCGGTACAGCTCAGCAGCTCAAATTGCGGGTTCCTGCACCTATGAAGAATGCCCTCTGTGCCACGGTCCTGGGGGCGCAGCAGCAGCCAGGGCTCCTGGCGCAGGTCTCGGCCCCTCTGTCCCTGTCTCTCTGTGTCTCTCACACACACACACAGATCCAAGCACATTCTGACCTAGACCTCTCCTTATCTGGGCACGAACAGCAGCCTGTGTTCTCCCACAGACCAGGAGAGCACCAGCCACCCTCGGGGACGCTTTGCTCCACCGTTTGCAGAGTGAACCCCCTGAAAGCCGAGGGAAACTGATGGTTTCCCTTGAGCAGGAACTCCAGGAAGGTCTCCCTCCTCCATGGACCCCAGAGAGCACACTCCTGCCTGAGCCAGAGAATTGGGGGACATGATGGCAACCGCAGAGGTGACAGGTGGGGCTCCAGATGAGCACTTCAGTCTCGTGCTTTTTTAGAAGAGAACAGAGGACTTCCTTCCTTGCCTTTTTCTGTCTTGCCTCTTGTCTGCCCTCCTGGCTCTCAGGATTTCCAGTCCTTTTCCATGTCTGTTGATCCCGCCATGTCCACACAGAAGGCCCTGGGGATTCTTGGAAGGGCATCTTGAACCTCCTTTTCTGCACAGCACTTGTCATAAGACTGAGAAATCGTCAACTGTCCACATGGAAGACTGGGGCGCTGCCGGAGGCTGGGGCCTGGGTACCACGCCCGCCCTGTGTGCCCCGCTCTGGCTCTGCGTTCAGCCCTGCCTCTCCCGCCCCCCATCCCTGCTCGGGGCCGCCCTCCTCTGCTTCAACCCTCTCAGCTCTCCTGTCCCCCGGGGTGGCTATCTGACCGCCCATCAGCTGGACAAAGCATTTGTCAGCTTTAATGGATGTACAACTCCCAGCCCTGACATGTTTTATGCATCCCTGGGGGCTTTGATCTCCTTGTCTGCGTACATAAATGAGAGGATTACCGAGCCATCCAGAACAGGGCACCAAAAATGTCTTTCACTGGGGTGCTTTTGCCTCCAGCAGATAAGAGTCATAAGCCAAAATCCCGGGAGCCATTAGGGCCCCGAGCTTGAGGGTAACTCTGCTCAGGGAGAAATGGTTCGAGGGGGCTGGCCTAGGAGGCGCTCCCTGTCACAGCTCCCCGATATTGTTTATATCTGGGTGATGCGGATAAAGAAACCGGTCAGTTCTGGCACCGCCCTCCCTCCCGGAAGATTACGAGCAACTGTGGCTGACATTTGCCAAGGCTGCCTGGACTGACTCGGCGGTGGCATATGGTTACTGTCAGGGATTTCTGGACATGCGGGCTGGGACTGGACACTCGGGTGGGGACTGGTATTTTTAGGACACTTTGAGTTCTCAGCTGGATTTAGGCCAGCTCCCCAGACGGTGCAAAGCGGCAGTGTCACTCCTGCCTGGCCCCACCTCCTGAGAGAGGGAGAGAGGGCAAATGAAAGTGCTTATTGCCCGCACCACCTTACGCCCGGGGGATGCCGAGGGCTGGTGTTTGGAGGTGGGGTTCTCTGAATGCTCACCCGAAGTTTCAAGATGGCAGCACGGACATGGCCACCAGCAGAGAGATTGGGGAGGGGGGTAAGATACCATCAGGGAGGTGGCAAGGGTCCTCGTTAACCATCAGCCAGGTGAGGGGGCCTCATAAGTTGCTCAGGTGAGCTAACAGCAGCTCTGATCCCGATTCTCTGGCCCCCATTTGTTTAATAAGGCTGCCGTATCTACTGACATATTTATCACATGTGCCTATATGTTCTAGGGACAGGTGAGTCACCGGCAAATAAGGTACACTGCTTCCTTCAATGAGCTCAAGACCTTATCGTCATTTTCCTTTAGTAAAATAACAGGAAAGGCTCCCGGGGTTGGAAAGGCCGCCTAACCCAACCTCACCTAATGTTTGAGGATCTTCTACAATATCACTAAGAAAGAATCATCTGCCCAAGCTTGAATACTTCTGGTGATGAAGACCTCACTACCATAAATCTTTGACACCTTTGATTATTGTAAAGCTCACCCTGGGTCAGAACAAAATTTGCTTTCCCATAGTATCTACCCCTTGGTCTTACTCCTTGTCTCTGGGGCAGAGTAGCATGAGTGTAACTTGCCTCCACAGATCTTGTGTGGAGTAGTCTCTAACCCACTGGCAGGTCATACTCCACATCTGACAAACGGCAAGGAAAATTAAGTAATGTCTAAGTCATGCCCCTCACCCAACCCCTGGCCACCCACTAACCCATCCAGGGCCTTTGTGAATTAGACGAACGTGTCTTTCCCCAAGGCACATTATCGCCACCTGCTGGCAAATCGCCACAATGCACCACTTCCTGGGGACTTGGTCCTCCCAGCACTGAGGTTCCCTTTTCCTTCGAATGTGAGAAGGAAAGTTGAGGAGTCCCAACACTGGAAGGGGTCAGTGATGTGCAATCTAAACCCTAAGTGATTTTTTTAAATTATTTTTTTAAAGACCAAGCAAAACATTCTTAAGCATGTAGGGCAATCCTTCTCCAAACTTCCAGAAAGCGTCTCACGCTCCCAGATGCTTTAAGCCTCTGTTCCCGACTCTCTTCCTTTCCTTGACGCTTTCTTTCATTTTCTTTCCTGCGTTGCTGCCTCATCCCCAGGACCCCAGTCCTTGCTGACTGGTTCAGGCGTGGATGGAGGGGGTCTGTGGTTATAAATTATCGATCGGTTATATACGCCTCCCACCCTGAGCCCTGGGAGCTCTCAGAGTTCAAGCTCAGTCATCCTGACTCCCTCCGGGTCTGAGGGCTGAGCTGGGGCCCGTCTGGGGGCAAGAGGTCCCGCCCTGCCCTCCAGTAGCTTCCAACCAGTAGAGTGTCTCACTTGGACTTGACACAAACATTTCTTTCTTGGGAGAAAAGGCCACCCTATGAGTCTGATGTATTCAGTCATTACCAACAAGCGACCCTCAGTGCCAGGAACACAATGCCAGGCCTCAGATTGGCACAGGTTTGGGCAACAAGCAGACTTTGCTCTCTCTCCTGCTCAAGGCACCTGGGAATGCTGGCGTGGGGAAGGGGCTACCTCCCCCCGTGCAAGTCCCCAGACAACTCTCGCCCTCCATTCCTGGACATGTTTGGCAACTGTGTGCAGTGTGGGTTTGTGCAGGAGGTAACACCTGAGCTGAGTCATAACAGGAGGGAGATTTGGAAAGGTGGAAACAACCCAAGAGTCCACCAATGGATCATGGGTAAACAAAATGTGGTCTAGCCGTACAATGGGATATTGTTCAGCCTTAAAAAAGAAGGGAACTCTGACACAGGCTACAATGAATGAACCTTGAGGACATTCTGCTAAGTGAAAGAAGGACAAATATTGTATAATCCCACTTACGTGAGGTACCTAAGTAATCACACTCATAGAGACAGAAAGTAGGATGGGGGTAGCCAGGGGATGGGGGGAGGGGAAAGGGGAGTTCCTGTTTAGTGGACACGGAGTTCCAGTTTGGAGTGATGGGCAAGTTCTGGAGATGGATGGCGGTGATGGTTGCACAACATTGTGACTGCACTGAAGGCCATTGAATTGTATGCCCCCAAACAGTTAAAATGGGAACTGTTATGTTGTATATATTTTACCACAATTAAAAACCAAAAGGATAGGTATATTTGGAGACTGGCAGGGACAGCTTTGCAGGAGGTGGGGCAGCTGGAGTAGTGGCGTGGAGGGGCTCTATTCAGGATCGGAAGTAGAGTTTAAACTCCTCAGCACACTCATTTATCTGGAAAAAGTCACCCTCCATCTCTGAGCCTGTCTCCTCCTCGAAGGAAGTGTGACAGTACTAACCCCAGCCCAGTCTCTCTCATAAAGGATGGATGAGGAACAGCCTCTGTCAAATCCTTTATAAACCACAGGAGCATCGAGATTTTTAACTGGGCACTTCAGGCCTAAACGTATTGAGGCAATGGATCTCCACTTTAGTCAAAGATGGGGTAGAATCTCCTTGAAGAAAGATCTTGGAGACCCAGGTACTACAGGCATCCTTCAGCATCTCAAGGACCCTTACCCACAAACACTCACTCAGACCTGGCTGAATCTGCTTTCTTGGTTGCCTGGATACCCCAGTGCTAACTGGGACCATACCATCTTCCCCCTCCCCTCTCTGCCCTCATCATTCCCTCTCGGGACCAATCACGCTCCCAGGAACCCCTTCCCTCCCTGCACTGGGAGCGTCCTTCCCCCACCACGATGGCTCGCCAGGCTGAGATGTGCTCCGAGTGGGAACTTGAACTGAGCTGTCTGTCCCCTGGAAGCTGCACCCACGTCCATCGTTGGGGACCGCCAGGCCACCCCAGGCATCCGCCTGTGCGGGTGGACTGCTTTGGAGGCCAGCCCCTGGATTCAGAACTAGAAAACCTGGATTTGAGTCCCAGCTGCAAAGCTGGGTGTTCTTAGAACGTCACCAACTTCTTGGAGCTGCGGTTTCCTCGCATGTGACCTGTGACGTGGGAAGGTGTACCTGTCTTGCCTTTTTCACCAGATTGTTTCAGAGACCCAAAGGGGATAATAAATGCAACAGGGCATTGCTGATTATAAATGGACTGGCAAATATGAGGGGATACATTACGATCCTGAGTGCTTGAGCAGTGTCTATACTGTCCTTAGTAAAGGAAAGTTCAAGGTCCAGACAAACACCTCACAACTCTCCCTCCCCGTAGACACCTCTAGGCCTAGCTGGTTGACAGGCTCCATCCACAGGCACAGGAATGAATTAGGAGGGGCCTTCAGATGCCACGGATTCTTTAAAAGATGTCTATTTCAGTGGCTGAATTACTGTTTCAAATTTCTGAAATGCCGGAGAAGCAAAAGCCGCCTCTGACCACGTGTTGCTGCCTCCCAGCCTGTCTCCCGAGCCGTCCTCCCCAGGGGCCCCTCCCGGGTGAAGGGCAGAGCACAGTCTCCCCCTGAAGCCCCACACTGCACAGCTCCAGCTCCTCGGGCTGGAGCTTGGACCTGGTCCAGCCCGGATCCAGGATAAAAACTCCACTCTCCTCCGAGCATTTGAGCCAATTAAAAAGACAAACGACCGCTGGCTTATCTTTCCTTCTTCTCTGCCCCTCCATCCCTTTCCACCCCCATGGCCCCCTCCCCTCCAGGGAATGGGGCTAGGGACCTCCGGGCTGTGCTTCCCTTCTGTAACAACAAGGCTCCCCCATCCCTCTCTCCTGCCCCCCAAACCTGCCCTGGGCCTTTCAAGGTCTTGAGGGATGGATCAGCTCTGGGCTCCTCCTGGAGCTTCTGAGTGTCCCCAAGCCCTCGGGCTGGAGGACGGACAGTGGAGGCATAGGAGTGAACTAGGAGAAAGTAAAGCAGAAAGGCCACAGGCTCAGATGACTTTTTTTTTTTTTTTTAAATGAGAAAGCCTTAGAGTTTATTTTCAAGCTCTTGCCTTGGAGCCTGGAGCTTTAACAGAAGGCTCTATTTCTGGAGGGGCATTTAATTCATTTGTTTTATGGTTAAGATGACGGGATCCCCTGCCTTGAAGGAGGGCCAGCCTGCCCAGGAAATAACAGTAGCTTTGGAGGTGGAAAGCCCTAGGTTTATTCCAGTCTCCAACCCCAGCAAGCTCTGAGACCCAGAGCAACTTACTGAAGCCTCTAAGCCTGCACGCCCATTTGTCAAATGCCTATCTGATAGGAGGGTTAGAAGGAATAAGATATCATGCATTAAGTGCCTGGCACAGCATCGGGCACACACAAGGCATGCCATTAATATCCATCAATTCTCTTCCCTGCTGTGGAAACCTCAAGACATTTATTCTTCCTCTATGACTCATACCTTCACCTCCTATCATAGCTTATTTAAGGTCTCATAAGTTATCATCAACAGAAAGTTTATCTTGAAATCTAACTGAAGAAAAAAAGAATCTCTGATACTGTCTCTCCCTGATGAACTCCTATTCATCCTTCAAAACCCAGTCCAATTGTCACCTCTCTGGCATTAACCTTCTCCACCATTCTCCCAGCACCTTGATTACACTTCCATCTTTACTCTGCAATATTGCAATTGTTCTACTAAGTTAATGAGTATTTATTGAGTGTCTGCCACACGTGAGGCACACCGCCAGTTCCAGGGACACCTTGGTGAACAGGATGAAGGAAATCCCCGCTGTCCTGCAGCTTATATTCAAGTTAGAGGAAACAGACATTTTTTTTTTTAATTCTAAAAAATAAGCAACTTATCTGTCTCCTAGACAGTGGACTCTTTGTCTTCTTCCCCTTCGTATCCTGAGAAACTGCACAGTGCCGACAGAGTGGGAAGCTCGGCAAATGTCCATTCTCTTCTCCAGCTTCATTTTCGATGTTTCTCTCCTCTGGGAAGATGACTAAGGCCTGTTCACAGGCCCTTTTGGTGGTCAAGGTCCATTGCTCCTTAGGTCTGAGCAGCTATGAGCACCCCCATTTCACAGCCACACCAGCAGACTCAACAGCCTGCCTGATACGGACAAAGTTCCCTCAGACTCGCTGCTGCGAGACAGAGTGCGTGGCAGAGAGGCTGGACCTGCCGCTCACCACCAGGCTGGACCTGCCGCTCACCACCAGGCTGGGCCGAGGAGGGTTGCGTGTGCAGGCTGGGGGCAGCCCGGCTGACGACCAGGCACCCTCTGCTGAGTCGTGGAGCCGCTTCTGAGAAGCCCCCAAGAGGCAGGGACCAGCAGAGGCTGAATTCCTTCCTGTTCCCCGCTGCAGCCAGCTCTCCGGAAAGGAGCATTTTGGATAATGTTTGGCTCAGCCAAGGCAGGGAGTCACTGGGGTCCTAGAATAATGGCGCCAAAAAGGAATTCAGAGATCAGCCAGCCCAAGTCCCTCACTGATGGAGAAGACAACTAAGACCCAAAGTATGAAAGAGTCATGCTTTAGATTAACAGGATCGTGGCGATCATCTGCTTCAGGAAGGGAAACTTGCAGATTTTATGCTCCTCATCCACTTTTAGCACACATCACTGACCAGTTATGGCACTCTCTCTGTTAAGTGAGACAAAGTCCCCCAGTCCTTTCAACGTGGACCTCCAGGCACAGACGGCTGAGCTGGCACACGGAACAATAAAGAAGATAGTGATAATTCTATGATATATAGGAAGCTTGTTCTGTGTCGAGTCTCCACATGTATGGCCTCATTTGACTCTTATAAGCCTGTGAGGAAGGTACTTTTATTATTATTCCCATCTTGCCAATGAGTAAAGGAGACTTAGCTGAAGTAATCCGTCCAAGATTTCACAGCTAGTGACCCTCACGCTTGCACAGCCCTGGGTCCAAGGTCCGCAGGCAGTGAGGATAGATGTGCAGAGACACACACGTCACCCCAAGAGCTTGTTCTGAGCCTCAGGCAGCAATACAGTTCTCAGGACTGTCCATCGTGCTGCTTGACCTCACATGCTAGTCATCATCACATTAGCCGCCACTTACTAAGCGTCTCCCCCGCCTCAGGGACAGCGCCGGACGATCGACATGCGTTGTCTCACTTTCATCTCGAAAGCAGTCCTACAAGGTAGGCATCACTGCCTTCATCACACAGGTGGGAAGGCTGAGGCTCAGGGGAATTAACCAGTGCGTGCAAGGTCGTGCCACTCATCCACGGCAAAGTCAGCATTTGAACTCAGGTTGTCTGACTCCCGACCCAAGCTCTCTTCTTCCATGACACCGTGCCTCCCCACAGAGGTGTTGGTGGAAGGCAAGATGCTCTATGTTTGTGGGCCAGGAACTGATGCCAGCACGGTCCCTGCCTCATCGAGGAGATGCGACACCCGACGCAAAGGATGCACGACCCCATCCCGCAGCCAGTGGGTACACTCCCACCTGCACCCCCGTCCTTCCAGCCGCCACTCGTCTCAAGCAGCCAGAGCACATGGGGGGCAGGGCTCGGTCCCTCAACCTACTGGGCCCCACCTGTCCAGGTATGGTGCTGTGGTGGAGAAGAAAGCACCCAAGATCAGAAGTCATCAGCATTGGCTCTGGCTCCATGGCCTCGGGCACTCACGTAACCCCCAAGCATCTTCTCCACCAGGGAAATGAGGAGCCCCAGCCCTTCCTGTCGGGATTGTCGAGGGAGTCAAAGGAGCTCACACAGGCTGAGGACCAGCCCCAGGAGCCGGGGGGGGCTTGTTCCCAGAGACAAATGCCAGCCCCTCCCAGCTGGGCAACCCTGAGCGAGTCACGCAGCTTTGCTGAGCCTCAAGTTTCCTGTCCCGCACGATGGGAATGGGGACAGTCAGACCTGTGCAGATCAAACGGAGAGCTGTCTGTGAGGTCGACGGGTAAGCACCGTGCAGATGGTATTTGCCACATACTCAAAAAATAGCCACCGCCTGACAAAACAAACCCTTACTCCCCAAGTAGCAACGTTGATGGCACAGAACCAGCAGTTACGAAACGTTGCCAGCTGCCCCTGTCTTTGTGCATTCCCAAGGTCTTAGATGACTGGGCCCTCGGGGACGGGGCTCGCAGGACCCTCCCCAGAGCGGGCTGTCCGTCAGGACGACCCCCTTCAATGCACGAGAAGCCACTGGCGCCTCCCGGCTGTCCCCGGGCGGCTGCAGCTGCTGCGTGAGGCATCGCGTGCCCTGGAGAAGGCAGCTCAGCAGCGCAAGTTTAGTCTGAGGTTCCATCCCGGGCCTCCCCCGGCCGGCGGAGCGCAAGGCCTTGAAGATGTTGCGTGCTGTGTGGTCGGACCGGGCGAGAGGAACAGCGCGAGAGAAAGAGGAGTGAGAGGGAGACCCTGAGCACAGCAGATAGCGGAGTCAAGGCCGGAAAGCACAGCGCAGACCAAAGGCTTTGGATCCTCTTTCGGCTGAAGCAGTTGTTAGTGGCGATGCATAAAAACGAGCATCTTCGTAGCTCCTTCATCTCACGACCTCAGATCATTTTCCAAATACAAGTCCCTCCCACATCCTTTGTCCTGGAACAGCAGCAATGCCCTCGTGACCCCAGCCTAGAAATGTTCAGGCCTTTGCCCACATGTCACCTGCGTCTTTTACATGGCAGACCCTTCCGGCGGCTTCCCCGCCACCCTCCAACCCCGCAGCCTGCCCGGGCTTCCTTATGGGCAGAGTTGTGTCCCCTCCAAATCCCAATGGTGAAGTCCTCACTCCAGGATCCCAGAATGTGACTGTGTTTGGAGACAGGGTCTTTAATGAGGAAATTAAGTTACATGAGGTCATTAGGGTGGGCCTTAATCCGATATGACTGGTGTCCTTATAAGGAGAGGAGATTAGGACACAGACACACACAGAGGGACGACCGTGTGAGGACACAGGGAGAAGACGGCCATCTACAAGCCAAGGAGAGAGACCTCAGGAGAAACCAACCCTGCCCACACCTCGATCTCAGACTCCCAGCCTCCAGAACTGTGCGAGGATAAATCTCGGTTGTTTAAGCCTCCAGTTTGTGGTACTTTGTCAGCCCAAGCAGATTAACACTATTTCATATTAGCTTCAGTTCAATTCAAGAGATCGCCCAGCCGGGGCTGGCCAGGCACCAGGCCAGACCACAGATTCAAAGAGGAAAAAGACACCAACCCAGCCCTCAAGTTGCTCACGGTCCAATGCGAGGTCAGGTAAGTCAAGGAGAAAATTCATTCTGGGAGGTTCAGAAAGAGCACTGAGTACGGGGTGATTAATTACATGAGAACGTCCAGGAAGACTTCTCAGAGGAGGTGAAATCTGAGGCCATTCTCAAAGGATGGAAAAGGCTGGACAATTTATCAGGCAGAAAAGAAGAGGGAGTGAGTGCTTGGCAAAGACACTGACGCACAAAGAGACAAGGCAAGTTTGGGAAATTACCAGATTACAGGAGCAAATAAAGCACCAACTTGGGCGGGTGGTGGGAAGTCCTGAAACCTCGGGAAGCCATGTAACCTCTCTGAGCTTGGTTTCTCCATCTGTAAAATGGGAATAATAATATCTCACGCAGTTGACATAAAGGTCAACTCTTACAGTGGGGGAGAACGTTTATGGCAAAGCACTCATAAACCTTACTTCAAATAAACTCATCATAAACCCCCTAAACTTTGAATTCTACTCACCCCCCCACTACCACTTGTAACCTTTATTTGGCATGGGTACCGGTTAAACCAGGCCAGGCCTGATTTTTTTTTTTTTTTTAATTTATTTTTTGGCTGCACTGGGTCTTTGTTGCTGCGTGTGGGCTTTCTCTAGTTGAGGCGAGCAGGGCTACTCTTCGTTGCGGTGCACGGGCTTCTCGTTGCGGTGGCTTCTCTTGTTGCGGAGCATGGGCTCTAGGTGTGCGGGCTTCAGTAGTTGCGGCACGTGGGTTCAGTAGTTGTGGCGCACGGGCTTAGTTGATTTGCAGCATGTGGGATCTTCCCGGACCAGGGCTCGAACCCGTGTCCCCTGCACTGGCAGGCAGATTCTTAGCCACTGCGCCACCAGTGAAGTCCCTCTGATATTTTTTTAACAAAAAAATAAATTAAAACTTTAGAATAGATTCAGATTTGCAGAAAGGTTGCTAAGATAGTACAGAGAGTTCCCACATACCCCCTCCCAGTTTCCCCTATTGTTAACATCTTACATTAATATGACACACTTGGTACAGTTAAAGAACCAGTATTGTTGCATTATTATTCACTGAAGTCCACAGTTTATTCAGATTTCCTTAGTTTTCACCTAATGTCCTTTTTCTGTTCCAGGATCCCATCCAAGATACCACATTACATTTAGTCATCAGGTTTCCTTAGGCTCCTCTTGGCTGGGACAGTTCTGGACTGATTTTTTTTTTTTTTTTTTTATTCTGAAGATGCAGCATTTGCTAGGAAAAGTACTAATGCACAGAAGTAGGAAGGGCGGTGAGGAATGTGATTTTTTCAGCATTGTATCATTTGGCTTATCAACAATATTGGTTACAAATGAGATCTACCTGTTCCCTGAGGAGCCCTAAAGAGTCTGTGTGGTTTGTTTGTTTTTTTAACATCTTTATTGGAGTAGAGCCTGTGTGTTTTATAGTCTCAGTTCATTTTGTCCTTTGCATTAAAAAATAATAACTAATTTACATGAGTAAACACACAGTTTTAGGATTATCCCCCTGTGCGACAGCCCGGGCCCTTTTTCCCTTCCCAGTAGGCCTCTTCTGGTCCCAGGTGTCCTGGGCTCTTGGAACCACCTGAGTCCCCAAGGTCCTGTCTCTCAGAGAGGTGACAGGCTGCCTCCTTTTCAGGCCCTGGGGCTGGGGCTGGGGGAGGGACAAGGACGGCGCATGCCCAGGGGCGTCCGTTCCCTCCGAGGACCTCTGCAGCGGCCCTGGCGTCCACGTCCACCAGTGCACGGTCGGACGGGAGGCTTCCACGCGGCACCCGCATGGCCTGGGAGGTGGGCTGGGCCGCGTGGGGCTGTTACGGGCTGGGACAGGCTGGAGGAAGGCACCGCAGGCCCTGCCTCTGGGCTGCGGGAGTGGCGATAAAGGCACATGCCCCACTGCTCTGCCAGCCCAGCGCTCTCTGTCTGGAACCCTAGGTTGGAGGGCTGTGTCTGTTCACAGATTTCACATCAAGGCCCCGTCAGGATGATGAGGAACCAAAAAGAAACACTCGCAGTCAAAGCAGCGTTTACGCGCCCGGAGCGGCAGAGAAGTGCAGACCCCCCGCCCCCCGCCCGCGGGCTGCAAGGCCCCAGTGACCCCAAAGTCACACTCACAGCTGAGCTCGTTTCTTCTCATCTTTTTTTACGTAAAGAAAAGAACTTTTTAAATGGCTCAAGTCACTGTAAAAAGAGTGAAACAAGCAGATGCAGTGAAAATCCCCCAGAACACCACTCAATCGAGTCCCCTCCCCAAGGGTAACCAAGGCCAGCAGCTGAGCTTGTGTCCTGAGAGGTCTTTTCAGTGGATTTCCATGCTTCTATGGGTACATCTAGAAATGAGTAGGTTCTAATATACTGCACTAATCCACTAGATGGGCTCACATACTATCCTCATACACTAGAGGATTTACTTCTACAACTAAGGAGGTGGTATGGTTTATATAACGATTTACTTACAGAAATTTGGACCCCTTCTCGTTCTTTTCTGTTCCAAACCATGCTGTAATTAAAATGCGTCCCCTTTTTTATTTTGCAGGCAAAGCTGGTAGGTGTCCATATCCCACTGGGACCAGATGGTCACACGTCTTCCTCTTCATCCTGGGAAGAGACCACCCCCTTGCTCTGCACATTTGCCCTGCACGGTGTATAAGGAGTGATCTACAGCACCCAATGTCCTTCCCAAGTTGTGTCTATTTCCACAAATACAGCTGATGACTCTTTGAAAATGTTGGCATTGTTGAATGATATTCTCAGCCCTAACCCTTCTTTAGGTTTCAGACTGTTTGGCCTGAAGATGACCAGAGGAACAATATAGAGATTGCATCGTGTGCTGTGGCTGCCATAACAAATGATCACAAACTTGGTGGCTTAAAACAACAGAAATTTATTCTCTCAGGGTTGTAGAGGCCAGAAGTCTGAAATCAAGGTGTTGGCAGGGCCCTGCTCCCTCCGAAGTCTCTAGGAGAGCGTCCTTCCCAGCCTCTTCCAGCTTCCTTGGCTGGTGTCTGCATCACTCAGGTCTCTGCCCCTGTCTTCAAGTGGCCTTCTCCTCTGTGTGTCTGTGTCTCCTCTTCTGTCTCTTATAAGGACACTTGTCATTAAATTTAGAGTCCACCCAGGTAATCCAGGATAACCTCCTCTCAAGATCCTTAACTTAAGTACGTCTGCAAAGACCCTTTTTCCAAATAAGGTCACGTTCACAGGTTCTGGGGCTAGGATATGAACATATGTTTTGGGACCACCATTCAACTCACTACTGGGATCGTTAGTGCAATCCTCCACTTCACAGATGGGCGTATTCTTCCCAGCCAGGGGATGATAAGTACTATGGAAAAAAAAACAAAGCAGAAGAGAGACACAGGGAGGTGCCAGGCCAGGGGCGGGGTTCCTATTTCAAATAGGGTGGTCAGGGAAGGCCTCCCTGATAACATGACATGGACCAAAGAACTACAGAACTGAGGATGTGAGTCATATGAGTGTCTGGGGGAAAAGCCTTCCAAGCAGAGGGAACGGCAAGGGCAGATCCGGCCTCTGTGTACCCTCGGCACTTTGCTCCTATTGTTGTAATAATTTACTACACTACTTTTATTTTAACCATGTGCATATTGGTCTCCTGGATTAGACTGTAAGTTCCTTGAAGACAGAAACTGTATCTTTCTCCTTGGAACCTCCCCAGCACCTAGCCTAAGGCATGATGCATGATGCATGGTAAGTAAATACTTGACGAGAAAGCAAATGAATGACAGCAGATATGAAGGAATGCATGGCTTCAATGACTTGCCCAAGGTCATACAGCTGGTCAAGGGCAGTGCTGAGAACACCAGAGCTCTGGTTCTCATGAGAAAGCAAAGTGGCACATTTCAATGGAAGCTCATTTTCTAGTCAATTCTCTCTAAAGAATCCATTTGCTGTATTGAGATACATAGAGTAGATGTAACCACATCATAAGACAGAGCCACAGGTCTCCTCAAGTCATGGGCCTTATTGAATGAGAATATCCCCACTGCTTTAACGCCAGGAAACATTTTATGAATGGCTGGTTATGGGGCCAGGAAAGCAGAATGGGCAAAATCAATAAATTGAGTGTCTCTTGGAAGTAGACCAGATTCCAAGGAACAACCCCGCAAGAAACCAAGTGGCTATGGGAAGAGGTAAGGGACAGAGCGACATGCAGTGCTGGACAGTTGGGTCAGCTGATTATCAGGAGGGACAATAGTAGTTAAGGGGGAGCCCTGGACTGACTTCGAGGCTGACCCTCAAGGCCATCATGGACTGGGTCCAGTGAGCTCAGGTCAGCAGGACCTAGAAAGTGAGTGAAAGGGCACGGTACTGTAAATCAGACAGGCAAAGTCTGGTGGGGTCCAGAGCCAGGGAAGGCCAGAGGCCAAGGCCCCAGGTAGAAAGATGGGGGGGGGCGTCAGTTGATTACAGGGAACACAGGGCAAAGCACTTGCAGGACCTTGGATAGCTCCACAGGAGGCTCTGCTGAGGGGGCTGAGGGTCTTTCCAGCTCCAAGTCCCAAGGGTGAACAATTGGATCCACCTCTCAGACGAAACTCTGAGATTTAAAGACCTCCTACAGTCACAGTGGCTCTCACCCTCTGGCTGTGAGGAACAAAAGGGCTTCTACACTCTGTGCACATTTCCCGAAAGTAGTGTCTCCTTCAGCATTTTTAAGGTGTTGTGTTGATGTGACCGATGGTTGCCAAAGCCACAATGAAGCAGGAGAGATCGGTGTTCAAAGGAGGAGCCTTAGCTGTGTTCCAGATCTCCCACCCCCCAGTGCAGACCCCATCCCTGGCCTGGCTTGCCTGCTCCAGATAGCAGACCCTGGCTATGCCTTGGGCAAGGGGTAATCGTCACCTATGCAGGAATCCCCAGGCATCTCCAGGCCATGCCAGTGCATCTGTGATGTGCCAGAACAAGCATGCAGTTTGGAGGCATTTAGCAGCACAGCAAGTTATTTCGCTTCTTTGAGCCTCCATTTTGTCACCTGTAAAGTGGGGACAAAAGATACCTTTCAGAATGATTGTAAAGACTAGTCAAGCTACGCAAAGCACCTGGCACACAGCACAGGTTCCATGAGTGACTGCTGTTAGGATTGAGACCACTCCCCGTCCTCCTTAGGGTCACGCTGGGGGTCTAGTGCACACCCCTCAGAGGTGGCATTGTCCTTCTCCCAGAATGTTTAATCCCCTGCCACATCCCACCCAAGTTTGAAGCTTGTGTCCAGGCAGGATCTTAAGACACGGTAGAAACAGACAGCCAGGAGATTGGAGAAGGATTTTCAAAAGCCAGTGGAAGAAGAACTCAGCAGCTTAAGAATTGCTTCACATACTAATAAAACATAACATTTTTGGCCTGGTCAGACTTTCTGCCCACAGAATCAGGCCAGTACAGTGGGCGCCTACTTCTGACCAACATAAAAATGCTTGTGAAATTATTTATGACAAGGAAGAGAAGCCAAGGCTGGATCATACAGATCTGGATTCAAACTCTCTGTCTAGCTCTCACTAACTCTTCGGCCTTGGGCAAGTTACATATCCTCACGAGCCTTGGTTTCCTCATCTGCGAAGTGGGGGGCTAACACCTCCCTCAAAGAGCTCGTGAAAAATAAATGAGGAAACACGTCTACAATTCCTGACAGACAGTAAGCACCCAACAACCATTAACTCCCTACCCTTCCTCCCATAGGAGTGAATATCAAGATCTTGAGGGGAAAAAAGTCTAGCTTTTAGGTTTTGTTGTAAGATTTCCTTTTTTTCTTTAATTTTTGAATTAAAAATTTTTTTAATTGTTGTAAGTTTTCTAAGTGAGCTGGACCACGTTTCCTTGCTTCTCATAGGCAGAAGTAGACTCACAGAGCTGGGAGAGCTTTAGCAATCACCTATTCCAATATCTTCATTTTAATGAATAAAATGAGTCAGTGAGGACCTAGAAGTGAAGTGGCCTTCTGTATTGCAATTCCTTTCGTTGCAAGTGAGCAAAATCCAACTCAGACCAGGTTAAGAATCAGTGAAATGTTTGGGACATCAGGCACTGCTGGGTCCTGAGACTCAAAGGACGTTACCAAAGCTTCTCTCTCTCCTTTACCATGTCTTAGTTCTCATTCTGCTTGAGGCTTGCCCTCATTTGCCCTCTCTACAGCTGGCAAACTTTCTCCATACAGAGGGGAAAGGGGATTGATAACAGCTCTAGACTTGTAATGTCAGTTCAGCAACCTCAATAAGAACTTCAGTCTCCCAATAGCCTATATACATCCCAGGGAAGGACACAAATGGTCCTATTTGCATCATGTGCCAACCACTGTATCAGAGGGTAGAGGTCAATGATTGGCTAAGCATGTGATGGGGTGGGTGATACAAGACCTTATGGGGGGAGGCTGGGCAGAGAACACCCTTCTATCCACTCTGTCTGCCGAGTCATCCAGCTGATTAATGGCACTGCTGGGGTGAGAACTCAAGTTTTCTGATTCCTAATCCAGTGTTTCTTCCCCTCTATCAGCTCACATTCCTAGACCCAATGGTAGACCTTATTTACCCAGTGGTAGGAATGGATTTGTGCTATTTCAATCCCTTAGGAAATGTAAGGGCCCACAGCTCACATCTGGGGACCAGTCAACCAGAATTTGTGATGAGATCAGGCCGCAGCCACGGTCAAGACTGTAAGGATCTGGGAATACTCGCCCGTAACCGGCTAGGGCAGTACTGTTTTCAGTCTCCTAGTTAGCAGAGGTGTCAACACTAGGCTACATCGCCTGTCAGGAATTCAGGGGCCTCTAACATACACTCCCACTGTCAGAAAAAGGTTTCTTAACTGCTGCGAATCTGTGCTGCTCTAAGAAAATATATCAGGTTTCTTCTTCTTCTTTTTTTTTTTTGGCCTCGCCATGCGGGATCTTAGTTCCCCGACCAGGGATGGAACCCGTGCCCCCTGCTGTGGAAGCAGTGTCTTAACCACTGGACCGCCAGGGAAGTCCCTCAGGTTGCTTCTTTAAAGCAATTGTTCATGCATCTGGTGTTATCTGCACAGTTTATAGACATTCCAGAAGGGTCAATCCAATCCACCACTCCAACTGAAACAGCCAAACAAACCTTAGCACCAGCTGACTTCGCCATGCATCCAATCCACATAGAGCATTGTATGTTAGTGTCACAGAATGTTAGAGCTGGAGATGGCCCAGGCTTTCTTCCACTTTACAGATGAGGAAGTTGGGGAATAGAGACCCATGTTACTTCAGGGCAGAGTTTTACAGCAACATTTATCCAAGAAATCTTGAGCCTGGGCATGGCCAAGTGCTGGCCTAAGGGCAGGGCAGCCACCACAAACAGGCCATGGAGGCCACAGCCCACTGTTGGGCTCCCCAGGTCCCCCTCCACAGCCATTCAAGTCCTCAGGGACACGGGGCCTGAAGTCCTGCTGTCTCACAGGAACCAGCAATGGGGGAGTTGCTGGCCCTGGAGGGAAGTCTGGGCAGTGTCCTGGCATCTGGGTCCCCTGTCCTCTGAGGCATCCCCTCCCGCTTCCCAGAACAAACTGCTGGAGCCCTCGAGAGACCGGCTCGGCCAGCTGTTCCATGTCTAATCTGAGGAGCCGAAATTCTAATAGGGATGATTAATGAGTTTCTGGGCGAGGGGAATGGGAGCCGCGCTTTCCTCTGACACAGAGCCTGGTCCCGCGGGTGCCGGGATGAGTGATGCTCTTCCGTGGGGCAAAGGGCTGTTGTCTGAGTCAAGGGATGATTTAACTCCTCAGGGAGCCAGCAACCCCTCCAATAACTCACCCTCCTTGAGAAAGGGAGTGGCGTCCCCCGTCCTGTTGGCGTCTCTGCCCACTCAGGGGCAGGAGGGGCCCCAGGAGCAGTCAGCAAGGAAACCCCATGTCAGCATCTGGCAGGGCAAGGTGGGAGCCAACAGGCACGGGAGCGGGTCAGTGTACTGACCGCTGGGCAGGGGCTGCCCCAGGCTGCCGAAGGGACCCCCAGGGGAAGAAGGGACAGACTTAGACTGGCTGGGTCCCAGGGCCAGCCCAGGACAGGTGTAAAGGGTACTAGAGGGTTTGAACTCCGGATAAAAAGAACTTCCCACCAATCAGATTTACACCCATACCCATAAGGAATACGCTGTTTCCTGAGGTGCTTGCTGAGGATGTGGAGAAATCGGGACCCTCGTGCGTTGCTGGTAAAGTGTGAAATGGTGGAAACCAGTATGGCGGTTCCTCAAAAAATTAAACCTAAAATTACCATTTGACCCAGCAACAGATATTTGTATACCATGTTTATAGCAGCATTATTCACAGGAGCCAAAAGGTGGAAACAGCCCAATTGTCCATCAACAGATGAATGGATAAACAAAATGTGATCTGTGCACACAGTGGAATAGTATTCAGTCTCAAGAAGGAAGGGAATTCTGACATATGTGACAACATGGATGAACCTTGAGGACGTTATGCTGAGTGAAACAAGCCAGACATAAAAGGACAAATACTATATGATTCCACTTATATGAGGCACTTAGAGTTTCCAAATTCATAGAGACAGAAAGGAGAGCGCCAGGGGCCGGGGGGCTGGAGGGAGGAGGAGATAATATTTAATGGGGACAGACTTTCAGTATGTGACGATGAAAAAGTTCTGGAGATGGATGGTGATGACGGTTGCACAGCAATGTGAATGTATAAAATGCCACTGAGCTGTACACTTAAAAATGGTTAAAATGGTAAATCTTTTGTTATGTATATTTTACCATAATAAAAAAAAGATAAAATGAAGCTCAGTAAACACAAGAGAAGGGGCTCAGGCTTTTGAAGGACCCGGATGATTTTGAAATTAACAGGTTGTTTGAGCATCAGGGAGACTTAGGGTAAACTTGAGAGAAAATGAGAAACTCTGGACAAACTCTGGGGCTCTGTCCAGTCCAGATCCTCTCAGTCTGAGATAATGATGCCCAGGGCATCTGCCCTTGGAAAACAGATGCAAAATTTATCTCAACCCTGACAATCCACTTTCTAAGTCAGTCTCCTGCCTCTCCTGGTACCTTTTCTGTATTAGTAATAAGAATTACCAAACACAGATCAGTGTGCCAGTGCCTGTGATTAGCACACTATACACACCGTTCCTCTAAAACCCACAGCAAACCTAACAGGTGGGTACTGTCAACACCCCTTTTTGCAGATGAGGAAAACTGAGCCTTGACGCTATTAAATATCTTGACCAGAGATTTCTCCAGCACTCACTCTCCCACCAGCATGTGCTGTAGACCAAGGGGCATGAGAAGCGGGATGAAGATGGTACAAAGCTTTGTCTTCAAGGAAGACGGGGCTCTAGCTATGAACCCAGCTGTTGGACTCACTAGCCATGATTTAGCCATCTAAGCCTCAGTCTCTCGTCTGCAGATTGGGGATGATCATCACACGTGCCCAAGGGTTTGTCACGAGGACGAGGATGCAACCAGTCAACAACGCAAGAGCTTAGCGCAGTGCCTGGTGCGGGAGAGGCGCCGACAAGCATCTACTCTCCTTGTTAGCATCCATCTCTCCCCCTCTGAACTTTCCGAGTGCTCGGCTGCACTTGGCAACTTCTACCAGGCATTGGATGGAGCACTTTAACTCAGTCCAGCAACCTCCCTGCTCTCCACCCTATTTGAGGGCAGAGGTCTCATCTTGCGCCTCTCTGGGTGTCCAGCAGCAGCCTAGGAAGTGGCCAGTGAATGTCTGAGTGAATGGTGACATAATAAGCAGATTCATGATGCTCTTTGTCCAAAAAAAAAAATCCTCCTGTGGCTACAATCAGAGCCACAGTCACACGGTCCATGAGGCAGGCCAGAGCACCGTCCCGCCCCATCCTCGCAGACGGCCAGTCGGCCACTTTGACTGATCTCAGAAAGGATCAGGGGAGCAGGCGGCTTTGGGAGGGGACAGCCCTGGGCCGGCCGTGCGCCTCCTGGCAGACAGGCGGGAGGGAGTGACAGCCCTGGGGCTGCGGTAGAAAGTCGAGGCTGTGAAAAAATGAGTGGGAAATGAAGTCAAGGAGCCGAGGGAAATGGCAGATCTGTTAACAGGCTGTTTTTGCTTTTGTCTCTGGAGGAGGAAGAGGATGGAAAGTAGAGAGGACAGTCACGGCCGGCTTCCTGCCCTGCCCGCCGGGTGGGATTGTGCTAGATAGCGGCTGATAGCGGTGGAAACCGGGGAAGACAAGATAAAGGGGCTGCACACAGGCAGCAGACCCTCGGAGCCAGAGCCGGGGAGGCGCAGGAGGGGAGAGAAAGAGGGTGAGGAAGCTGGGAGGACGGCCTCACCAAAAAGGACCCGGCAGAAGCTGCCCCGCGGGCCGGGGCCTCTGTCTGGGGAGGAGATGCTGCGCTCTCGCTCAGGCCCGGGACAAATCCCACCTTCTCCAGGATTCCTACCCGTCCTGAGTGCTGGGGCTGCAGAGGGTGGCCAGATGGAAACCCAGCTCCCTCCAGGGGTGTTTGCCGCAGGTTGGATGGCTGTTACAAGTGGCAACTCAGCTAAAAGGCTGATTCCTCATCTGCCCGGTCCATGGAGGCTTCGGTTCCTCCCTGTGACCCCCGACCTCTGGGGCGGCCGCAGGGGGTCTCTGGTGACTAGAGCAGCAGCCACTCTGCCGAGAAGGCTTGGGTGGTACGCGCTTGGTTCCAGGGCCTCTTCTGGCTTCGGGCATCAGAGGGCACGTGGGGAGCCTGCGTGAGCAGCGCTTGTGTGTGTGTGTCCGCAGCGCTGCTCACACGGCTCCCCCCTCTGCTCTCCCTGCCGACGAGGAGCCTGGCGCTGCCATCCACGCAGGGCGCAGTCATCGTGCAGACGCCTGGGCCGTCTGACCTGGTCACCCTGCGGCGTGACACTCCCGCCACTGCTTCCTCACAGGGCCAGGCGAGGCACAGACCCAAGAGATGGCGCGGAGCTGGCGTCAGGAAGAGCCCGGAGGCGGCTGCCCCTGTCCCCGCGGCTGACCCTGGACGGTCATCTTCCCTCTGAACCTCCGCTTCCTGCTCTGTCCTCAGCCTCCAGCGTCGCTCCTGGCTCCTGCTCTAGGAGGCTGAGGTCTGGGATGGCCTTCCCGTCACTCACCCACGTGGCCGTCCTGCCTCAGAAGCTCAGGACACAGCCCATCCCCCCTCCCCCCCGCAGAATCCTGCTCTCTGCACAGCATCCCTTCCTCAGCTTGTTCACTGACTCGGCCCGTATTTCCTGATCACCTTCTGTGTGCCAGCCCCAGGCTGAGACGTGGGGACACAGTGGGGACAAGAGCGGCCTGCTCCCACCCCGACGGGGTTCTCGGTTGAGAGGTGATGACGAGAAATGAACGACTGATCATTGCCAAGCACAGGGAGTGCTGTTAAGGGTTCTGTGAGAGATAAAGGTTGGGGAAGAGGTATGTGTCAAGGTAGAATACATCACTTCCTCATCCAGGCCACGGACTTCTTGTGTGAGTAGGTATTTCAATGGCAAAGTTGCAGATCTCACGGGAGAAAGGACAGAAAGGTGAAAGGCGAAGGACAGAGGCAGACGGCAGAAAAGAGAAAGGGACTAGCTTACAGAGATGAGCCGGGCATTGTGTGCTAACACGGTATTTATAGAGCTCTGATAACTCCCTAAACTCGATTATTTATCTGGGCAGGGAGGAGGCACTTCGATGTCTGTAAGAATCTTCCAAGAAACCCAGCCAGGCCTCCTAACTTCTAGAAAATTACACTCTGAGATCATCAAAGCTTAAGGAGCGTAAGTGCTTGGCTGAGCAAAGGGACACCCAGGAAATGCTGCCTTGAACCAAAGGAACATGTGTTCCAAACGTGAAACTGGAAGGGAAAAGATATCCTACTCCATGCAATAATATCAATAATAATAAAAGCCAAGTCTGGATAAACTGTGCAGCAGATGCTTGTCTTCTGTTTCCATGCCCCTTTCCTCCTGCACTGGCCCTTCTCCCCTCAGTGTTTTCCGCGGGCACCCAGCACTCTCAGAAGACAGCATGTGAGTTACTCATTCGCACTAAGGTGTTCATGACTTACTTGCACCTTAAACTGGGACAGATGGAAGGATCGTTGGTGCAATTTTACCCAGTCCATGGAGGAGAGATTTGAGACCTGTAGGAATCCTACAAAACTCTCACAGAAAGAGAATTTACTTTGCCTAAAGCTGCCCTTGAAAACACCATCTCCTATCCATGTGGCACTTTATTTCTGCCTCCGTCTCATTCTAGAATCCAACTTTTGGAACTTCCAAAAGAAAGTCCTATCAAGAAAGAAGTGGATCCCATGTGGCCTGGAATTGGGCCCAAGGAAGTACAACCCTGTCCTGGACTTCTGGTCCCCTTGGTCCCCTTAGCCCTGGCCTCTGGGCCAAGATCCCCAGGGATGGCAGAGAATGTGGCAAGATGAAAGAAGATCACCCAGTAAACACCATGGCAAAGCAGACAGTCCCTGCCCGTATTCTCTAAGCTTCTTTTCGTCCCAGGAATGTGTGTTTGACAGGCAAAGCCAAGGGCTTTATCTGCTGCCACTGGATGTCCTGGAAAAGGCCTGGATTTGGACTCGGAAGACCCAGGTTTGACTTCCGGCTCTCTGTGATCCCGGAGTCCTCATGGTATGGAGACTAACATGGGTGTGGAGACTCGCCAGCGTGCCTCACTGGGTCTGGTGAGAACCTATTGGGATGGGGTTCCCGTGTGGACCCCGGCCTTTAGGGGTTGTGCTCATTATCAGCCTGGGGGTCTGGACCCCCAGGGAGGGGGACAGATGGATGGCAAGGGTCTCCGCCGTTCTCGGTGTCATCCGCAGGCCTCGAGCCCCTCACCCTCTTGAAGGAGCAAGACCCGCCTGCGGGGTTTGTGTGTGTGTTAAGTTAGGTTCACGAGGCCACTTTGCACGGTAAAAACTACCTTCACATGGAGTTTGAAATTAAATTTCCCCAGGAGCACTCCAAAACAGACCCATGAGATATTAAGTTTGACTCCATAGAGAAGTCTCCAAATGCTCACCGTATGCATTTATTTTCTTTTTAAAGTTGAGGCAAAAACTTGAGGCCTGATGGTCTCATTTTCCCTCTGGCAGCCTACACAGGCTGGCCTAGCCCACCACGGCCCACCTCCTCCTTTCTGCCCCAGCTCTCCGAGGACGGGGCCCGGAGGACGAGCTCTAAGCCCCACTGGCACCTCTCCTCTGCCCTGCTCACCAGGGGCCCAGACCAGGCTCTATGCCAAGCCACAAACAGCTATACCCACAGCAGCCACGCCTTACTGCGTGGGACTACAGGCCACGCATCCAGCCGGCCACCTTAATTGTTTCAATTCTGGCCTCAGGACAATCCCTTGAAAAGCTCCCTTATTGGACCTGTTTAATGGATGAGGAAGCTGAGTCTTGGAAAGGTTAAGTAATTCATCCAAGCAAATGGCAGGGGGGCAACGCACCACTTTCTTTCTTAAGCACATTCTCTGAGGGGCTTTATAACAACGGCAGCTGCACAACACACACACACACACACACACACACACACACACACTCCTGTACTCAGACCTCCACTATGAGCAAACAGGATCCGTGAAGGGCTGAGCACGTGAAGGACTGGGCACCACAGGGAGAGCACAGACCATATTCTTAAGACTTTCCTTGGGGGCTGGCACAGTTTGGGTGTGGGGCGTTCAGGGGTGCGGTGTAACAGAAATGAAGGTGGGTCTTCGAGTCTTCTACCTGCTCTAGGGCTGGACCTTCCCAGCTGGCTGCCCTTGGGTTTCATCCCTTATAGTCTTACTGAGCTCCTACCAAGAACGGGCTCTGGTGAGGCCTTCCGGGGCTGCAAGAGAGTCAGAGAAGGAAGAGCCCGTGCCCTCCCCAGCCAGAGCTCACCAGAGGGACGACAGGTCTCCAAAAGCCCAGAGCCCAGGGGGGCAAACCTCCCCCCCCCCCCGCCAGTATCCTCTACCCTCCCCAGCATTTCAGCTCCGAGGGAGGCCAGCAGCGTTGAGAGCCAGGGACGGAGAGAAAGGCCAGGAATGGTGGCGGGGAACCACCCCACTGCGGCGCCCTCGGCGGCCCCGCTGAGGGGAGGAAAGGGGTGCATTCTCGTGAGAATTCTGATAAATGGGCTCCTCCACCCCTCCCCCTCCCCCAGTTAAAGCGAAGCCGTCCGAGCGGAGATGCAGAAACCACTTCCAAGCCAGGCATGACATCAACATTTCAGCGATAAGCGGTGGACAATGGGGTGTTAGACTAATAGAAAAACACCGCTGGATAAGGCCGGCTCCTGATACCCAGGCTGATGGGAAATACCATTGTCTGTCCGCTGTCAGCTGAGTCCCGGGGCGACAGGGATTCCAGCGGCCGCAGGCAGCAGCCGGGGGAGGGGCGGCGGCCGGTGGGGCTGGGGGAGGGCGCCTCGGCGGGCGGGGGGGAGGGGCGGAGGGGGGGGAGAGGGTGCTCAGAGGCTCCAGGACGGGAGGCGGACGGTGCTCTGGGCGTGGCAAATAGAGGACGCCCCGCTCTGTCCCCGCCTAGTCTGTTGGGGAAAGTGTCTCCCTCGCCCGGCCTCCTAGAAGCCTGCGGCAGCGACGTGGAGCCTGCTGTTCGCAAGCTCGGGGGCCCGCGGCAGCCCGGAGAAACCCGAGGGCTGGGCAGAAACGGAAGAACCACACTTCTCTCCACGCCCCTGGGACTGTGCTGCTTGACCGTGTTCCTTGCTCACACGTGAACTTGATGCTTTGAGTCTCCGAATTTTTGAAAATTTTTATTAAAGTAATATGTGCACAGTTTTTATATTTTAAATCAATTAGTAATAAAAGAAGGTTTAACAACAAAACTGGTTTCCTGCGGTCCGCCTCCCCATCGCCCTTCCCATCCTGTCCCCTGCCCTGCTCTGCTCCCCAGGGGCCACCAAACCACTGTCAACCTCTGGTGCTGCTTCTGGTAGTTGCCTCTCTGTTTCCGCATAATGTACTTATGTTGCCATGTCTTTGTTTATCAGTTTTAGACATCTAATGGCTTCTTCATATGGCACGTGAGAACTTAGTAACTTTACACTACTCCCCTTTTTACTTCTTCTCTCTTATCCTTCCAATATAATTATAATACTTGAGTAAAATAATAATAGGTGATTATTCTGACAATGAAAATATTGCTGTAACCCTGTTTCATAGATCCTGTGTTCTCTACTTTCTTGATTTATTCCTTTGTCTTACTGGAACACCTCCTTCAGTACGTTCCCAAGAAATGGTACGTTTTTCATTTGCTAAGTTACTGAATTCTAAATTGGAAGGTTTTCTGGGTTTTTTTAAGGATTTTAAAACAATTTTAAAAGTATTTTAAAAGGATTGCTCCTTTGTCTTCTAGAAGCTGTCAGACTTCTCAAGACACCATTCTGATTCCTGAGTCTTTGTATGGGACCTTGTCTTATTGTTTTGGACAATCAGTCAATAGGCTGTTGATCTGGAAACTCACCTCCTTTAATTCTGGGGGAAAATTGTATATTATTTCTTGGCTAATTTCCACCCTTTCTCATTTTCTCTATTCCCTTCTTCTAGAACTTCTATTAATTGGACATTAGATATCCTAAATTGATAGTCTAAATGTCTCATCTCTTATCTCGCATCTTCTATTTCTTTATCTTTTTGTTCTACTTCTGGGAAGATGTCTTCAACTTTATCTTCACACCCTCTTATAAAATCCTTTTTTTTCTATTATATTTTGATTTTCAAGAGATATTTCTTGCTTTTTGATTGTTGCTTTTTCATAACTTCTTGTCTTATTCCATTAAGGCAAAATCTTATCGTCCAAAATATTTTAATTACGATTAATTATTTTTAAGTTTTCTTCTGCTCCTCGCATTGTGTGTTACCTTCAGGTTCCTTTTATCTGTTTGTCTTGATTTCTCTCTTTGATATATTTTCCTCAAATGCGTGGTGACCTTCTGGCTGTGTCACTAAAGGGCCTACTGGAAGTTCCGTGTGCACGAGGGGCTTGTGCCCAGTGGGGCTTCACCGTGGTGATGGGGAGGGGGAGAGAACTTGGTCATTTACTTGGACTGGTTGGTTTCTAGAGTTCCTATCTCGGGGACAAGCACAAGGTCCCCTGCATTCTGCGATCAAGGCAGGGGAAGGTGCCGGTGTAGGTCTGATGGTTCCATTTACCAACTGTTCCTTATCCTCATGGTCAGGGTCATGCCTCAGCCCCACCCTCCACGCTGCCAGATGCTCCTGGGTCAGGAGCCTCCCCAGTTCAGGTTCCATCCGAAGACAGTTTACTTAGCACCTACCACCTGCCAAGCCCTAGGATTATGCTGGAGAGCTCATGGAACCCCTTCCTTTGGCAGAGAAGAATGGTGAACTCAGTGAGAAACGACTTGCCCTACATCCTATGGGAGACGGGAGCAGTGCTGGACCAGGCAAGCCCAGCCCATGACCTCGACCTCGACCTCCACCACCACAGAGGACACAGCTGACAGGTGGCCAGGTCTCCCTCCCTGCTCACCTCTCTGTGTATCCCTTCCTCTCCCTCCCTCTGTTTTTCTTTGCCCCTCCAATGACAGATCACGATAGGGTAAAGACATTTAGTATGAATTGCACGAATGGCACAAAAGAGAGCCTTGGATATTCTATGCATAATTTTTAAGTGAAGAAACAGAAATTTAAAAATTTTATATAAATAAGTCTGTCAATTATCCAACTAAATGGAAAACAAAAACAAAATGTGATACTAGCGATAAGAGGGGTTAGATCTCAGGAACTTAATTTGGATGAGACAAGAAGCTGCCAGAGCGGCCAATCTTTGGCTTTGGGCTGAAGCGTGTTGAATGAACCTGGCTGGTGTTTAGTTGTGAAGGAATACGGCATAGCTAGAGAACAAGGTTTCATTGGAGAGTTTACAGTCTTTTTTAGATCTCTGCCGGAGACCATGTGTCAGATCTCGTGAGAGGATTCTGATTGGTTCTGCTCAGGTCACACATCTGAACCAATCACTATGGGGAAGGGAGTAAACGATTAGAATTGGACCAGGCCAGGTCATAGGCCACCCATGGGGCCTCTGTGTTTGATACCCCGTCAGACCCATGTGAGGTTCATGTCATGCTCCCCCAGTGAAAGCTTCCGTCCCTTAAAATCCTCCACGCAATAGACATCTCATCAGTGCCCTCTCAGAATAAAGCACTGTATTCGGCTTTGTGGGAGAAAACAAAGATTAGTCAGGCTCATCTGGCCAAAAGGGGCTTAAAGCCAGTAAGAGATTTAGTTATGTCCATAAATATCTACAAGAGAATGCAGTTGGGCCCTAAAGGCACAAACAGAGTGCTCTTAGAAGCCACAGAAGGGAGATATCTGAGGGGTCACCCGTGGGAACCAGGGCGGAAGAATAATCCTATAACCTTGGTGGTTCATTGGATGGAAGCACCAAGGTGAGGGAACATCAATCCTGTTTACCCAGAGCTGTCTGGATGCCTGGGCACAACTTCTTGAGGTCCTTCCAGGCATCCAAGGTGCTGCTTTCTCTTTCAGGTACAACCTCCCATTCTTCTGCTCTCTGTCTCAGCTCACGTCAGGACCCTGATTCCTCCCTTTCTCATCCACCGGGCTGGTCCATCCGGTGTTTACCTGCATCCTGCCAGCATCATCACAGTGTTTACCTGCTTCCTGACAGCATTTCTACTTCTGATTCCTGAGCTCCATCAAGGAACCTGGCTGGTGATGGCTTTAGGTCAGATTTGGCCCCAGACTTTGTTCTAAGGGTCTCTTTAACCAAATGCTTCAGCCTCTAACCCCTGGACTTCTAAGTGATCCTCAGTCAGTTGACAAGAACTCTCTCTCCAATCACAGCCAACCTGCTACATGGGGAAGCTCAGTCTTTTAGAATATCCCCCTTTTCATCCCATCATATCCCCCCACCCAGGATCCCATTGGAAGGTTGAATTTTCATAAAAGAGGGAAAGTGGATGCGGCTAGATGGAAAGGAGGCAATGCTGCTTGGAGGTAGGGACACGTCTGGTTAGAAGGGAAATCTCAGCTAGCCAGCTAGATTGGCCTCTGGGGTCCCATAAGTTCATAATTTCAGTTTACTCAGTACATGGGTTTCACAACTCTACATGCTCCAAAAAATACATGCGGTTTTTTCCCCCACATTGGCTAGAATGTGAAAAGTTGTCAGTCAAATAGTTATTTGTTCCGTGAGAAGCACACAGTGGGTTAAATATTTTCCTTTCTTAATGACTCTCTGAGTGAATTAACTCCTTTTTTAAAAAAAATTGAGGTAAAGTTTACATAACATAAAATTAATCATTTTAAGGTGTATATTTGGTACCATTTAGTACGTTCAAAATGTGCTGCAACCACAGCTATCACCACTATCAAGTTCCAAAACATGTTCATCACCCTAAAAGGAAACCCCATATCCATTAAGCAGTCACTTCCCATTCCCCCGTTGCCTAAACTCCTGGCAACCACCAACCTGCTTTCTGTCTTCATAGATTTACCTGTTCTGGATATTTCATATAAATGGAATCATACAGTATGTGATTTTCTTGTGCCTGGCTTGTTTCACCCAGCATAATGTTTTCAAGGTTCATCCACATTGTAGCATGTGTCAACACGTCATTCCTTTTTTTATAACTGAATAAATTTCAGTTGTCTGTATAACCACATTTGTTTATCCATTCATCTGTTGATGGATATTTGGGTTGTTCCCACCTTTTATCTATTGTGAATATGCTGCTGTGGATGTTCATGTATAAGTGTTTGTTTTGTGTACCTGTTTTCTATTATTTTGGGCACAGACCTAGAGGTGGAATTTCTGGATCATATGGCAATTCTATGTTTAATATTTTGAGAAACCACCATACTATCTTCCACAGCAACTGAACTATTTTACATTCCCACCAGTGATGTATAATGGATCCAATTTCTCCACATCCTCTCCAACACTTGTTATTTTCAGAGTTTTTGTTTTTTCTTAATAGCCATCCTAGTGGGTGTAAAGTGGTAGCTCATTGTGGTTGGTTTTTTTTTTTTTTAATTATTTATTTATTTATTTATTTATTTATTTATGGTTGTGTTGGGTCTTCGTTTCTGTGCGAGGGCTTTCTCTAGTTGCGGCAAGTGGGGGCCACTCTTCATCGCGGTGCGCGGGCCTCTCACTATCGCGGCCTCTCTTGTTGCGGAGCACAGGCTCCAGACGCGCAGGCTCAGTAATTGTGGCTCACGGGCCTAGTTGCTCCGCGGCATGTGGGATCTTCCCAGACCAGGGCTCGAACTCATGTCCCCTGCATTGGCAGGCAGATTCTCAACCACTGCGCCACCAGGGAAGCCCCCATTGTGGTTTTTATTTGCATTTCCCTAAACACTAATGATGTAGAGAGTATTTTCATGTGCTTTTTAGCCATTTGTATATCTTCTTTGTAGAAATGTCTTTTAGACCTTTGCCCATTTTTAAATTGAGATTTCTCTCATTTTGTTGTTGAATTGTAAGAGTTTTTTTTAATATATTCTGGATATTAGATGTTTATCAGATATATGATTTACAAATACTCTCTACCATCTGCAAGTTCTCTTTTCACTTGCTTAATGCATGAAAGTTTTTAATAAGTCCAACTTATCTATTTTTTTGCCACTCATGTTTTTGGTGTAATCGCTAAGAAAACATTGCCAAATCCAAGTTCATCATGATTTATCCCTATCTTTTCTTCTGAGTTTTATAGTTTTAGCTCTTATATATAGGTTGTAGATCCCTTCTGACTTATTATTGTATATGGTGTGAGGAAGGGGTCCAATTTCATTTTTTGGCATGTAGATATCCAGTTGTCCCAGCACCATTGTTGAAGAGACTATTCTTTCCCCATTGAATGTTCTTGGTCCCATTGTTGAAAATCAATTGGCCATGGATGTATGAATTTATTTCTGGGTTATTTTAGTCACATTCTATTCCATTGGTCTATATGTTTATCCTTATACCAATACCACACTGTTTTGATTACTGTGGGTTTGGAGTAAGTTTTAAAATTGGGAAGTGTGAGCTCTCCAATTCTGCTCTTCTATTTCGATATTGCTTTGGTGAATTAAAAGCGATTTTAATTACATGAAGGTCTCCTGTGATTGGTGAAACTCACCCAAGTCATCCCAGGAGGCAATTTGTTATAGCAGAGGGATCCTTGGAGACCTAAGTTCTGGTTCTGACTTTGCCACCAACTCTCTAGGTGTCCTTTGTAAACCACACCTCCTCTTTAGGTTTTTACTCCTTTGCAAAATGGAGACAAGGGGTCTCAAACTTACATTTTCTCCTTGGAGTGGGACCTGAAGCTTTTTAATAAGCTCATCCTGAAAAATGCTTGGAATTCTCAAATTGAGGAGCCAGGTACCAGAGAAGTGAATGCCAGCCAGCTCCCCTCCCACAAACCCCACAACTATAGCTACCTGGCTTCTGCCTGCTCCTTCCTGGGTCATCGGTAAAGGTGTTATTCTAGCAAGCACTAAACTGGCAGAGGGGTGAGAAGTCTGGGCCAAGGAGAAAGTCAGATTTTGGGTCACCTTTAGTTCTTCCTCTAACTGTCACTGAATTATGCTTGATATTCTCTAGAACTTGACTGATGAATAAAGAGTGAAGTCTCATATTTTAGATGGCACACACTCATTCATTGATTCAAAAACATTTATAGGGAACTATTATGTACGAGGCAAGTTGGGTACTATGGGCTATACAAGGATAAATTAGCTATGAGCCCCACCCTCTGGTTTCACATTTGAATAATATCAAGGGGAATTTTAATTGTTTTGAAAGTCCCTAATTTTTTCATTGATTTGGGTATTGCTTTCAATTTTTTAAATTGCTACTGCACGTATTAATGACCTTACAGGAAATCAAAGCCCCAGGCATAAAAGGTCAACTACAACACACCTGAAGCCACTTTCCATACCAAGCAATTTAGTACAGTTGGGGTTACATGCTGAAATCAGGGTGCACTTTCTACCACAGCTGGCGTTCTTAACTTGATCTAATTTCACTGAATTATTTTCTTGCAGAGATATAGTCCAAATTGCAGAATGTGTGCTAGAATGCCACCATCTCAATAGTCAGTTTGCTTCTGCCTCTCGTCCCCATTTCTGCATCAACTGCCCCCTATCTCATGGTCTAATGTTGGAGTGTGGACGGATCATCAGGAGGCTACTACAGAGGTGACAGTGGCTTGTACAAGGTGGTGGACTACACATGGCGGGGGAGAGAGAGAAACAGGTATCAAGAATGACTCCTAGGGCTTCCCTGGTGGCGCAGTGGTTGAGAATCTGCCTGCCAATGCAGGGGACGCGGGTTCGAGCCCTGGTCTGGGAAGATCCCACATGCCACGGAGCAGCTGGGCCCGTGAGCCACAACTACTGAGCCTGCGTGTCTGGAGCCTGTGCTCCGCAACGAGAGGCCGCGATAGTGAGAGGCCCGCGCACTGCGATGAAGAGTGGCCCCCGCTCGCCGCAACTAGAGAAAGCCCTCGCACAGAAACGAAGACCCAACACAGCCAAGAATAAATAAATAAATAAATAAGTTAAAAAAAAAAAAATGACTCCTAGATTCTGGCTTGCAACACTGTCTGGCTGGCCCTATTCACTGCGTTCAGGGGCACAAAGAGGACTAAGTCTGGGGAGATGAACAGGACACCGCTTTGCTCAACGGTGCCCAGCAGGGTTGTACAACACGGAAGTCTTGGGAAGATCACGGGTTCAGTTTTAGACAAGTTTGAGGTAGCTCTGAGGCACCCAAATGACATCAGTGAGGAGACAGACGGAGCACAAAGAAGAGGTCAGGGCTGGAGAAGAGCGGGTGGTGGGAGAAACAGGGGGTCTGGATGCGACTGCAGAGTGCGGAGAAAACCTAGACCCTGAGGGGCACCAACTTTATAGGCTGGAGGGACGGTTTCCTGCAATGGACACTAAGAAGTGACCAGAGTAGTCAGAGGAGACAAGGAGCTGCAGAAGCATCAGAATCAAAGGAACCGAGGGCTTCAAGGTGGAGGAGGGAATCGTCGACAAAGTCAAATGCTGCTGAAGGGTCAAGATGAATAGAGAAAACGTTCATCGGATTTAGTGACACTGAGATCACTCGTGACCCTAGAGCTGTTCCAGTGGCCTCATGGGGGAGGCGTGGTTGAAGTGGACCATGGAGCAAGTGAGGAAGCGGAGAAAGTAGAGGCAGCTCCTTTGGGAAGCTTGGTTTCCAAACAGTCTATTCCAGCCCTTCCCCATCCTCACTGAGTGCTGTGTGACTTTAGGAAAATCTCCTCACCTCTCTGGATCTCATTCCCGAAGGAAGCCGGAGGGAGTGATACTGTATCTCCAAGCACATGCATAATCTCCTGCACCAAAGTCAGCATATATAACCTGAAAAAGAAAACAGGGCACGTGCGAGGACAATGAATCGAAAGAGAGTTGGGTAGTGTCACTTTTCTAGGGTCCCCGTGTTCCTTAAGAGGGGCACGGAGCCCTTTAGGGAATGGAGGGCCCTGAACTACCTCCAGGGTCTAGTGGGGCCTGAGTCTGCCCAAGGACGACGCAAGAAGGGGGCAGAGGGGGCGAGAGGAGGAGAGAGTGGCCTGATTCAGGGCCAGTTTATTCTTCCCAGAAGGTGCATCCACTGCGGCCTGGGGGTGGGGCAGGGATGAGGAGGGCAGAGAGGAAGGACGGCAGGAATAATTGCTTGCACTGGCAGCCGCCAGCTGGAGGGACCCCCTGGGACCCCAGGGTAGAAAAGAGTGTGGTTCCGCTAATGGTCACAGGTGTTGGAGTAGAAAATTTTCCATGAAAAGGGGGCTGTTCCACATGATTAAAATAACCACTTGGCCTGCTTGGCAAGCGCAGGCCTTGTTTTTTTCACACTTCACAGCGTGTCCTTCAACTCCTTTTGGAGACTGTTCCAAGGATAAACGGCTAAAGGAATTCCTTTTCTTTTTACTCACTAATAAGGAAGGAGTGGGAGAAACTGGGCCCCCAAGGGCAGGCTGGGCAGGCAGAGGCAGGGCGCTGGGTTTTGCTGAAGACTGAGCAGACCGAGGCGGGGGATGCGGATGAGCTGACTGGGCAACTGGGAAACCTTGTGGGGGGGGAGCTCTGCAGAGACATTGTCTGGTTGGAGGCTGCCTGGCAGGAAAAGCTGGCGGTACAGTGACAGGGACTGAAGTCCCATCCAAGACAGAGCTCAGGACCTGGTGCTCGCGGTGGTCGCAGCGGGGAGTGTTGTGAGCGAGGCTGGGGAGAAAGATACGCGTGCACCCCCTGGGGTGTTTCTCGAAGCTGCGCCTCTGGCGGGGAGAAGCCAAGACCTGAGGCAGCCTGAGCGCATGCGTGCGCTCCACTGCCGCTTTCCCTCCCGGTTACTGGGTGGCTCGTCGTCTCGCCGGCCTCTCTGTAAAATGGGGCTGCTTGAGGATTGAATAGGTCCCGTTTCGAGGACAGCATGTGAACAGCAGATAGTGTTAGTGATGGTGGGGATCCTTTCTCAGTTCCCACCCAACCTGAGTCTCCAGGGTTCTCACCCATTCTCTCCACCCGGGTTCTAATTGCACTTGCGTTTTCTTTGTTTCTCTGTCCTGGATCAGGTGGCAGATACCACCTCCCTTGCCTTCATAATGTCCACTTTACCCCTGGGAATGAACCCCTGGGGTTATCCCCTTCCACTGAAGCAAAGGAGGTGACACTTTTCTTGTTGTTGCCATTGTGACATTACCATTATTGGGTGAAAGTTAACCATGGTGTTTTCCTACCACCTTGCTTCCTGCAAACGCCCTCTGCCCCCCGTGGGCATGGCCCTCACTATCACGGGAAAGAGCTGGGCCCTCGCCCGGGCTGTCCCCCACCCTGGGCTGTTCTCCCCCATCCCACCCCATCTCCTAAGGTTCCCCAGGCCCTCTCAGGGGATGTCGGAGTGCATGGCCTTGACCCCAGATGTCCTTCCCTCACCATCTCAGGCCTCACTGACACTCCCCTCTTCTGAACAACACTCTCCAAACAGCTGGTTTCCAGGGTGCAATCTGAGAGTCACCTACATCAGACTTTCCTGGAGAACTTAGAAAAGCGGATTTTTGAGCCCCTCCCCCATTCTGAATTATAATAGCATTCCTGAGCCAGGGCCAGGGAATCCGCATTTGTAATGATCCCTACAGCGGAATCTTAAGAGACACACACAGTGTGACATCTCATCATCTGCCATCCCTCATCATCTGCGCCAAACTAGCAGGCCTGAAACATTGCACTGCCTGTCCTAGTGCCCTGCACGTGGCAGGGCTCAATAAACTGTGAGAGAGAGAGAGAGAGAGAGACATAGACAGACAATGGATGAATAGATAGATGATGGATGAATAGATAAGGAATGAATGGATAGATTATGGATGGATAGATAGATGATAGATGGATAGATAAATGATGGATAGGTAGACAGATAGATGCTGGATGGATAGGTAGGGAGATGATGGATAGATAGATAGATAGATAGATAGATAGATAGATAGATAGATAGATGATAGAGCAAAAGCTTGTTACCGTTTTGATCCCAGTTATGGTATCTCCCGGAACTGAAGTGTGGGATGTAGAGCAGGGGCTCACAAAAGACAGGGCCTGGATCTACGAAGCTGTTTTGAGCAAAGATAGCTAGAGGGTTACGCTTGGATTCGGTAACCTGGCAGGACAGGGTTTAAGTCTGCTCCTTACTGGCTGAGTGTGACTGGAAGAGTCGCTGGATCTCCAGGCCTGACTCGCCCCATCAGTAAAAGAGGATCCCGACAGTACGGGCTCTCGGGAGCGCTTGAGCGCTGACTTACACGGTGCAGTGCAGGCAGCCAGCACACACGTGCTCCCAGTCCTGGCCTCTCCCTTCCTTCTCTCTCGCTACCTCGCTTCCCGGCTCCTCCCTGCAGACAGCCAGCTCTTAGCTGCTTTACACCTCCTCAGAGGCAACACCGCAGAGAAGAGGCGCATGTCTCTCAGTCTTGAACCCAGGTCTCCAGAGAAGAGACTCCGGAGGGCCCTTCAGGCTCCATCGCAACCTTAACCCCCTCCAGTGACGGCTCCAGTCATGCAAATGCGGATGCAGCTCCATCCCCTCAGCTTCCACCAAGAAAAGGAACAGTTCTCCAGCTTCCCTGGTGGCGCAGTGGTTGAGAATCTGCCTGCCAATGCAGGGGACACGGGTTCGAGCCTGGGTCTGGGAAGATCCCACATGCCGCGGAGCAACTAGGCCTGTGAGCCACAACTACTGAGCCTGCGCTTCTGGAGCCTGTGCTCCGCAACAAGAGAGGCCGCGATAGTGAGAGGCCCGCACACCGCGATGAAGAGTGGCCCCTGCTTGCCACAACTGGAGAAAGCCCTCTTACAGAAACGAAGACCCAACACAGCCAAAAATAAATAAAGAAAGAAAGAATTATTAAAAAAAAAAAAAAAGAAATGTTGATGTATGAATATTTTTTTAAAAAAAAGAAAAAGAAACAGTTCTCAGTGGAGGCTGGTGACGGGCTGGGCAGATACACCACCCCCAGGTATTTACTGTGGCTCCCCAGAAATAAGCATCCTCCCCAGCCCTAACCCCATGCTGTCTTTCATCTCCAAGAGCCTGCTCTCCGCATCTTCCTGGCAATGAGTCCTTCAGCCTCAGAGCTCCTCACCTCTACCCTGATCCATCCCCTATCCCCTCAAGCCCTCCCTCCCAAAGCTTCCAGTGTGTCCTCCACTGGGGGGTGGGGAGTGATCCCAGAATGTGAGTCCTACCCTCAGGGTGCTGACAGTCTAGCTGATGACAGCAAGGCAACACACGCAAACTGATTGGAGAAGCATCGGATACTAAGCCATGAGCCGTGACTCTGAGGGCTCCAGGGGTCCAGAGAAGGGAGAGTCCCATGTCGGCTGCAGTGATCAGGGAAAACTTCCTGGAGGAGGAGGAACCAGGGCAGGCGTTTGAAGACTCTGGGGGTTGGGAAGAACCTTCTAGGCAGGCACTAGAGGAATGGAGAGAGCCCTACGGATAAGCTGCCCAGGTGGGAATAAAGGCCGGGGAAGGAGAGGAGGAGAAGACCAGCTCGGCAGGAGCTGTAACTGGGGTGGGCCTCGTTGGCCAAGCATGGGCCTTCAGACTGGGTGCTGGAGGCCGGTGAGCCACGGCCTCCCTCCCACCCCGCCCAGACAGGCTGGCTGTTGGGCCTCCCAGGCCCAGGGGCTGCCCCATTGATTGGCCTGTGAAAGGCCACTTGGTGGGCTGGTTGCCGAGAGACGGCCCCAGAGGCCAGGGCTAGGATTAGTGAGTGGCCCTGTTTGCTCTCATTGCTGGGAGGAAAGAGGACTTTGGTCTCAGCTTATCAAACTGCCCTGGGTTTGAAAGCCCAGGAATGCAGCCTTGGGCAAATGTGCAGGTTCACAGGACACCCATTAATCAAACAGTTCCCTTCCCTCTACCCCAATAACCTGGGCCCCACTCCACACAAACACACACACACACACACACACACACACACTCTCTGCCACTGCACTTTCATATGGGCCGGGCCCCACTGGAGGTGTGTCAGGCTGGCCCGCAAGTTGTGTCTTTCCCCTAGTTTGCCTGGGAGACCAAGCAGAGGCAGGTGAGCTCCACGAAGGAGAAGAAGCCAGCCCACCACCCCGCTGCCTCTTGGCACCATTCAAGTGGCAACGCGTTATTCCCTCAAGATGGAAAGAAAAATATCCTGGGTAGTAACTTTGTAAAGTTTCTTAAGTTTTTAAAAGTTTTAAGTAGTAAGCTTTTCAGGGCAAACTTCTTTAAAAACCATAAACTTCTTCTTACGCAGTGGAGGAAAGTCATATATCAACCCAGAGGCCAAGCTTTGCAGCTTCTAACCCAGGGCTTCTGCCTCTTGGGGGCAAAGGGGTGGAGGTGGAAGCACTGAATCTAAGAAAATTGAATTTCTTGGGAATAAATATAAATAAAAACAATAAATGTGTGTTCCTGTTAATAGGTTCTAGAAACCAGCTGCCCAAGTTCCAAATGGGGGAACGTAGCTTGGAGCTATCCAGAGCGAAGGTTAACGGCCGTGAGAAGACAGTGTGAGTTTCGATGAGCAACCGTGCGCTCCAGCTACCAGACCTCGGAGATCAACCTTGGTGGCAGAAAGGACAGAGACTACCAGGAGGGAGATAAAGGGCTGAGATATTCCACACTGCCCAGACGGCAGCTGAAATCCTGTGTTCCGCCCTGGGTACCACGCTTGAAGTTTCCCTAAATTGTAAGTGGGAGCCCAACGCGAGGGGCTGAACGCTTCAAAATTATGTCCAGTGAGTTCGTGCAGACTCTGGAGATGCATGTGCAGGGAAGGTTGCCAGCCCTGCCTTGGACCCACATGCTACCATCTCTCAACTCTGCCCACTGCCCTCCACCCACGGCTGCCGCCTTAGCCCAAGCAACCCGCACCTCCAGCCAGGCTTCCTCCAGGGGCCCCTCCTGGACTCTCTCTGCTCCAGCCAGAGGACACCCTGGAAACGCCTTCTCCACCTGGCAGCTGGCTCAGCCTCGCTGAAATCCACACCTGATCCTGCCGTGCCCACTTAAAACTCTGTGGTCTGCACCCACCCTCACCCCTGCCAGGGCCTCAGGATGAGGTCCGGCTGATGCCCTGCCTGGGTTAAGCTGTCTGTGACCCACACGTTCTGAGTCACCTGCAGTGCAGGCGCCATGCTGCACCCCCCGCCTCCCTTGTCCCAGCCCCTCTGTCTGGAGCACATATAGCCCTGGCACCCCACCTGAGGAACCCTCGTGTGCCCTCCAGCACGTGGCTTGCTGTCCTCTCCTCCGGGCAGTGCAGCACCCGCAGCCTCCCCCAGCCTGCAGGCCATCACCCTACGGGGCCACTTCTCCTCTCCTGTCTGCGCCTCCACCAGACCACCAAGCACATGTCTGTCCTCGGCTCCCAGCCCTGGGCCCGGCACCCAGCAGGAACCCTATCAGTATTTGCCAAATGCATGAGCGCCAGCTGTTTTCAAATATTGAAAGGCTGCTGTGCCGAAGAAGGGTTAGTCCTAATCCGAGTGGCACAGTCAGGACGAGCAAGTGGAAGTGACAGAGGGACAGGAAACTGGTGGGCTTCCCCTCTGCCATAGGCTGCTCTCAGAGGCAGCGAAGTCCCTGTCACCTGTGGTCACCGAACGCGACAGGCTGGCCCCTTGAAGGGGTGGCCACAGAGGGGATTCCGTTTAGATGGGATGACCTCCACGGCCTCCCGCTACACACCGCTCATGCTGAGGCTCGAGCTGCCCCCGTCGGGCCCAGCCGGGCTGTGCCTCGGAGCTGCCGAGGAGCGGGATGCAGCCCCGCTGTCACCATGCTGGAGAGGTGTGTTTGGTACCCTTGGGAGGGCCAGCAGGTTGACCTTTGACCATCAGCCTGTGGACCCCCAGGAGAGAGATGGACTTTCCTCCCCCAAACCTGCAGGGCCAGCGCTTAGCGCTCATCCCCTCCTTGAGAGCAAGAAGATGTCTTCCCGCCCAGGGCTGCCGCGGGGTCTTTACCATCAGAGCAAACCCAGGTGCAGCGGGGGAGGGGAAGTGACCTCCGCTCAGCCAGCGCGGCTCCTTGGCCTCAGCTGGGCTGTCCTCCCTCACCAGCAAGGTCACTGTTATCTACTCCGTGAGCGGGCTCGCAGGGCCTGGACGCCCTCCAAATATGCAGAGGGAGTTTTAACCTAACCCAAGACTAAAAGGCCTCCCACACTTGACATTTTCCAAGTGCTGTAAGCTCCAGGCAAGGACAAGAAAGAAAGGCGCCAGGAAGCACCTCTGCAGCCACAGGCTGTGGATGTTACCTGCACGAGTGCACTGGTGTGTATGTCGATGCGTGTGTCTGTGTGGGTCAGTGTGCGTGCATATGTGCCAACGTGTGTGCATGTGTGTGCGCACATGCCAGTGTGTGTCTTGTGCATGTATTATTACACATGCATGTGCCTATGTGTTCACGAGGGTGCAGAGAAGCTATTTTCTCTGATTGCAAGGCTGGATTTATAGAAACATTTTGTCCAGAACCCTCTCCCGGGCTGGGAAGCCAGGGTAAAGTGGTTCCAATTCTCAGCCTCTAGCTGCTTGATGGATGTGGCCACGGGCAACGCCCTCAGCCCTTTTGAAATCTTTAACTGTGAACCGTCTTCATCCTCCACAGAAAATTCTGCTCCCCTGTTGCTGTCAGAGGTGCCATCACTTTCCGGTGTTGAGGTTCTAATCCTCAAAGCCACAGGGATAGAGAGGAACGTAACGTGGACAGTCCTGAATCCCCGCCGTCCCATCACCGGCTGTGTGACTCAGGTGAGTTAGCCTCTCAGCTGTCAAATCCGAAAGCACCTGAATGTACTATCACACATGTGCTCCTCTCTCCACGTTTCTGTAGTTCCCCGCATTGTAAATCCACTTTCCCAATGTAGAATCAAAAAGCAGAACAAAAACAACAAAGCTATCTCCCAGCCTCCCCTACTGCAGGGACGCTGAGATGTCACCCAGAGATGCACCTGCGTGAGGCTTCGAGTTGTTGACAGGGAAGCAGGCCGGCGGGACGTCTGCCAGAAGGATGAGGGGCAGCAGAGGATGCTAAGTGGCGCTCCCGTCCCTGCCCAGCTCTGCATAGCCCTGGGAGTCATTCCTAGAAGGTCGACCTAGCGCCTGGAGCTCACCCACAGCCTCTAATAAAGTCTCTCCTGCCTTAACTACCAGCTAACACTGATTCTGTGGTCGGCAACTAAGAGCCCGCCAAGTCCCGAGACATCGCCCCCACCAGCAGGTGTTAAAAACTGGGAGGAATCGTGACTGTGTTAAACGAGGTGAGATGACAGCGCCAAGCATGGTCTGCTCCTGCCAGAAAAGCCCGTGGCATCCGGCCCTCAGAAGAGAGCCAGGTTCCTTCTTTAAGCCCGTGCCCTGCTCGCAGGCTGGCAATAAATCCTGAAGGCCAAGCCTCCAGCTCTGTGCAGCTGGGTCTCCTGTGGCTGGCGTGGGACCTGGCTCCACCCGCATCTACCGCTGTCCAAGTTTGGGAGGAGAGTCGGGAGGTGGTGTGTTACAGAAGTGGAGCCGGATTCAAGGCCCCCTGGAAACCAGCCCAAAGTCCTCATTGTCTTACTTGGAGAGTTTCCTCTGTGACTAATGAACACCCACTGGGTGCCAGGTCCTGCCTGGAGCTAACTAGTTTGGGGGGGTGTGAAAAAAAGGTAGAAGATCCAGTATCTAGCCCTAAAGAGTTTAGTGGGCTTGGGGAGACATCTTAGATACGTGGGAGAGAAAACGGACCAATAGAAAAAAGTAGACTTGATCTTCCATTATTGGGAGGAAGAGACTGTACGCCTGCCGGCCCCCTATCAGGGACAATGAGATGGCTTTTTCTGGAGGGGGCAGCGGGGTCTTCCCAAAGGAAGCTGGACAGGGCCTGACCCTTGAAGGGTAGGCAGGATCTAGAGGGACGGAGCAGTCGGGGCGGGAGTTCCAGGATGGGGAAAGGCATAAGCAGAAGTGCAGAGGAGGGAGCGCCTGTCTGTGTCGTGTCCAGGGCTCACCTGCTAGAAGGGAGGCTGGCGGGGAAGTAGAGGGAAGTTATCTGGAATTCCTGGGACTGTCAAAGCTTGGATAAGGAGCTTGGATTTCAGTCCAGGATGAACACATGGTTGGGCTAGAACAGAGGTGACATTGATCTCACCTGTTTGACCCCACTGTTTGACTCAGAATATTTTGAAACAATAAATTTATTTATTTATTTATGGCTACGTTGGGTCTTTGTTGTTGCGTGCGGGCTTCCTCTAGTTGTGGCGAGCAGGGGCTGCTCTTCGTCGCGGTGCGCGGGCTTCTCATTGCGGTGGCTTCTCTTGTTGCGGAGCATGGGCTCTAGGTGCACGGGCTTCAGTAGTTGTGGTGCACAGGCTCAGTAGTTGTGACATGCAGGCTCAGTAGTTGTGGCTCACGGGCTTAGTTGCTCCGTGGCATGTGGGATCTTCCCAGACCAGGGAATGAACCCGTGTCCCCTGCACTGGCAGGCAGATTCTTAACCACTGTGCCACCAGGGAAGTCTCCCAACATTTGCCTTCTTTCTCTGAGAAAATCTTCTGAAATCAGGAGGGATCCCTGAGGTAGATGATAAGGCAAGTTGAGAGTCAGATAGACTTCCCTCTGCTCCCTGGGACTACTTCTCACCTGGGCCTTCTTGCCCTTCAAGGAGCCTTAGGTCAGAACACAAGGTCAGTGCAGGGGGAGGCATCTGGAGCCCTTGGGCCACAGGGAGTCCTACTTACAGGATAAAGAGGGGACAGGGCTACAAGCCAAAAGGCACCACGAGGGAAGCAATGAGACAGACCCAGAAGGTGGGACACCGTGCACAATACAGTAAGTCATACGAACTTCCGAGTTGTGAACTTTCAAAGATGCGAACATGCCCTTGTATGCCAGCTGTTGTGCTGTACTACTGTACTTTTCAAGATACTGTACTGTAAGATTAAAAATGTTTTCTTTATTTTTTGTTTTTTTAATGTATTATTTGTGTGAAAAGTATTATAAACCTATTACAGTACAGTACAGTATAGCCGATTGTGTTAGCTGGGTACCTAGGCTAACTTTGTTGGACTTACCAACAAATTGGACTTACGAATGCACTCTCAGAACAGAACTCATTTGTATGTAGGGGACTTGTTGCTCTGGCTCTAGTGTCTTCAACAAGTCAGTGCTACTGGATTAAAAGAGACCAAAGGTGTTTAACAACCAGGTGCAACACATGATCACAGATTAGATTCTAGTTAGGACATCTAGAAAAATTTGAATACAGGATGGGTATTAAAGGATACTAAGTGACTATTATTAACTTTTTTGTATTTTAATGTTTATTTTGACTATGTAAAGAAAATGGTCTTATTTTTTAGAGACACATTCTGAAACACTTAGGGGTGATATGCTATGATATTTGTGATTTACTTTAAAATACTTCAGCATAAAATATAATAAGTTTAGAGGGGAAAAATGATATCATGAGAAACTGAAGGTTAGAGACACTATGAGTTAATAGCAATTATCTTATGAAAGTAATTACAACTGTTGAGTTTGTGCTGATAGTACAAAAAAATCATATGTTGAACTCAAATCCCCAGTGTGAGGGTATTTGAATGTGGGGCCTTTGGGAGGTAATTGGGGATAGATTAGGTCATTAGGGTGGGGCCCTCATGATGGGATTAGGGACCTTACAAGAAGAGGAAGAAACACAAGATCCTCTCTCTGAACCATGTGAAAATGAGAAATAAGGCTCTCACCAGCACCTGACCATGTTGGCACCGTGATCTCGGACTTCCCAGCCTCCAGAACTGTCAGATATAATTGTTGTTTACAGCACCCAGTCTGTGGTATTCTTGTTATAGCAGCCTGAGCTGAGAGAGTGTGAGTGAAGTCAGTGTAGCCAGTCAAAATTATTTTAAAGAATTAAATTTAAAAAATAAAATAAAATAAACAACAAAGTCCTACTGTATAGCACCGGGAACTATATTCAATATCCTGGGGTAAACCATAATGGAAAAATATATTAAAAAGAGTGTATATATGTATATAACTGAGTCACTTTGCTGTACAGCAGAAATTAACACAACAGTGTAAATCAACTATACTTCAATAAAAAAATAAATAAACAAAAAATAAAAAGTAAATTGTACTTGGATATCTGTAAAAACACAAAAAACTTATAATAGCCCCATCATTTTTCATGTCTTCACTTTTAAGCAATATGAAAACAGTCACGTGATTAAAAAAGCAAAACATAACACCTGGCATTCACTTATTAAAAGAAAAGTAAATCCTTGAATTAGAAAAAGGCAGTAATTAAAGACACTGGTTTTAAAATATAAATAATATAATTTATCTTGAATCACAATTGAAAATAAATGCTACCTGTAACGATATTTTTGACTGTTAGGTTTTGGCTAGTTTCTATTTTAAGGCATTATTCAATATATAAAAAATTGGATTGAGAGTTTGGGGTTAGTAGATGCAAACTATTATATATAGAATGGATAAGCAACAAGGTCCTACTGTATAGCGCAGGGAACTATATTCAATATCCTATGATGAAGCACAATGGAAAGGAATATAAAGAAGAATGTACATATATATATAACTGAATCTCTTTGCTGTACAACAGAAATGAACACATTGTAAATCAACTATACTTCAATAAAAAATAAACAAATTAAAAAATAAAATAAAAATAATAAAAATTTAAAAATTTAATAAAATAAAAATAAATTTAAATTTTTAAAATTTAAAATTAAAAAAATTAAAAATAGAATAAAAATAATATTTTTATTTTAAAAATTAAAAAATAAAATAAACCATGTCAACCAAAAAAATTATTTTAATGACAAAAGGAGATCCTTGGATGCTTGGGACCATGCGTAAGTAGTAAACGGGAATCTGAGAGTTAGCAGGGTGGGAGGGAAGGAGGGGAGCAGGGGATCAAAGGCAAAGGCCAAGACCATGCAGATCCAAAGCCCACTTCCCTGAAGAGCAACTCAAGAAGCAGAACCAGGGTTTGGGCCATGCTAGCAATTCAGGAGCCAGAACCAAGGGAAGTTTGAGCAGCCTGTGGGGAAGCAAAGAGGGTGGGCTTGGGGATAGACACCAGACAGAAACGTTGCTCAGTGTACACTGTGGTGCTCCCTTCCACGTGGCCCGCATGACACCGTCCGATTAGGATCACAGGCGTAAAGCCAGCTCTACAAGCTAAGGGTGGCCGTGCTGGAGGCCGCACGTGCAGGGGTGAGTGTGCGTGCACACGCATGTGCGTTTGTCTTGGTGTCAACAAAGTGGATGGGGTCCTTGGAGAGACAAAACACCAATATTATGGAAACAGAGAGCTGACCATCTAAAAGTGAGTTCAGTAAAACTTAACCCATGAAAAGCAGACCCATATGGTAATTTAACTTAAGGGCATATAGCTGTACCTCTCAATGGTCTTGGAGGACCTCACTGTGTTATTTACTACAAAGTACAAGACACGATGCTTAGGAGGACTCTTTATCATCAAGAGAAAGTTATATAGTACCCTTTATTCAGGGAACCAAGGAACTATGTGCCAGTTTTAAGGTCATCAAACATTATTAACTTTTTTAAAGTTAGGTTTTCCAGGACTGTCACTGATTAGTATATTAGTGCTACAAAGATCCCATGTACAAACAAATGTACAAAGTCTATAATAGAATAGACTGAATGAGTTTATTCCCAGGGTAAATCAAAGCTGTTAAAATATATATTTTGTTTATTTTTCTACATTTCAAAAACTCGGCAATTCTTGGGTCCAAAGAAAACCAGGGAAAGCATGAAGAAATGTTTTTGATCATTATCAAAAATTATTAATGACTACTCAAGTCCTTAGAGGGGTATTTAGTTGGCATCCAAAAGAGCCACTAAGAGACACATTTGAAAAATGACTTCTGTGTATGGACTGAAATATATTTTTCTTGCAAAGAACATATGTGTGTACTATATGTGTTATTCTTAGAATAAGGAGTGGGGGAAGATAGGATGCCATCTATCTCATTTTATTGAATGAGCTTTTGTGTCCATCCTGCCATCTCCAAACACCTGATGCATCTGAAAGCAGTCCTTTCTGGATTTGCAGTGCCATCTTTAACACTTCTTCTCTAGGTTATGGTGTGATGCATCTCCCTGGACATCCACCTGTAATCCTAGCTTGACCTCTGAGAAAATTAGGACTTTAGGTTGCACATTACAGAAATCAGCTGAAGTTAGCTTAAGCCATAAGGAGAATTTATGATGAGTACAGAGTCTCTCCCATGATCTCAGGACAGAAATGCAGAGAAAACACAGCTGAGCTTAAGAAAGGCCCTGGGACTCTCTCCATCTCACCACTGAGCTTTACTAGATGAGTCCAGTTCACTCTTCTTTCTCAGCAAAGCACCTTTCTGGGCTATAATGTCCCAAAGAAGGATGAGATAGGAAAGATGGCTGCCACAGTCACAGTTCCAGATATACAGAAAAACAGACACCTGATCTCACAAAACTAAAGGTGTCCCCTGCAAAGACTAGCCCTCCTTCTTCATAGCAGCCCTTCAAATGCCCCAAGTTCAAGGTCATGCCACCTTTGAATTCAGCCAACAATTCTTCAGTCATCTGTCGCCTGATCTGGCTGTGTGCCCCCTCCCCATCCCAACAATTATCCAAAAGAACTAGTGCTTCGATGACTGGCAATGTAGGTATTTGTAGATACTTGACAAAATCTCCAACATAATGACTATTCTCACGTGACCCTAGCTAGGGAGCTGGTCTGTGGGTTTCCACACCACCTAAGAGACACCTCTCACCCAGGTGATATGAGCCTTGGGAGTAAAGGTACACACAAGTGATAGGAACCAGTACAAGTGGTTCAAATGTTCACACTGGGAGGTCTCCTGGAGAATAATTTGTTCCAACACTCTCGTATTACAGGAAGGAAACATGACAGCCAGAGATAAGAAAAGATTTGCCATGTACACAGGTTAATTGAGAGATAAAACAAGGGTTGTCCCCTGATTCTCACTCTTCTGGCTCACATCATGTCCGGGGTCTGGGGTCTCAGCTTCTCACAAAACTATGTGAATTTATACAATCAAATTGGGTCCCCCACGATATTTGTCCCAGCTACACCTTCATGAGACAAACAGGCTTCACATGCCTGCTTCCTCATCTGTAGCATGAGGATAATGACAGATTTCACAGAGTTGTTGCAAGGGTAAAATGAAAGATTATATGTATTCTCACACCGTATGTGATCAATGAATGAATCATTATCATCACCATCATCCTTATTACTACTGTCATTATGAAACCCAACTTCATAGAATAGAAGACATTCAAGGCCACAAAGCAACAGGGTCATCACTTATTCAACAACTGAGCATCTTCCATGCACAAGTTCCTGTCGACCTGCTCTCCTTCAGGGACTCCAGTTAGATGTATGTTAGACCACTTGACATTGTCCCACAGTTCATTGATATTCTGGAAGATTTTCTAGTCTTTTTCTCTGTGTTTCATATCAAATAGTTTCTATTGCTATTTCTTCACGTTTACGAATATTTTCTTCTGTAATGTTTAATCTGCTGTTAATCTTATCCAGTCTAGATTTTATCTCAGACATTGGTTTTTTTCCATCTCTAGAAGTTATGTTTGAATATTTTTTATGTCTTCCATGCCATGGTCATGCTTTTCTCTATCTTCTTCAACTATAGAATATACTTATAATGACTCTTTAATGTCATTGTCTCCTAATTCTATCACCCATATCATCTCTGGGTCTGTTTCTATTGACTGATATTTCTCTTCATTGTGGGTCATATTTTCCTGCTTCTTTGCATGTTTGGTGATTTTTAATTGGCTAAAAGACATTGTGAATTTTACCTTCTCAAGTGTTGGATATTTTTGAATTCCTTTCAGTGTTCTTGAGTTTTGTCCTGAGATTCAGTTAAGTTGCTTGGGAACAACTTGTTCCTTTCAAGGGATATGTGTAAGATTTGTTAGTTAGGACCAGAGCAGTCTTAAGTCTAGGGCTATTCAGACTTATTGCCACTATAGAGGCTATAACCTTCTAAGTACTCGACCCAATGCCACAGGTATTATTAGATTTTTCACTCTGCCTTGTGGGGACATGAACTATCCCTGATCTGTGTGAGTTCTGGGGATGGTTATGTCTATTCCTTTAAGATGTTCTTCCCCCAACTCCAGTAGTTCCCTTACGTGAATGCATCCATCCACTGCTCTGCTGGATACTTGAGGGGGACCCTCTGCAGGTCTCCAAAGCCCTCTCTCTGGCCAGCTCTCTCCTCTCCATTAGTCTGTCCTGTGAACTTTAGCTGCGTGGCCTCCCCTTGGACACTGCCAGGCTCTCCCTGGGTCTCCCCTGTGGTGCTTCAGCCTAGAAACTCTCTCCTGTTTCTCTTCTCTCAGGAATCCCTGTTTTGCACTGCCTGTTATTCATTGTCTAAAGGCCATTGTTTCATACAGTGTGTCCTGTTTTTAGTTGTTTAAGGTGGAGTTGAATCTGGTTCCTGTCACTCCATCTTGATTAGAAATGGAAGCTTCTTCAACTCTTAGAAAGTTATTCCTCCTCGCTGAGCTTGAACCTCAGAGCACCAGGAATTGGTCCTGCTGCTGCCATTTTACCTTTCCAAGGAGCCTGAGCCCAAAGCCAACACAGTGGAAGGCAGAGCCAAGAGATGGAGAGAAACAGGATCCCAGTGACATCATCTGAGCCCTGAATCAAGCTGCTCTGTTAGACATCTTTGCTGCACTAGAAAAAACAAAACAAAACCCTTTACTCAGGCCAGTTGGGGTCAGGGTTTTCTAGCATTTGAAGTGAATGAGTCTTAAGTGATTTGCTTCTCTGTTTAAAAGTACATATGAATAACCACACATGCCTTTTAGAACCGAGACAAAGGATAAGAAAATATCCTGTATAAAAGGGCCTGTCACCCCTGTATATAGTAGGTGCCCAGTAAATGCTGTTCCTGTCCTGTCCTTGGATATCTGCTTTGAGCTATTGATCTGACTTTCAAAATGGACCCAGTTCTCTCTCCTGCCACCCCTTAACTCCCCTTTCTTTCCAGTGAGTAGCAGGTCTGTTCCTCGGTTTCCCTCCGAGCAGAAAGAGGGCTTTACAGTTAATATCCTGCCACCTCTGATTGCAGCTTTAAGGGGTGTAACATTTGATAAGCTCCATTTAGCTTGGCTGGGCTGCATTGTTTAGATTATTCAAAGACAGATTGCTCCCCTGCCCTCCCCCACCCTCCACCCTGAGAATTTCTGCTCTACTGAGCCTGCCGCCTGCAACTTACCAGGAAGTAAGGAAGGGGAATCAGCAGGGCGGTTTCTCACTGCAGGGCTGGAAATCAGTTCCAGCCGTTGTTCGACACCCATCACACCCCATTATTCCTTGCTAATTGCAAGCCTGGTATGCGGGTTAACTCTTTCAGAACAATGCCGGCTTTGATTGCTAAGGAGACGCAGGGCTGCCCCTCCATCCCTCTCCCTCCATCCTCAGCTGACTGGGCCTGTCTGGGATTCCAAAGGTCTCACTTTGGGGAAGAGGAAATGTGAAGAACAGCTTGTTCCCCAGGCATTCTGACTGAGGGGCGGGAAGCGGGGAGCGGAGCATCTGGGGACAGAGCCTGTACCTAAATGATGACAGAGAGCAGACAGCCCAGACTCAGCACCTGCCCCCCTGCCTAGGCTGCCAGCTCCTCCTGGCCCAAAACAAGGATGGAGAGCACTCAGGCATCTCCCATGGACATATCATTCACTGGAACGGTTTGCTTAAAAGACACTGAATAAATGCAGATGATTGGCAGGCACTGTGAATGGGGAAATGTACTGGGGGGACTATTTATTTCCATCTACAGAATCCATTGGCCTAGATTTGACAGCCATTCACTTAGAACAAATACAAATAATTGTAAGGGAGGGCACACGGCCTGCAGAGACTAAAATATCTACTCTCTGGTCCTTTACAGAAAAAGTTTGCTGACCCCTGACCTTGAATCTGGATTAAAAGACACTAAGGCCACAAGGCCACTAAATATAGCTCGTGAGTCTGTCTTGAATTGGATCTTGGACCAGAAAAATGTCCATTAGTGGAATAGTTGGAAAATTTGAATAAGACCTGCAGATTAGATAAGAAAGTTCATCCATGTCCATTTCTTCATTTTGATCATTGTACTGTGGTTCTGTAAGATGTTAACATTTGGGGAATCTCGGTATGTAGGAGTTCTTTGTACTATTTTTGCAACTCTTTTGTAAGTTTAAAATTATTTTGAGGAAAAAAAAAAAGCTCTACAGGAAATGATTTCAAGGAGATGGAGAGTCTTCCTCTCCAGAATCCAGGGACTGGGAGAAGACAGCCTTAGGGTAGGGAGGCATCCGGGAGAGGAATACTTAGAGCTCAGGAGGCTACCCTCCACAGAGGGCCTGAGTGTGAGCTGAGCGACCTAGATGCTGCAGAGAACACAGGTTTGGGGAATGGATGGGAAGTGAGGGGGGGAGGGGAAGTAGGACAGTGGAAGGATGTCCATGTGGTGAGCCCTCCCCATAAAACCTAAAGCCTCAGGCAATTTACTAACCTTACGAAATACAAGTGTGATTAGATTTCTCATGTAAGTGAAGGGCCCAAAGTGGTGCCAGCTGGCAGGAGGGTGAATGGAGCTGGCACACCAGGATGCAGGGGCAGAGACGAGGGCCATAAGGAAGTGAGGCTGGCCATTCAAAGAAATCTCAAGAGGCCTCAGGGTTTACCCAGGCTGGGAAACAGGATGGGAGCCAAATGCACTTAAATTGCCAAGGGGCAGAGAGATCCCAAGTGCTGGGTTACCCTCTCAGGCACCATGGAACACAAAATGTGCATACATCCTTGCAAGTGGTAACCCAGATCTCCCTTAAGATGCCACAATGGATTCAGGACGATAAGCGGGGCACCGGCGAATCACCCCATCAGACTGGATAATGCCCGAGTCGCTCACAGCCACTCCCGGTGCTGTTTGCTTTCTCCAGCCCTCAGAACCTGGGAACCGAACTCTGGAGGAGGTCCATTTGCTGTGCTATAAGCAGCACAATTGATCTCTGGATTCCGCAGCTAGTAACTAGCAACAAAACAGAAAAGTCCTGCCCCTGGAAAAGCATCTTTAAAAAAAGAGGGCGTAAAGAGAGCAGGAGATTCTGTTCAGGTAGGTACAAAAATGGCCAGATTGGCAGTGTGGCCATGAGAATGCGCCTTGCAGACCAGCCAATGGTTGAATGATGTGGCGCACTAGGCAAGGTCCCTCGGACGCCCAGATGCCTCTGATGGCCAGCTGAGCTCGAAGACCCCTCTACTGCCCCTCTAAACCTGCCTTCGACGGCCTGCACGTCTAGAAACTCCCACCCAGTTTCCCTCCCTCTCCTCCACTCCTTCTAGACTTGCTTTGCAGACTGACAACTCTCCCAGCTTTCCCAAACCTCTCCGCATTTTCTCTCCCCCAGGCAAAAATTCCCTTTTGGTATCTGCTTCTTGGAGGATCAGGGCCAACCCAGGAGGCTTTGGCATGCCCCACTCTGTTTCATGAATGCCTTTCCCCAGATGCCACCTCTGAGACACCAACCCCACCCAATACAGAAGGAGGGGAGGGGGCAGGGTGCAACAGACTTTGGGCAGGAAGGTATTTTTGTTAATAAAGTACAAAATTTCAAGGATAGAATCTTTACTGGGATTATAAGAAGGGATGGCAAAGTATTCACTCTAGAAAAAACTCATCAAGCTATTGATTTCTGATGACTACCGTTTGAGGTGGTCATCACTTTTGTGCTACTAGTGGCTATGTCTTCAGATGTTTTTTTTTTTTTTTTTTTTTTTTTTTTTTAAACATCTTTATTGAAGTATAATTGCTTTACAATGGTGTGCTAGCTTCTGCTTTACAACAAAGTGAATCAGTTACACATATACATATGTTGCCATATCTCTTCCCTCTTGCATCTCCCTCCCTCCCACCCTCCCTATCCCACCCCTCTAGGTGGTCACAAAGCACCGAGCTGATCTCCCTGTGCTATGCGGCTGCTTCCCACTAGCCATCTATTTTACATTTGGTAGTGTATATATGTCCATGACACTCTCTCACCCTGTCACATCTCACCCCTCCCCCTCCCCATATCCTCAAGTCCATTCTCTAGTAGATCTGTGTCTTTATTCCCATCTTGCCACTAGGTTCTTCATGACCTCTTTTTTTTTTTTTTTTTTCACTTAGATTCCATATATATGTGTTAGCATACTGTATTTGTTTTTCTCTTTCTGACTTACTTCACTCTGTATGACAGACTCTAACTCCATCCACCTCATTACAAACACCTCCATTTCATTTCTTTTTATGGCTGAGTAATATTCCATTGTATATATGTGCCACATCTTCTTTATCCATTCATCCGATGATGGACACCTAGGTTGCTTCCATGTCCTGGCTATTGTAAACAGAGCTGCAATGAATATTTTGGTACATGACTCTTTCTGAATTATGGTTTTCTCAGGGTATATGCCCAGTAGTGGGATTGCTGGGTCATATGGTAGTTCTATTTTTAGTTTTTTAAGGAACCTCCATACTGTTCTCCATAGTGGCTGTATCAATTTACATTCCCACCAACAGTGCAAGAGTGTTCCCTTTTCTCCACACCCTCTCCAGCATTTATTGTTTCTAGATTTTTTGATGATGGCCATTCTGACCGGTGTGAGATGATACCTCATTGTAGTTTTGATTTGCATTTCTCTAATGATTAATGATGTTGAGCATTCTTTCATGTGTCTGTTGGCAATCTGTATCTCTTCTTTGGAGAAATGTCTATTTAGGTCTTCTGCCCATTTTTGGATTGGGTTGTTTGTTTTTTTGTTATTGAGCTGCATGAGCTGCTTGTAAATCTTGGAGATTAATCCTTTGTCCGTTGCTTCATTTGCAAATATTTTCTCCCATTCTGAGGGTTGTCTTTTGGTCTTGTTTATGGTTTCCTTTGCTGTGCAAAAGCTTTTAAGTTTCATTAGGTCCCATTTGTTTATTTGTGTTTTTATTTCCATTTCTCTAGGACCTGGGTCAAAAAGGATCTTGCTGTGACTTATGTCATACAGTGTTCTGCCTATGTTTTCCTCTAAGAGTTTGATAGTGTCTGGCCTTACACTTAGGTCTTTAATCCATTTTGAGTTTATTTTTGTGTATGGTGTCAGGGAGTGTTCTAATTTCATACTTTTACATGTACCTGTCCATCTTCAGATGTTTTGTTAGACAATTACTGAAGGCGATTTCTAGGGAAAAGCATCATCCCCACCCCTCTCCTCAAGAGAAGTGAGAAACTATTCCAGATGAACAAGCCTCAGATTTAGGAATCATAAGGGGTTCGAAAACACAGGGTAAGAACATCAGGCTGATGTAACCTCTGTTTCAACAATTACAAAACATTCACAACACACAACTGTCAAAGCGATACAGTTTGTAAGTTTGTCTTTACTTACCTCTCTGCAAACATTTTCTCCAAAATAAAAATATACCACCAGCTAAGTCTATTTATGAAGCAGGAAGCTGCTTCAGAAACAGCATGTTTAAATGGAAAGTAAAGGGAAGAGTAGGAAGGAAAGTGAGAGACGAAGACAGAGAGGAGGGAATGGAGGAAGAGCTCCTGCTCAGCGTCGGGCGTGGGTGAACATGGGTGCCTTGCATCTGGGTGCTGGAAGGGCCGTTGACATTGCAGCTGGACAGCCCCTCCAGAAGACAAAGCCGGGGGACATCTGGCATTGCCAATCTGGCTGCTGACCAGAGTGCCAGCCAAACTATCCTTGATGTTCCCCCACATTATCTGAATGGGTGAAAGCTGTCGGCATACAGGGAGAAACTTATTTCCCGGAGAAGCAAAGGGAAATGTCTGGAAAACATCTCCATCTCCACACACTCCAAGGATGTTGAAGGCACTAGTGGGAACCCAGGAGGAGGGAGTGGCGAGTGGCAATGTGGGTGGAGTCATCCCCAGAGCAGTGGTCCCGAAGTGCCAGAAGTGCCAGAAGACAGCGTGGCCTTGGGCCCAGCTCCTCCCACACCCAGGAAGCCCAAACGGTTCCCTAAGAAAAGCCAAAGAGGTAATGAACCCCAGAATGTTAGCACTGGGAGAGGCCTTGGACCCCAGGGGAGCCAGCCCATTGCATTGGGCGTTAGAAAGTAAGGCTCAGAGCTACTAAGTCGAGAGCTGGGATTCGAACCTGTCTGATGGTACAACGTTGATGTCATGACACCCGTCATGTGACTCAAGAAGGCATTTCTGGGCTCCTCGCCTTGGCGACTCGGTCAGCACTCACTTCCTTGGCTGGATTTTGGACTCAAAGCTGCCCGAGTGATGAAATCAAGTTTGTCTTTACCTAAAGTAGCACTTTTGATTTTTTTTTAAAGCACAACTCCCGGTAAGAAACATCTTTTTCATTGTAATCCAATACACCTACACATGCTGAAGTGTATAACATATCTGAAGCAAAAGTCACACAAACTGATACTCACCCTATCTGCAATGCATTCTAGTATTTCCTCTTCCTGTCTCTTCTTTTCTCTATCATGAAAAGAAATGCTACTTGTAGTCAAACACGGGCTAAAGGGAGGACCGTGGTGACCTGAGAGGCCCCCGAAGAGACGGCAGGTAACCAATGAGGCTGTAGTCAGGTGTGGCTGGAGGTCATCATCAGGAAGCTGGAATTATGACCCCAAGAGGTCCCCATAGCCTCCATGGGTCATCCCACTGCCTTAGGTCCTAGGGACACGCCTCAACTCAGACGCCTATACAGCCTTTGACTACAACAGCAACAATTTATACTTAACTCACATACATTCTCTCACTAGAAATCCCTCAGAACAGCCCAGCAGAATAGGTGATGTTATTCCCTTGTTTAACTGACGAGAAAAGTAAAAATCTGACTGTCTAGGAGACTTGCCCAAGGTCACCTGCGGCCAGGGCTGAGACCTGGGTCTTCTGATGCCCTTTCCAACACGACCCTCCCCCAATATTTTGATGATTCTCTGTTAACACTGGGGGAATCCTCTCTCTACCTTTAGAAATCTCTCCTCGTTCTCAGGCTCGGGGAGGTCCTTGAGTAGGAGAAATTTCTGTAATCATCTTGCATCAGTCTATCCAACTGATAGCCCCCCAACAGGGGCTTCCACCAAGCACATGAGCACATGCTGAGGATTTATAGAGATGGTGGATCGCTCAAGAGGAAATATGGGAGCTCTGCCTGGGAGCTCTTTTAAGCCGCTGAGGTCAGAAGGGATTTGCAAAGCCCTCCAAGAAACTTGACCGAAAGACGCCGTGTGCTGGGGGTTAAGGTTTTTATTAATTGGTTGTGTTTGCAGCTTCTTGAAAATATTGTCTACCCACTGGCATCCGCCCCCAGTCCCACTGTAATAGCCTCCACCCAGCCCTCCATTTATCAACACAACTGCATCAAGGGATCACCTCCTGGCCTCATCCATCAAACAGGCCACTGTCCACAGACATTCCGGGATTTGTTGTATTTGGGATTAAATGTGAGGCTGGGGGGTGGTAAAATTAACAGGGTTTCTATAAATATAACTTCTCTGGCTCTTGTTAAAACTCTGGGGGTCACAGGAAATCTCTGGTTTCAAACAACTCCATGTGCAGTGATCTGTTTACTTGAAATGTCTAGCCAAGATCTAACTTTGCCCTATTAATACTAAATAAATAATTTCTACAGAAGCTATTTTTTGGTCATCTTTGCCAAAAATTTTGAGAAAAGGGGCCAGCACAGAAGCCTTACACGCATGTTTCATGTAAAAGCCACAAGATCAGTGGGAACTAGGCTTCCTTATTTTTTTAAGCTGTTTTGTGACAGATAAAACTCAGCTGGTGAACCAATCCATACAAAATGACCCATCAGGGCTACCGTACTGCTATGAAAGAACAAAAATAATCAATGACCCTTGTTAAAGATGGGGAGGCTGACTTTATTCAAGACCATCACAACAGGTGTAAGTACCAATGCAATGGGATTTCACAGTGGGCTAGAGAGATGGGGTCAACTCTGAGCACAGCACCAGCAAGTGGGAATTTATAGCCAAGGAGCCTGGTGGGGAGTCAGTGGCTGGAAAATTACTGGGAGGAAACATCAAGGCTGAGGGAGGTTCTTGATAAATTGATGTAACAGGGGACCTCCCTGGTGGTCCAGTGGGTAAGACTCTGCGCTTCCAACGCAGGGGGCCCAGGTTCTATCCCTGGTCGGGGAACTAGATCCCACATGCATGCCACCACTAAGAGTCGGCATGCCGCAACTAAGGGGCCTGCGTGCCACAACTAAGGAGCCAGTGCAGCCAAAAGAAAGAAAGAAAGATTTAAATTGACGTAACAGGATTCTTGATGAATGCGAGACAGGGCAATCAGACATCACCTGGGGGATGGTGGGGGATGAGGAACCTGATCAGATGTCAAGGGTGATCAGATACTGAATTTGGGGGGATTTGGTTAAACTGACTTAGCAGGGTTCTGGATAAAACTAGATTTTACAAGGAAGCGCACAGATAGGCCTGGGAGAAGGTTCAGGAGCCTGACTAAATTTGGTCAAGCAAAGAGTCTTTGTCACTGGTTTCCACCAAGAGGTCGTTCCATGAGCTCTACATTCTCCTCCTATCCAAGCAGCTCCCTGAAAAGAGCCTAACAAACATATCAGTATTTACTTAAGATGTCAAATGGCTGTTAAGTTGGGTGGCCAGATGGAGCACGTAAAAATACAGAACGTCCAGTTAGATTTGGATTTCAGATGAACAACGAATAAGTTTTAGTATAAGTCTGTTCTGTGCAGTATTGAGAGCACACTTATGCTGAATTATTTGTTGTTGATCTGAAGTTCAAATTTAATTGGGCATCTTGTATTTTATCTTGCAACTCTACTTAGTAAGGCCCAATATGCTACCTTTTCAAGGGCATTTGAGTTTTAAGAGGGCAAGTGTAGACAGTAAGGCAGTTAGAAGGGAGTCTCTGTGGGCCTGTGGTGGTTTGCCAGGTAAGAGGCCTTTCTTGCCCAAGAGCTTGCTTTGATTCAGAGAGAGCAGCTTGTCCGCTGTCGTCTGCCTTGTGGCTGAATAAGCAAGTTCTGCGCCTTGGCCCCTAGGACGGATAAGAGCTGACATTCCTGAGCGCCTGGCACTTGACATTCACAGTGAAGTAGATATTCTGACCCCATTTTCACAAAAGAGGAAGCTGAGGGCAGGAAGATCAGAAAACAGCCCCAGTTCAACCCCAAGAAATAGTCCCCCAGAGCCAGTCGGGGTTAGCTTGGGAGGGAACCTGTTCTTCCTTGAGCCCCCAGGCTGGACCTGTGAGGGACAGAGGTGGACAGTAATGCAGAGGGATGCTGAGGGATGCAGAGGGATGCAGAGGGATGCAGAGGGACGCTGAGGGATGCCCAGATGCTTAGCGGACGAATCTAATAAAGTGAGGTCTCCACAAAGTGCTCAGAGGGCACTGATACTTCCAGTAAGTACAGTAAGGGGATTGATGGAGCCTCAGGGCCAAAGTGATTTTGGGGAAAATCTGTAAAGGAAAAGAGAAGATTGAATTTGGAGGTGAAACGGGTGCCGATCCAATTTCTGAAAATCATAATCCCGACTGCCATCAGAGCCTCTGCTTGGTAAAACTCTGTCCTCTCCCACTGGGTGTGTACCCAATTCAATAGGAAACTCCAGCCAAAATTTCAGAAAAAAAGAGTTTCGTTAACTTTATCCCTAGGAAAGGACCCCTTGCCTGGCTGCCACTTTCTCACAGGGCCCACTGCAGCACATAGTCTCCAACATTGCTATTTTTCTCTGATTCATCCTCTAACAAAATCAGCTTCAGTGTCATTCCAACCTTGGATATGCCGACAGTGTTCCTCTCAAGAGGTTCCGAGATCACAGCAGGCCTCACAGTGGTTCTCCACTGGGGCGATTCTGTGTCCGGGGAGATTCGACCGTGACTGGGGATGTAAGAGTTGTTACAACTTGAGAGCAGTGGGGCTACTCTCTCCAGCGGGCAGAGGCCAGGGGTGCTGCTAGAAGTCCTACGATGTTCAAGACTCCCCACAAGAAGGAACTCTGTGGCCCCAAACCCTGGCCTAAACTGCTCAACTAACCCCTGCATTTGAGAAGCAGCTACTGGACACCAATCAGGCCAGATGTGGGACCAGATGCTTGGAATGTGAGCTAAATCAGGCCTGGTCCTTGATCTCATTCACTCACACTCTGGGTGGGAAGGAAGACAGAGCATCTCAAAACTGTGTGCAGGAGGCTGTGCACAGATCCACGTGGGCAGAGAGAAGAGGAAGGGGGGATCCTGATCTCCGAAGGTCCAGGAGGGCTTCCAAGAAAGGAACATTAGAAGAGGGCTGTGACGAATGAATAGGAGTTTGACTGCAGGGAAGGGAGGAAGAGTACTCAGGCAGTGGGCCAGAGGTTCAGAAGCCTGGGGGTATAAGAGTAACACGGTGTGTTCCAGAAACCATGGAGGGTCCGTGCAGCTAGAGCATAGTTGCCATGAAGGAGATAGGAAGGGCCCGGCAGGTGGGGAGGAGCCCAGTCATGGGATCACATTTGAACTTGAAAAATGACCTGTGTGTCGAGGATGGTCTGGAGCAGGCAGACAGTGAGAGAGGATGCAGTGGCAATAAAGCACAGGGTGAAGCTGGCTGAGGGGCTGACAGTGATGGGAAAAGCTGGGACATTTTATGTCTTAGGGACTGATTCTACAGGGGCAGGGGGTGACGAGGAGGTCAAGGATTTAGAAGTTGCAGGAGGAGGGAGCACGGCAATGTGGTTGATGTGGAGTGGTGTCTGGAGCGGGTTTTCTATGGGGACTTGTATTAGTTTGCTCGGGCTGCCGTAACAAAGTTCCGCAGCCTGGGGGCTTCAACAACAGAAATTTATCCTCTCACGGTTCTCGAAACTGGAGGTCTGAGATCAAGGTGTCAGCAGGGTTGGTTTCTCCTGAGGCCTCTCTCCCTGGCTTGTAGATGGCCGTCTTCTCCCTGGGTCCTCACATGGTCGTCCCTCTGTGTGTCTGTGTCCTTATCTCTTCTTATAAGGACCCCAGTCATACTGGATTAGGGCCCACCCATATGACCTCATTTTCATGTAATTGCCTCTCTAAAGACCCGATCTTCAAATACAGTCACGTTCTGAGGTCCTGAGAGGTAGGACTTCAACATCGGAACCTGGGGGCAGGGACCACATCAGCCCCTAACAGGAAAGGACCGAGCTCTGTCTCCTCCAACCATTCCCCGGGAGCCATCAACGTCCCACTGTTAACAGACACTGACTCAACAGCAGGGAGACTCGAGCGACGTCCCAGGGACCAGGCGGCCAACAGTTTCTCTGGTCCAGAAAACAAGAAATGCCCGTTTATTGAGCAACTGCCGTGTGATGGGTACATTCCATGGGTACGTTCCATCCTCAGAGGAGGATGCAGGCAGCTGCTGTCATCCTTGTCCTAGAGACTAGGAGACCGAGGTCCAGAGAGCTCAAAACACTTGCCCGGGTTCCCACAGCTCACAGGAGCGAGTTAGCCTGCACATCTGCCCAGCTGCCCGCCAGGCCCGGACTCCACTCAGGACCTCGCACCGTATCCCTTAGGGGGACCCTTTGCCTCTGTGTCACCCATCGCTTGGCTGGCAGAGCCCAGGCCAGACAAAGGTGCCCCTACTTCGCCAGAGATGTGCCCGTGGAAACAACAGGTAGCTCCCAGGCCATCGGAGCCTCCGGTCAATATTTACCCAGTAATTCAAGCAAGCAATAAACAGCTTACAGGTAGCTTCCTTCACACACACCACGCAAGCTTCCTCAGCCCTTGTGAGTCTGGGCCGGGGCTCCTCTCCTCGGACCTAGGGGAGCAGCGGCTCCAGCCCTGCTGTGCAGGAAAGCCCCCGGGGAGCTTTGGAAAATCCTGGTGCCCAGGCCACCCTAGACCAGTGAAATCAGAGCCTCGGGGGTGGGACTCAGGCCTCAAGCTCCAGTATTCTTATAAGGCTTCCCAGTGTGCAGCCAAGGCCGAAAAGATGCAGTAAGACTCCTTACTGTCCCTGCCCCCAAGGGGTGTGACACTCAGCACAGCGCCCCCTCCCCTGCACATTCCCACCTCCAGCCGCCCCCATACAGACAGACACAGTCACTCGTGGGTGTACACACACAGTCAGGCACACGCATGCACACGCCGGGACCGTCCCTCCTAAGCCCGCAGGAGACCAGTCTGTCAAACGCCAGAGTTAGGCTTCTCCGGGTGACAGAGCACGAGTCAGTCACCCTAGTTCACCCTCCAGCACCCCAGCACGGACGATCCTAGCAGGTGGGCTCAGCCCTCCGTGCCAGCAGAATAAAGGTGCCAGGCCCAGCCCCCGAGATGCCCATTCCAGGAAGGGATATTCCGACAGGTAGCCAGCACGGAGCATCAGAGTTGGGGAATGAGAGGGGACTTGGCAATGGTGCCAGCCCCTCTTTTCTGTGGCCCAGAGAGGTGCAGGGATGTGCCTGGGGCCACACAGGAAAGGGTCGGCAGAATGACACTGACGACCATCGTAGCTGTCAGCATCACTGGCCGCCACTCTGGACCAACCACTTCTCTCTGGGGATGGCTCTATTCACACATCCAGCCCTCACAACCTCAGAAGTAGGGGAGGCTTTCTTCCCCATTTTAGAAATGAGGAAACTGAAACTGAGGACTTTTTTCCCTCTCTCTTTTTTTTCAACTGATACACGTAACATAAAATTTACCATGTTAACTATTTTTAAGTCTACAGTTCAGTGGCATTAAGTACATTTACACTGTTGTACAACTATCACCACCATCCATCTCCAGAACTTTTTCTTCTTCCCAAACCGGCATTAAACACTAGCTCCCCCTCCCCCTCCCCCCAGCCCCTGGCAGCCACCATTCTACTTTCTGTCTCTATGAGTTTGTCTACTCTAGTTACCTCATGTAAGTGGAACCAAACAGGATTTGTCTTTTTGTGACTGGATTATCTCACTTAGCATAACTTTCTCAAGGTCCATCTATGTTGTAGCATGTTCGAATTTCCTTCCTTTTGTGTTGGGTCTTCGTTGCTGCACGTGGGCTTTCTCTAGTTGCAGTGAGCAGGGGCTACTCTTCTTTGCGGTGCACGGGCTTCTCATTGCAGTGGCTTCTTCTATTGCAGAGCACAGGCTCTAGGTGTGTGGGCTTCAGTAGTTGTGGCACACGGGCTCTAGAGCGCAGGCTCAGTAGTTGTGGCCCATGGGCTTAGTTGCTCTGCGGCATGTGGGATCTTCCCGGACCAGGGTTCGAACCCCTGTGCCCTGCATTGGCAGGCGGATTCTTAACCACTGAGCCATCAGGGAAGCCCTCCTTCCTTTCTAAGGTTGAATAATATTGCATTGTATGGATATACATTTGTTTATCCATTTTTTCATTGGTGGGCATTTGGGTTGTTTCCATGTTTTGGCTATTGTGAATAATGCGGCTATGACACGGGTGTACAAGCATCTGTTCAAGTCTCTGTTTTCAGTTCTTTTGTGTATATACCCAGAGTGGAATTGCTGAATCAAATGGTAATTTTATGTTTAAATTTTTAGAGGAACCGCCATACAGGCAGACGTCAGAGATATGGCGGGTTCAGTTCCAGACCACCACAGTAAAGTGAATTTTACAATAAAATGAGTCACACGAATATTTTTGTTTCCAAATGCATATAAAAGTTATGTTTACACTGTGTTCATCAGTGATATTGGCCTATAATTTTCTCTTTTGTGATTTTTTTGTGTGTTTTGGGTATCAGGATAATGCTGGCCTTATAGAATGAGTTTGGAAGTGTTCCTTCCTCTGTAATTTTTTGGAATAGTTTCAGAAAGATAGGTGTTTGTTCCTCTCTAAATGTTTGGTAGAATTCACCTGTGAAGCCATCTGGTCCTGGACTTCTGTTTGTTGGGAGTTTTAAAATTACTGATTCAATTTCATTACTGGTAATAGGTCTGTTCGTTTTCTATTTCTTCCTGGTTCAGTCTTGGGAGATTGTACCCTTCTAAGAATTTGTCCATTTCTTCTAGGTTGTCCATTTTATTGGCATAGAGTTGTTCCTAGTAGTCTCTTACGATCCTTTGTGTTTCTATGGTGTTGACTGTAACTTCTCCTTTTTCATTTCTGATTTTATTGATTTAAGCCCTCTCCCTTTTTTTCTTGATGAGTCCATTAAGTGTGTAATAGCATTATCTCTTTAAAAAAAAAGTTATATCTTCATTAAGAAATACTTTATTGCTAAAGAATTCTAACCATCACCTGACAATGCAGGGTTGCCACAAACCTTCAACCTTTAAAAAAAAAATGCAGTATCTGTGAAGTGCAATAAAATGAGGTCTGCCTGTACTGTTTTCCACAGCAGCTGCATTATTCCCACCAGCAGTGCATAAGGGTTCCAATTTCTCCACATCTTCATCAGCACTGGAAGGGTGAAGTTCACACCCAAACATCTAAGTGCAAGAACTTGCTTTTAACCATTGAAATAACACATGTGGAGCTCTTGAAACAGTGGCTTAGGTGGATTAAGTGCTCAGCTATTACTGCCATTAACAGTGCTGCTACTATTAACAGTACTACTACCATTACTACCATTAATATTACCTTTACTATTGCTCTCATTACTGTTACTACTATTAACAGTACTACTGCCATTACTACCACTAACATTACCACTACTCTTACTACCATTAACGTTACCACTGTTATCACTATGACTACTGTTGCTGCTGCTACCACAAGGCTTCCAAGACAGGAATCAGCCGGATCTGTCTCACCACACAGCTGTGACCCCATCCCTGTATCTGGGGGATAATTATGATCATGGTTGGGGCTGAAGGAGAAAAGATCAAGGACCACCAGGGCTTTGTGATTGACTCTCTATTTTAGCATTTCTCAGCAAGTAGACTGTTGCCCGCCTGGATCAGAATAACCTGTGATGCTGGCTTTAAATTCAGATTCTGGGTCTCCCTCTCAGACTGACTGGGGCGGGAGGGGAGCAGGTGAACATTTGCTGGATGCAAGCCCCCCGGGGATTCTCCACTCAGCAGGACTGAGCAACCTGGCCCACCGGTGCTGGGGCAGGAGCCCCATGCATAGCTTTTTGGTTTTGGTAACAGTGATCCCTCACCAAAAAGAAAAAAAAAGAAGAAGAACAAGGACAAGAACAAGAAGAACAAGAAGAAGAAGGTGTGATTTACTTTCTTTTCCCTGCACTTGTGAATTTCTGAATTTCTCTGGTGATCTCTAGTTTTATACTGAAAAGTAAACATTGTTTAAAAGCAACTAGAAATTCTGAGGCACTTATACTCTTTTTAATAGCTTTATGGAAGTATAACCCATACACAATAACTGCACTTATGTAAGCGTACAATTTGATACATTTTGACACATGTATATACCCATGAACCCACTTCCATATTCACAATAGTGAACATATTCATATCCCAAAAAAGTCTGTCGTGTCTCTTTGTGTAGGCACCATTTGTAGTGTCCTCTGGCCACTCCCTTCCGCCCATGTACTCTCCACCTCTCCCCAAGACCTCCAGCATCAGAATTTGTAGGTTTTCAGGGAAAAAAGGTGTCTGTACCCTTTGCCAATGAGCACTGCTGTCAAAACAACCCTGGTGACTACCTGGAATTACAGACCAAGTCTCAGCCACTGGGAACAAACTAAGCAGGAAGCAGCCCAGGGGAGCGTGGGCTGAAGCAAACAGCGAGGCGCCAAGAGGAACAGAGAGATGGGATAGGTCACCGGTCTCTGTGTCTGGAGTGCCCTCCTCTGGCATCATCCAACTTTCAAACTCTTATTCATCCTTCAGAATCCACTTCTCCTTCTGAGAAGGCTCACTTGGTCTATGTCCTCCCAGTGGCCTTTTCTCAGGGATGGTGTCCAATGGCAGGGAGCGTCTTCTGCTGAGCATTAAGCAGGATCGGAGGACTTGGGACATCATCCCGGCCACCTCCCAACATCAGGAACTGTGATTTCTAAACCTGCCCCAAAAGACAGACATCTCTCTCCTTTTCTGGAGACCTTCCAAGGAAGGTTCACAAATGCCCATGGCAGTGCCTAACAGCCTCCTCAGTTATGTCCTTGGCTACTCCAGCCTGACACTTGGCCCTGCCCACCCTCCCAAAATCACCTGTTGGAGTCTCCCTGGCTGGCCCTGCTCCCACCGCCCCTGCCAGCTCCTGAGCATAAGGTCACTGGAACCAGGCCTGTAGCCCCTCCAGCCACCTGTAGGGAGAGGGCCAAGGGGAGGAAGGGAGGCAAGCAGGACTGCGGAGAAGTCAGACCCGCGTCCTGCACTCTCAGGGTCAGGACAGCCGTGGTGCAGTGCGCATGGGCTGACTTCCCTGGGGACCGCGCACATCTGGTCTCCCTACCAGACTGCGCATTCCTCCACCCAGGGACTTTGACAGCAGCACCGCGATAACCACCATGCCAGCAGCTGAGATCTGCCGAGCACTTGCTACGCACCAAATTCTCCCACACACAGTATCTCACTGACTCCTTGCAGAAACCCCGTAAGATGGGCCGTTATTCTCGCTACTCCTCACAGAAGGCATAGAGGGCCAACTTGCCCAGTCACACAGCTGAGGTGGGTCAGAACCAGGATTCGTGGGCCTCCCGGAGAGCTTCCCCCAGAATCCCAGACCCAGTGTGTAACAAATGCAAACTCAGTCTGCACACCTGACCGTGGGGCTCTCCATCTGGGGTCAGCCTCCAGCCTGGGCACACCATCCCCAAGGCTCTGGGACAGAGCTGTGTCCTGTGCTGTTGCAGAGCCGAGGCCAGACGGCCACAGCCCGCCGGAGCCCCTCGTCCCCGGAGCCGACCCGCAGGTCAGGGTAAGTGTTGGGGATTGTGACGGTGGCTGAGCCCTCGTCTGCGCTCTCCAGGCTGCACGACATTCTCTCCGTTTGTTTACAGGAGAAGCCTTTACTGGGTCTTCTCAGAAGAGAAGTTGGCTTCCCACCTCCCCAAGCAGCCAGACACAGAGCTGCCTTGTCGTGCGTAATAAACTGAAAGGAATTTTGAGCTTCTGGGCAACCAGACAAAGAGGAAACAGAGAGTCTGGGAGGAGGAAGGTGAGACCAGGAGGAGGGTCCGGGGAGAGGGGACAGCATGGCAGCTGGTGCCCTGCACGTGGGAGCTGCCACCACAAAATCCTCCTGCGCGGTGGCCACGGAACCCTGGACAATATGACCCATGTCGCATTTAAACGTGTCTGCTGTGTTGTCCCGAGAGGTGAATGTCCCCTCCCTGTTATCCAAGCCTTGAGCAAAGGTCAACCTCCCCCAAAAGTGGTACATCTTTGGTGCTTTGGGACGTGAAGGAAGAAGAACGTCATCCAGTAGGTCTGAGAGAAGACCCTTCTGTCAGTCATTCCCAACCCCCGAGTCAATTCGGCCTATACCCGTGCCCTCAGCTCTTTTTAAAAATTAACTACAGTAACTGAAACTGAAACTGTATCCATTAAACACTAACTCTCCATCTCCCCTCCTCTCGGCCCCCGTCAACCTCCATTCTACTTTCTGTCTCTATGAGTTTGACCTCTCTGGGTACCTCATGTAAGTGGAATCTACAGTATTTGTCCTTTGTGACTGGATTCCTCACTTACCATAATGTCCTCAAGGCTCATCCATGTTGTAGCCTGTGTCAGCATTTCCTTCCTTTTGAAGGCTGAAGTGTATTCCATTGTATGGATGGACCACATTTGGTTTATCCATTCATCCACTGATGGACACTTGAGTTTTTTCCACCTTTTGGCTTCTGTGAATAACGCTGCCATGAACATGGATGTCAAAATATTTTTTCAAAATCTTATTTTCAATTATTTTGGGTTTATACTCAAAAGAGTAATGGCTGGATTATCTGGCAATTCTATGTTTAATTTTTTGAAGAACCGCCATACTGTTCGCCACAGTGGCTGCCCCATCTTACATTCCCACCAGCAGTGCACAAGTGTTCCAATTTCTCCACATCCTCCCCACACTTGTTACTTTCTGTTTCCTCAGCTCTTTTTACCTCACTACAGCTCTCGACCTCTCTCTACTTACTGCCAGTGAAAAGTGGAAATATTCACTCTTCCAATGTATTTTTCCTCCAGAACTCCCAATTTCTGTACAGTTCTTTGTGCTCAATGTTTTACTTAATATAAAATAAAATCCAGATGACTTAATACTTCCTACCTCATCTTGCTTGGCTCTGGTCCGGATCTGGAAGGAGGTTACTTTGACCTGTATGCGGGCGTCCTGATGGCCACTGACCCTGGGCCTCAACTCTGCAAAGGGCTGGCTGTGAGCTGAGGTCTATTAAGAGGTCTTCACCTCTGTCGCTGATTAGGTAAAAAAACCTCTCCGTTCATTGGTGGAATGTGGAGTTTTTACAGAGATATTCCTAAGCTTAATCAGAAAAAGACAGTCCCAAAGAGGCTGCCACACATAAAAGGGCCACCCTGGTGAGAACCAGCATTTTAAGATTAAAGGACCTTCAGAAGATTTTATGTCCTTGCCCTCTCTCAGAAACTCCATGGCAGAAGAATGTCTGCCCTCTTCTTACAAATCTCAAAGGAGAGAAAAGAGCTTTCTGTGTATTTCTTAAATTATACTGCTATGGTCTGAAAGTTTGTGTCCCCACCAAATTCATATGTTAAAAATCCTAACCCCCAAAGTGATAGTATTTGGAGTTGGGGCCTTTGGGAGGTGATTAGGTCATGAGGATAGAGCCCTCATGAATGGGATTAGTGCCCTTATAAAGGCACAGAACTTCCTAACCCTTCAGTCATATGTGGACACAGCCATCTATGAGGAAGCTGGCACCGAGTCTGCTGGCACCTTGATCTTGGACATCCCAGCCTCCAGAACTGTGAGAAATAAATGTCTGTTGTTTAAGCACCACCCGCCCCGCCCCACAGTCTATGATATTCTGTTATAGCAGCCTGAATGCACTAAGACACATAACACTGGGAAAAAAAAAAAAAAGCAGAGATGGTGGGAGGCTAGGGAAGGTAACAGCAGCTGTTGAATAGCTACTCTGTGCAAACACCATGCTCAGTGTTTTATATATTCTACATCATAGAACTCTCACACTCCTGAGGGATATGTAGTATTCGCCCATTTTACAGATTAGGAAGCCGAGGCTTACAAGGAGTTAGCAGCTTGCTCATTAATGATGGTGATGCAAGCCCAGATGTATCCGCCCCCCAAAATTATGCTTCTTCCAAACAGCCACCTGCTGCCAACCAATGCGAGCTACTTCTGTTTCCCCCACTCTCTGCTGTGATGGGAAGAGGGGAGGTGGGCGTTGGTGCTGAGGCTTCAGCCCCTGGACCTCTGCTCCTCAGGCTCAGGGCTGGACATTCACTTTTCCCCCCAAGTGAGCAGTCTCCGGAGGTCTGGCCTCCACTCAGAGAAGACTGACTTGAAAACCGGGTAGTGTTTATCCACTTATTATGACCAGATGGTGACAGGATGCCTGGCTCCCAATCAGCGACCATCTCCTGGCTCAGGAAGTCAAATCAAGGTCAGAGCCAGACTGATATGCAGGGAGTCCATGCAAAGTGAAATCAGGATTTTTAATGCATTTTTCGTTGTGGTAAAACACACATAAGATGTACCATCTTAACTATTTTCAAGTGTACAGCTCAGTGGCATTAAGTACACACACACTGGTGTGCTACCATCACCACCATCCATCTCTAGGACTTTGTCATTTTTCCAAACTGAAACTCCATCCCCATTAAACACTAACTCCCCCTTCCCCTCCCCCAGCCCCTGGCACCCACCCTTCTACTTTCTGTCGGTGTGAATCTGACTACTCTAGGACCTCATAGAAGTGGAATCATGCAGCATTCGTCCCTTTGTGGCTGGCTTATTTCACTTACCATAACGACCTCAAGGTGGAATTTAGGAATTTTAAGAATCCTTTGCACAAAGTGCTGTGGCTTGGTGAATCACCCGCTCTGCTGAGGGATTCCACGCCCTTCGGCCTGCACTGGATAAACACGCAGAAACCCACGCTGGCCTCTCCACACGGACCACACCTTCAGCAGAGCCGTATCACGAGAGCAGCTCTCCTCTTCACTTCTGCACACTTCCAGACCTTGCAAAAGCCCCCAGGTGTCCGGATTACTTTTCACTAACTGGTTTTAGAGGATTCTTCCCGGTGAGAGCTGCACAGGCCCCTTAATCTCATCAAGATTAAATGCATTCCCAACCACACGGGGGAGGGGGTGGTTCCCTGGGGCAGGCACCCTGAATCAGCGACCGCCTCCTGGAGCTGGAGGCTCTTGGTCGCTTCCTGTAGGGCTGGACACTTGCCTACCTTATCTTCTGCCCACTTGCGCCATCCACTCAACTACAAACCCCTTCCTAGAATTCTCCAAAATGAAGACAACCCCTGGGACCCTCCCCACCCTGCCTCACTCCAGCTGCCCCACCATCCGGCTGCCTGCCTGTGCCCACCTCACTGCTCCGGGGACAGACTCTCCATCAGTCATTCCTTGGGGGTCAAGGTCACTCATCCCTCCCACCTACCGCCCCACCCCGGCTGCCCAGACTACCCAGGCAGCTCTGCCCCACACTCCCGGGAGCACAGGCCCAGGATTGCATCACCCACACCTTTAGACCGCCAGTGCCACATGGGCAAGGACTCTGTTATTTGTCTTGGCTACACCTTTTTCATTAATTCCCTGCTGTCCTCGTTTACGGCCCCATAAAACGACAGGATTAGAGAGAAATAAATAACCAATTGGTCATTGGCGCTCCCTTTACAGGGAAGAGGTTGGGAGGGCCCTCCTTTCCAAGTTCAGAAGTAAAAATGTCATCTTTCACCTCAATAAGGAGAGGAGTCTAGGAGGCCTTGCAGAGCTCGCCAGGCTTCCTCTGAGCCCGGACCCATCTCCCTCCAAAAGGCCTTCTGCCCCAAGAGAAGTCGCCTGCAGGACCCCTCTACAACTCTCGTCTCATCCCATCTCCCACCTTCCGACTCCCCACTGCCTTGTTACTCGTAACTGTCCAGAGCTGTTCCCTTCTCCCCCCCACTGTAGCCTTCACCACCACCCCATTTTCCTTCCCGGATCCCAGACTGATGCAGTCCTCCCCTTTTCCTGCTTTCCCAAGAAATCTGCTCTACGGGGCCTCTCTCATCTTGTTAGTAACTGATGGAGAACAAAACCAAGGGATCTTCCCCCTAAGCATCCTCCTTATCTTGTCCCAAGCATAGGGGCAGTGTGGACCACCCGCCCCAGGGGGGTGCAGGGGGAGAGGCAGGGCCAGCCTGCCCTGGCTCCCAGGGAGCCTTGGACCTCTCGTGCCCCCATCAGTTATCCTGGTCGACTCTCTGGAAGACCCAGGTGACAAACCTCATCACCTCTCTCTGCGGCAGAAGCCTCACTTCCAGAGCAACTTCCCACCTCTGCATTGCAGAAGCCACCTGCCTTTTCATCGTACTCTCCGGCTCATTTGTAAAAAGTGAGGGAACCCCCTTTTCATAGACACTCAGACGCACTGCTGTCATCCCCTCCCATGTGGGCTGGGACGCTGACCCCTCCGGCAGCTCGCCCCACGCCTCCTCAGTGCTGTCAGAGTAACGTCAGCCAGGCAACGCCAGGAGCCAGAAACCCTAAATGATTCCCTGTCTCACACGGAATGAAGCACTCGGAGCCCTGAGCACTCTGACCCCAGCTGCCCTTTCCAGAACTGCCTCCATGACCTCAGTATAAGTATCTCACCCTACAGCCAAGAGTACCTACTCATCCTTCCAAGAATGGGTATGGTCTTCCCTTCTTTCAGGGAAATGTGCACTTAAGCAAGGGAGAATTTAAAGAAGGAAGCTATCATATTGTGTCTGATGGTGGTGGGAATGATCCAAGAGAGAAAGAACTGGTGAGTCTAAAGAGAGAGGGGAGGTTTGCTAAAGCCACGTCCTTGAGCATCAGGAAGGAATGGAGTCCAGTCCACAAGGCGAGGAGGGAGTGGCCTCATATAAGAGCAAGGACAGCGTGGCCATGCCCAGGCAGGAAGGAAGGGACAGATGCAGGGCTGGGAGCACATGGGGGCTTCTGTTTTCTCAGTGACGTAAGAAGCTGAGACAGAGTGGGTGGGTAGGGGTGTTGGAGGTCTAGGGAGAGAGAAGGAACGAAATACAGGATGAGATCAACTATGAAAACATACATCTACATATGTGTAGCTCTGTTTCTCTGTCTACTTAACTATCTGTCTACATACCAGCCCCCTCTCCCCCTACCAAGCCTGGAGAGAAATACATCAGAAGGTAATGTGAGGCTACATCTGTTTTATGGGGGTGGGGCTCCTGTTTCCGTCTTTGCATATGTTTATATTTTCCAAAATTTATCCAGTGAGTGTGAATTAATTTCATGGTTAAAATAGAATTTTTCACAATAAAAATAAAATTAATTACAAGTTGGTATCTGAAGTAGAACAAAATGGTCACCTTAGAGAGCAAGTTAGGAGAATCTTAAACCAGAGTCAGCCTTGAAGGGAAAAGGCATATTCTAACCCAAATATGAACAGAGTGGGGTCTGCTTCCTCTGTGGGGGAAGAGGCTAAGTAGTCATAATCAATCTCAATCTCTCTCTCTACACACACACGCACGCACACGCACACACACGCACACACACCAGGAGATGTGGGGCCGGGGAGAAGACAGGGCCAAAATGCTGGGCTCGTCCCTCTGTCTGGAGCCCCGCATTCATGGAAATCCCATGTCCTTGGCTCTCCAAGACCAGCCCAAGTCTCACAGTCTGTCCAGTTGACGCCATAAGGACCCTGAAGCTGTCCACACGTGCGGTCTCTGCACGTGTACCTCTCAGGAAGGCAGGAGGGCACACAATGTAGAAAATTGCAACCTGGGGAAGAAAGATGACAGCACACCATTGAAATAAGGCTGGGCTGGCTGAGCTTTCGGAAGAAACACCAAGAATGAGCCTCAAATTTTGCCCATGACTGCTGAGAGAGGATGGTCCTGGGCCTTTGAGGTTGTCGCCATCTGGACCCTGAGTGTACACGGCAGTAAACGTCACAAAGATACATGACAGAAGGCCTCTTTCCAAGCTGGGCTAATGTTCCAAGCCCTGGTTGCCTTACAGACCAACAAGAATGGGTTAAAACTAAGACAGGGTGACACTAAAGCACAGGCAGCAAAAAAAAAAATCAGATGGATGACAGCAAACCTAGGTGCATCTAAAGACTGGGATTCCAGGCTTTCACTCCCGTGTGGCGGGTTCAATCCCTGTTTCGGGAACTGAGATCCCGCAAACCACACAGCGCAGCCAAAAAGAAAAAAAGACACAATCAACAGAGTGAAAAGGGCATGCTACAGAATGGCAGGAAATATTTGCAAATTCTATTTCTGATTAGGGGTTAACACCCAGACTCTATCAAGAACTCCTACAACTCAACAACAACAACAAAACCAAACAACCCCATTAAAAATGAGCAAAGGGAGAGGGAGGGGCAAGATGGCGGAAGAGTAAGACGCGGAGATCACCTTCCTTCCCACAGATACATGAGAAATACATCTACATGTGGAACTGCTCCTATAGAACACCCACTGAACGCTGGCAGAAGACGTCAGACCTCCCAAAAGGCAAGAAAATCCCCACGTACTTGGCCGTGTGGATGAAAGGCTCTTGGTGCTCCAGCCAGGCATCAGGGCTGTGCCTCTGAGGTGGGAGAGCCAACTTCAGGACGCTGGTCCACAAGAGACCTCCCAGCTCCACGTAATACCAAATGGTGAAAATCTCTCAGAGATCTCCATCTCAGCATCAAGACCCAGCTTCACTCAACGACCAGCAAGCTACAGTGCTGGACACCCTATGCCAAACAACTAGCAAGACAGGAACACAGCCCCATCCATTAACAGAGAGGCTGCCTAAAATCATAATAAGGCCACAGACACCCCAAAACACACCACCAGACGTGGACGTGCCCACCAGAAAGACAAGATCCAGCCTCATCCACCAGAACACAGGCACTAGTTCCCTCCACCAGGAAACCTACACAACCCACTGAACCAACCTTAGCCACTGGGGACAGATACCAAAAACAACGGGAACTACGAACCTGCAGCCTGTGAAAAGGAGACCCCAAACACAGTAAGATAAGCAAAATGAGAAGACAGAAAAACACACAGCAGGTGAAGGAGCAGGGTCAAAACACACCAGACCTAACAAATGAAGAGGAAATAGGTAGTCTACCTGAAAAAGAATTCAGAATAATGATAGTAAGGATGATCCAAAATCTTGGAAATAGAATAGACAAAATGCAAGAAACATTTAACAAGGACGTAGAAGAACTAAAGAGGAACCAAGCAATGATGAAAAGCACAATAAATGAAATTAAAAATACTCTAGATGGGATCAGTAGCAGAATAACTGAGGCAGAAGAACGGATAAGTGACCTGGAAGATAAAATGGTGGAAATAACTACTGCAGAGCAGAATAAAGAAAAAAGAATGAAAAGAACTGAGGACAGTCTCAGAGACCTCTGGGACAACATTAAATGCACCAACATTCGAACTATAGGGGTCTCAGAAGAAGAAGAGAAAAAGAAAGGGACTGAGAAAATATTTGAAGAGATTATAGTTGAAAACTTCCCTAATATGGGAAAGGAAATAGTTAATCAAGTCCTGGAAGCACAGAGAGTCCCATACAGGATAAATCCAAGGAGAAACACACCAAGACACATATTAATCAAACTATCAAAAATTAAATATAAAGAAAACATATTAAAAGCAGCAAGGGAAAAACAACAAATAACACACAAGGGCATCCCCATAAGGTTAACAGCTGATCTTTCAGCAGAAACTCTGCAAGCCAGAAGGGAGTGGCAGGATATACTTAAAGTGATGAAGGAGAAAAACCTACAACCAAGATTACTCTACCCAGCAAGGATCTCATTCAGATTTGATGGAGAAATTAAAACCTTTACAGACAAGCAAAAGCTGAGAGAGTTCAGCACCACTAAACCAGCTTTACAACAAATGCTAAAGGAACTTCTCTAGGCAAGAGAAGGAAAACACCTACAATAACAAACCCAAAACATTTAAGAAAATGGGAATAGGAACATACATATCGATAATTACCTTAAATGTAAATGGATTAAATGCTCCCACCAAAAGACACAGACTGGTTGAATGGATACAAAAACAAGACCCATATATATGCTGTCTACAAGAGACCCACTTCAGACCTAGAGACACATACAGACTGAAAGTGAGGGGATGGAAAAAGATATTCCATGCAAATGGAAATCAAAAGAAAGCTGGAGTAGCAATTCTCATATCAGACAAAATAGACTTTAAAATAAAGACTATTACAAGAGACAAAGAAGGACACTATATAATGATCAAGGGATCGATCCAAGAGGAAGGTATAACAATTGTAAATATTTATGCACCCAACATAGGAGCACCTCAATACATAAGGCAAATACTAACAGCCATAAAAGGGGAAATCGACAGTAACACAATCATAGTAGGGGACTTTAACACCCCACTTGCACCAATGGACAGATCATCCAAAATGAAAATAAATAAGGAAACACAAGCTTTAAATGATACATTAAACAAGATGGACTTAATTGATATTTATAGGACATTCCACCCAAAAACAACAGAATACACATTTTTCTCAAGTGCTCATGGAACATTCTCCAGGAGAGATCATATCTTGGGTCACAAATCAAGCCTTGGTAAATTTAAAAAAATTGAAATCGTATCAAGTATCTTTTCCGACCACAACGCTATGAGACTAGATATCAACTACAGGAAAAGATCTGTAAAAAATACAAACACATGGAGGCTACACAATACACTACTTAATAACGAAGTGATCACTGAAGAAATCAAAGGGGAAATCAAAAAATACCTAGAAACAAATGACAATGGAGACACGACGATCCAAAACCTATGGGATGCAGCAAAAGCAGTTCTAAGAGGGAAGTTTATAGCAATACAAGCCTACATCAAGAAACAGGAAACATCTCGAATAAACAACCTAACCTTGCACCTAAAGCAATTAGAGAAAGAAGAACAAAAAAACCCCAAAGCTAGCAGAAGGAAAGAAATCATAAAGATCAGATCAGAAATAAATGAAAAAGAAATGAAGGAAACAATAGCAAAAATCAATGAAACTAAAAGCTGGTTCTTTGAGAAGATAAACAAAATTGATAAACCATTAGCCAGACTCATCAAGAGAAAAAGGGAGAAGACTCAAATCAATAGAATTAGAAATGAAAAAGGAGAAGTAACCACTGACACTGCAGAAATACAAACGATCATGAGAGATTACTACAAGCAACTCTATGCCAATAAAATGGACAACCTGGAAGAAATGGACAGATTCTTAGAAATGCACAACCTGCCAAGACTGAACCAGGAAGAAATAGAAAATATGAACAGACCAATCACAAGCACTGAAATTGAAACTGTGATTAAAAATCTTCCAACACACAAAAGCCCAGGACCAGATGGCTTCACAGGCGAATTCTATCAAACATTTAGAGAAGAACTAACACCTATCCTTCTCAAACTCTTCCAAAATATTGCAGAGGGAGGAACACTCCCCAACTCATTCTACGAGGCCACCATCACCCTGATACCAAAACCAGACAAAGATGTCACAAAGAAAGAAAATTACAGGCCAATATCACTGATGAACATAGATGCAAAAATCCTCAACAAAATACTAGCCAACAGAATCCAACAGCACATTAAAAGGATTATACACCATGATCAAGTGGGGTTTATTCCAGGCATGCAAGGATTCTTCAATATACGCAAATCAATTAACGTGATACATCATATTAACAAATTGAAGGAGAAAAACCATATGATCATCTCAATAGATGCAGAGAAAGCTTTCGACAAAATTCAACACCCATTTATGATAAAAGTCCTGCAGAAAGTAGGCATAGAGGGAACTTTCCTCAACATAATAAAGGCCGTATATGACAAACCCACAGCCAACATTGTCCTCAATGGTGAAAAACTGAAACCATTTCCACTAAGATCAGGAACAAGACAAGGTTGCCCACTCTCACCACTATTATTCAACATAGTTTTGGAAGTGTTAGCCACAGCAATCAGAGAAGAAAAAGAAATAAAAGGAATCCAAATTGGAAAAGAAGAAGTAAAGCTGTCACTGTTTGCAGATGACATGATACTATACATAGAGAATCCTAAACATGCTACCAGAAAACTACTAGAGCTAATCAATGAATTTGGTAAAGTAGCAGGATACAAAATTAATGCACAGAAATCTCTTGCATTCCTGTATACTAATGATGAAAAATCTGAAAGTGAAATTAAGAAAACACTCCCGTTTACCACTGCAACAAAAAGAATAAAATATCTAGGAATAAACCTACCTAAGGAGACAAAAGACCTGTATGCAGAAAATTATAGGACACTGATGAAAGAAATTAAAGATGATACAAATAGATGGAGAGATATACCATGTTCTTGGATTGGAAGAATAAACATTGTGAAAATGACTCTGCTACCCAAAGCAATCTACAGATTCAATGCAATCCCTATCAAACTACCACTGGCATTTTTCACAGAAGTAGAACAAAAAATTTCACAATTTGTATGGAAACACAAAAGACCCCGAATAGCCAAAGCAATCTTGAGAACGAAAAATGGAGCTGGAGGAATCAGGCTCCCTGACTTCAGACTATATTACAAAGCTACAGTAATCAAGACAGTTTGGTACTGGCACAAAAACAGAAATATAGATCAATGGAACAGGATAGAAAGCCCAGAGATAAGCCCACGCACATATGGTCACCTTATCTTTGATAAAGGAGGCAAGCATATACAGTGGAGAAAAGACAGCCTCTTCAATAAGTGGTGCTGGGAAAATTGGACAGGTACATGTAAAAGTATGAAATTAGAACACTCCCTGACACCATACACAAAAATAAACTCAAAATGGATTAAAGACCTAAGTGTAAGGCCAGACACTATCAAACTCTTAGAGGAAAACATAGGCAGAACACTCTATGACATACATCACAGCAAGATCCTTTTTGACCCAGCTCCTAGAGAAATGGAAATAAAAACACAAATAAACAAATGGGACCTAATGAAACTTAAAAGCTTTTGCACAGCAAAGGAAACCATAAACAAGACCAAAAGACAACCCTCAGAATGGGAGAAAATATTTGCAAATGAAGCAACTGACAAAGGATTAATCTCCAAGATTTACAAGCAGCTCATGCAGCTCAATAACAAAAAAACGAACAACCCAATCCAAAAATGGGCAGAAGACCTAAATAGACATTTCTCCAAAGAAGATATACAGATTGCCAACAGACACATGAAAGAATGCTCAACATCATTAATCATTAGAGAAATGCAAAGCAAAACTACAATGAGGTATCATCTCACACCGGTCAGAATGGCCATCATCAAAAAATCTAGAAACAATAAATGCTGGAGAGGGTGTGGAGAAAAGGGAACACTCTTGCACTGTTGGTGGGAATGTAAATTGATACAGCCACTATGGAGAACAGTATGGAGGTTCCTTAAAAAACTACAAATAGAACTACCATACGACCCAGCAATCCCACTACTGGGCATATACCCTGAGAAAACCATAATTCAGAAAGAGTCATGTACCAAAATATTCATTGCAGCTCTGTTTACAATAGCCAGGACATGGAAGCAACCTAGGTGTCCATCATCGGATGAATGGATAAAGAAGATGTGGCACATATATACAATGGAATATTACTCAGCCATAAAAAGAAATGAAATGGAGGTATTTGTAATGAGGTGGATGGAGTTAGAGTCTGTCATACAGAGTGAAGTAAGTCAGAAAGAGAAAAACAAATACAGTATGCTAACACATATATATGGAATCTAAGGAAAAAAAAAAAAAAAAAAGGTCATGAAGAACCTAGTGGCAAGATGGGAATAAAGACACAGACCTACTAGAGAATGGACTTGAGGATATGGGGAGGGGGAGGGGTGAGATGTGACAGGGTGAGAGAGTGTCATGGACATATATACACTACCAAATGTAAAATAGATGGCTAGTGGGAAGCAGCCGCATAGCACAGGGAGATCAGCTCGGTGCTTTGTGACCACCTAGAGGGGTGGGATAGGGAGGGTGGGAGGGAGGGAGCTGCAAGAGGGAAGAGATATGGGAACATATGTATATGCATAACTGATTCACTTTGTTATAAAGCAGAAGCTAACACACCATTGTAAAGCAATTATACTTCAATAAAGATGTTTAAAAACAAAAAAAACAAAAAAAACAAAACAAAAAAAAAATGAGCAAAGGACTTGAGTACACGTTTCTCCAAAGAAGACACACAAAGGGCCAATAAGTATATGAAAGTAGCTCCACATCACTCATCATTAGGGAAATGCAAATCAGAACTAAGAAAGGAAAATAAATTTAGGTTAGTAGCTGGAGGGAAGATGCGGGCAGGCCTGTGCAATTCTGAAACGGTCTATCCTGGAAGAGTGAGGCGTCTCTTTCATTGGAGTGTCTGAAGCATGAGATTAGACTCCCTGCTCACGCCGTGTGAGTTCCGGGGCCATGAACTAGAACTCCGGCAGAGCATGCGCTGTTGCTGCCCTCCTGCACCCCTGGGCACGCTCGCCAAGGACCAGCTGTGAAGCCGCCAAGGACCAGCTGTGAAGCCGGGGAGGGACCTCGCAGCAGGTAAGAGGCGGAGCCCCGCCCAGGTATCTGACCCCACCTCCCGCCGTCCACTCAGCACCGCCAGCTGCCACCTGTCTGACACCAACCGTCTTGAGAGGCCACCAAAATCTCAGCCACCTCTTCATGTCTAATTGCAGCCACTCTCCCTCCTCCGGTCCTCTTCGCCTCTCTGCCTCAGTCCTCATTCCTATTTCTTTATTACCAAAATCAGACTCCCTGCTCACCCGAGGCTCCATCTTCCGTGGCTGTTACGGGTGTTCTCTTTTCTGCACAAGTTTGCTGCCCACATGACCCAGCCGCTTCCCCCTTCCAGTCTGTTCTTTCCCACCAGGGCCCTTGAACCTCACGGAGCAAGGGGACCAGTTTTTTGCTTTTGTTTTTTAACATCTTTATTGGAGTATAATTGCTTTACAATGGTGGGTTAGTTTCTGCTGTATAACAAAGTGAATCAGCTATACGTATACATATATCCCCATATATCCGCCCTCTTGCATCTCCCTCCCATCCTCCCTATCCCACCCCTCTAGGTGGTCACAAAGCACCGAGCTGATCTCCCTGTGCTATGCGGCTGCTTCCCACTAGCTATCTATTTGGGACCAGTTTTTAAGTCCCTCAAATCTACAAGACTTCTCCCATCAAGCGAGATGGTACCTGTCCTCTCCCCTGGGGTAGTCTAAACACACATCTCAAGAAAAAGACATTTATTGCCTAGACAATTGGAGACAAGGAAAGATCGTCTGTCTGTCCAAATGGCTTGGGCTGGGCCAGAGTTGCGGCATTGTCAGAGTGATTTTAGTACAGACCCTGCTAGACATTAGGCTCTTACAAACTCTAGATAAGGACCTGGTCTTTATAAGGCTTGGAGGAGTGGAAGGGAGGCCGGGAGTTGCATGAGAGTTGCCACTGTAGATAAGGAGAATATATATTTTGTTTAACCAGACCTGTCCTTTGGCTGGAAACCCCAATGAAGTAGCATCCATCAAATCCTTTTCTGATTTACACGAATCCCTGATTCCCCTGATAAGGAAAAGTGTAAGTCAACACAGCTCTGTTGTAATTGGGTGTTACCTGCCCAGATACCAGACTTTTTATCTACAGATTCTTTTGCAGGCTCCCTTCAGCTTTATCTGCCTTGTAGGTGCGACCAAATTATCGTGTGTGTGTGTGTGTGTGTGTGTGTGTGTGTGTGTGTGTGTGTTCCAAGGGCCCATTCATGAATATGTCCCAAAGAAATGCCACAGAAAATTAGTGACTTGGAATCCAACGAGGAAAAAAAAGGGAGGTGGCAGAAAGATGATAGATCTATTTAATAATCATACCTAAGCCTTCCCATATTGTCTGCTCCATGGAGATATCTGCAATCCATCACCCGTAACACGGGGAAGCCAACCCCAGGGCTGCCCTGATAAGAGGCCAAGGCTGTGGTAAATCACCCCACACCTCTGGACTCAGTTTCTCCATCTATGAAAGGGAAAATTGTATCTACCACCATGTAGCTATCATGAGGATAAATGAGCTGCGTTACACCAAGTGATCTTAAAACAGGAAGGCTGGTGGATTAAATAAAGATTTACAAAGAATTATGTCTAAATGATCATTATGTATGATGTGCTTCATGACGCTGATAAATGATGCCTGGAGGGGACCCCAGAGAGAACCTACTTCCAGTGTCTCATTTTCCAGATGAAAAAAAAAAGCACACCACCTCCACCCCTGCTTTTCCTCTGCTGGTCAGGTCAATACCCAGGGAAGATAAGTTCAAGCTGCAAGTCACTGGTAGCTCAAAGTCCATCCTTCTACCCTGAAGAGTGATACTTAGAATTTTTAGCAAGGCAGAGAAACAGCTATGACACAATGTTAGCAACATAGCAGAATACAAACCAGTACACATCCGGTGGCTGCAACTGTGTGTGTGTGTGTGCCTGGGAGAAGCAGTATTTCAAAATGAAAGAAAATAGTTGTGTTTGAGAGTGGGTTTTAGTTTAAAATTTCGTCTCCAATGTTACTGCTTTGGTACTGGTCTCTTAACAAGTTGGGACACTCTCTTTGCCAAAGTGTTTGTTTTATTTTTGGCTGCATTGGGTCTTTGTTGCTGCGCGCGGGCTTTCTCTAGTTGCAGCGAGCAGGGGCTACTCTTCGTTGTGGTGCACAGGCTTCTCATTGCAGTGGCTTCTCTTGTTGCAGAGCACGGGCTCTAGGCACGCGGGCTTCAGTAGTTGTGGCATGCGGGCTCAGTAGTTGCTGCACGCGGGCTCTAGAGCACAGGCTCAGTAGTTGTGGCGCACGGGCTTAATTGCTCCACAGCATGTGGGATCTTCCCGGACCAGGGCTCGAACCCGTGTCCCCTGCATTGGCAGGCAGATTCTTAACCACTGCGCCAGCAGGGAAGCCCCTGCCAAAGTGTTTTTATACAGAAGTGTAAAAAGTACAAAAGTGCCCCCGCTCTGACTCCCCTATCCTGTTCTCCCCTGGGGTAACTAGCTTTAAGTTGGCAGTGTCTTTCCAGACATTTCTTAGATACAAACCTAGCTCTAAATGTTTGTATCGATGTGCTTTTTCGTTGAAAAGTGGGTGAGCCTCTCTGGTCTTGGTCTTGCTACTCAACAACCAGGAACAACCCGTCCTGGGACAACAGCGGAGGGGGGTGGTGTGGAGGATGCACTCTCCACCCAGAGACCAGGAAAATGTGACTGTGGACCAGGGTGAGGACAGTTCATTCACCTTTCTAAGGGGAGACTTTACTCCCAGAAAACACTGACTCAGCCAGGCTCCTCCCGGCCCAGCTCCTTCCCCTTCAGCCCGAAAGCACCCAAGTGTGTTGGCCTGTGGACTCAGCCCCCACTGCTGAGTCAGACGCCAGCTTGAAGGAGGGAGGCTCTGAAGCAGCAGTGAGCCAGTGTGCGTGAGTGACTTGAGAAAAACCATTAAACAAGAACTGTGGGGACAGCAGGTGGAGTGGGAGGGCACTATGTGTGACATAGTATGTTCTGCGTGTGGATAATATTCCTGGGAAATCCACCATCCTCCAGGACCCAATTCAAACACCATCTTCATAAAATATTCATTTATTCTCGACTCTGGATGCTCATAATAACTCATCCAAACATTGGAATAGGGGACTTTCAGGATGCGGTACCCCAGCACCCTCAAGTATAAGGACCCCCCTCATTCATGTGCCATCCCCATCAACACACACCCCCCCCATCCATTGACCCCAAAACAATTGTTGCAGGTTCTCCATATTTAGAGTTGCCACATTTAGCCAATAAAAGCACAAGACACCCAGTTAAATTTTAATTTCAGATAAACAACTAATCCTGTTTTAGTGTAAGTACGTCCCATACAATATCTGGAATATACTTAGACTAAAACAGGATTTGTTGTTTATCTGAAATTAAAATTTAACTGGGTATCCTGAATTTTATCTGGCGACTCTATCCAAATTCTATATTCTCCACTGTCCAGACTACTTAATAATTTTATCTGATAATTTTATTTGTTCAAAAAGCGTAGTCTAAAGACCGGGTAGTGCCCTCTCAGAAATAGAAGCTTCCTTAGGAATATTTGCTACAATGACAAATAATCGTTTTTGAAACCTCCGAAAATTTGTTATAATCTTGACATTACCTACTTCTCCCCAAGCATCCAACAAATCCTGGTCAAAATGTACACACTCAAAATAATTCCTTTGCACATTTAGTCAGAAAGGTGCAGTGGTACCTCATTTAGTCCTTGAAATAAATTACACAGATATCTTAACATATATCTCTGTTTAGATATCTCAACCATGTGTTATATAACTGTGGACAAAACTAATCTTCATCATCTCAGCTAACATTTATATAGTTTATAGTTTATACAATACTTTCTAATTATGTTGTGCAATTGAATACAATCTATATGAAAACCCTGTAAGGTAAGCATTTATTATCATCACCATTTTCAAGTGGGAAAACCTTATTTTATTTTTATTTTTATTTTTATTTTTACTTTTACTCACAGGGACATTTTGCCAAAGAGGGGGGGTTCAGAGGAACTAGGTATCTTGTTCGACAGCAACACAAAGGGTAAATGAGAAAACTAGGTCTTAAGCCAGGGTCTTCTAATTCTAAATCCTATTCTTTTTCATCTCCACACATCCCTGATGTAAAAATAAAAAGGATAGTAGTACATAATCTTTGCAGAAAAATTGGAAAATATGGAAAAAGAAAAAATGTAAATCACTAGATGTGTCTTCACCCAAAACAACCACTGTTAAAATATTAGAATTAACTGTATCTCCTTCCAGACATTTTCCAACACAAACAGATCATCTAAGTATGTAGATATATAGATATAGATATAGATAGATACGTAACTGGTCTTTCTGCATACTCTATATTCACCACACCTTACTAAAGTGAGCTTTTCAAAATATCTACCTGATCACGTAATTATCTTGATTAAAACTCTTCAAAGACGTCCCTTTTTTCTAGAGATAAAACCCAGAATCCTTACCATGGTTTACATGGCCATGAACTGGCCCAAGTCTATCTCTCCAGGCTCATCTTGATTCAATCCTTTCCCACCTTACTCTGCTCTCCAGCCACACTGACCATCTTTCATCTTTGTTAATCCAATTCACAAAAATGCTATTTCACTTATGTTTTAATTTGCATTTATATAAATTATTAGTGAAGCTTAACTTTTTTCACAGGTTAATCGGAAATTTTCATTTCTTTTTTGTGTGAAATGTCTATTCATGTCCTTCATCTAATTTTCTATTGAAGCCTTGTCTTGTTCTTATTGATTTGTAACAGCTTTTTATATATTAAAAATGTTGACCCTTGTCTGACAGGTAAGTTGAAAACAACTTCTTCCCATGTCTTTTTTTTTTTTTTAACATCTTTATTGGAGTATAGTTGCTTTACCTTCCCAAGTCTTATAGTAATATTTTGCCATACAGAGTTTTAAATTTTTATCTATTTAAACCTATAAATATTTTCCTTTATAGTTTCTATCTTTGATGTCATGCATAGAATTGTGTTTCTTACCCTGAGATTATATAAATGTTTGGTATATTTTTTTCTACAATTTTTGTGGGTTTATTTTTTTAATTATATATTTGATCCAACTGAAATTTATTTATGTATACAGTATGAGATAACATTTGTCATTATACTTTGTTTACAAATGGTTACCCAGTTGTTCACATGCCATTTATTGAATTATCTGTTTTTTTCTGAAATGCCACACTTATGTAGTAAACCCCTATGTATATTTCTGAACTACCTATTCCTGTTCCATTGATCTGTCTACGTATTATTAAGTCAATGCCACATTGCTTTGATTACAGCTTTATAATGTTTTTTAATATTTGGTTGTCAAGTCCTCTGTGATTACTCTTCTTTCATGGCTATTCTCATCCTTTTATCTTTTCAAATAAACTTTAGGGTAAATCTGTAAAGTTCTAAAAAGTATTAGTGTATCTTTCAACATTGAGTCTTCCCATCTAAGAGAACAGTATATTTCTCCATTTATGCCACCTATTTTTTCCTCCCTCAATAGAGTTTAAAATTTTTTATGATGCTCCCATCTCTGCATTGTCAATGAAGACCACATAGGAAGCCTCACAGACCCACCTAGTAGTAGTGAGGCAACCACACTCTCTACCGGGATGGTGTCAGAAGAAGCATAATGGACTTTCACCACCACACATGGATAAGGAGGCTACCCTTCTTCTTGTGGTCTGAGTAGAGGGCACATGGATGAAAGTAACAAGACACCTCTGATGACCCCAGACAGAATGGCATCAATAGAGGCTTAGTAGGGAGCCTGAACTCCCCATAGTGTCAGAGACCTACTGTAACAGAAGATCTAAATAAAATCCAGTTTTGTAATGTAATAGGCAAAATGTCCAAGTTTCAACTGACAATCATTCATTATACCAAGAAACGGAAAAAATTCAACTTGATAAGGAGAGCCAATCAACCAAGATGACACAGATGTTAGAATTATCTGACAAAGATTTTATAGCAGCCAGGATAGAAATGCTTCAACAAGTGATTACGAAGACACTTGAAATGAATGAAAAAGCAAAAACTCTCAGTAAGGAAAGAGAAGATAAAGAAGAATCAAATGAAAATTTTAGAACTGAAAAACACATTAACCAAAAGAAAAATGTCAGTAGATGGACTCACTAGCAGAATGGAGGGGACTGAGGTAAGAATCAGAGAACTTGAGAACAGAGCAATAGAAATTATCACCCAATCTGAACAATAGAGAGAAAATAGACTTAAAAATGAACAGAAGGGACTTCCCTGGTGGCACAGTGGTTAAGAATCTGCCTGCCAATGCAGGGGACACAGGTTCAAGCCCTGGTCCGGGAAGATCCCACATGCCTCGGAGCAACTAAGCCCGTGCGCCACAACTACTGAGCCTGTGTTCTAGAGCCTGCGAGCCACAACTACTGACCCCGTGTGCCACAACTACTGAAGCCCACGCGCCTAGAGCCTGTGCTCCGCAACAAGAGAAGCCACTGCAATGAGAAGCCCGCACACCGCAACAAAGAGTAGCCCCCGCTCGCCACAACTAGAGAAAGCCCATGTGCAGCAATGAAAACCCAACACAGCCAAAAAAAATCAAATAAATTAATTAATTAATTTAAAAAAAAACAGAAATTCATAGACAATGGGATAATAACAAAAAAAAAAATTTAATATTCAATTCATTGGCGTCCCAGAAGAGAGAAGAAAGGGGCAAAGCGGAAAAAGAATTCAAAAAAGACTGAAAATTTCCAAATTTGGCAAAAGATATAAACTTAGAGATTCGTTGAGTGAACCTCAAACAGGATAAATCTAAAGAAATCCATGCCAAAACTCATCACAGTCAAACTTTGAAAAAATAAAGACAAAGTCTTGAAAGCAGTGAGAGGAAAATGATATCCTATCTATGGGGGAAAACTACTGGAATGACAGCAGACTTCTCAGTGGAAACCATAGAGGCCAGAAGAAGTGGCATAATATTTTCTAAGTGCAAAAAGAAAGGAATTGTCAACCCAGAATTCTATATTTGGCAAAAATATCCATCAAGAATGAGGGTAAATCAAGGCATTCTCAGATGAAGGAAAACTAAGAGGATTTGTTTCCAAAGACATGTATTAAAAGAATGGCTAAAGGAAGTTGTCTAAACAGGAAAGGAATGATAAAAGAAGGAAACTTGGAAGAAAGAAAGAACAACATAAATAGAAAAATATGACTAAACACAATAGATTTTCCTTCTCTTCTTGTTTTTTAAAATTATATTTGGCAGTTGAAGCAACAATTATAACACTGATGTGGTTCTCAGTGTATGTAGACAATTATAAATGCAAGAGAGTAAAGGAACATAAAGGAAAGTCAGCTTTCTACACTTCACTCAAGCTGGTAAAATCCTGATACCAGTAGACAGTGATAAGTTCCATACATATAATGTAATACCTATGCACCCACTAAAAATGCTGTATGAAGAAATATATTCAAAAACACCATAAGAACACCATCAACCAATAGGATATAATCAACATTTATGCCACATTCCACCCAACAACAGCAAATACATATTTTTTTCAAATGTCCATGGAACCAATATAGACCATATCCTGGGTCATAAGACAAACTACAATAAATTTAAAAGAATTGAGGGACTTCCCTGGTGGTCCAGTGGATAAGACTCCACGATCCCAATGCAGGGGGCCTGGGTTCGATCCCTGGTCGGGGAACTAGATCTCGCATGCATGCCGCAACTAAGAAGTCCGCATGCTGCAACTGAAAGATCCCACATGCCGCGATGAAGACGGGGTGCAGCCAAAATAAATAAATGAATAAAAATTTAAAAATAAAATAAAAGAATTGAAATCATACAGTGTGTGTTCTCTCCCACAATGAAATCAAACAAGAAATCGGTAGCAGAAAAATAATGGGAAATCTCTATACATTTAGAAAGTAAACAAGACACTTCTAAATAATCCATCGTTCAAAGAGGGCATCTCAAAGAAAATCACAAAACACGTTGAACTGAATGAAAATGAAAACACAACATTAAAAAATTTGAGGGACATAGCTAAAGCAGTGCTGAGAAGGAAATTTATAACACTAAATGCTTATATTAGAAAAAGAGGAAAATTCTCAAATCAGTCATCTAAGCTCCCACCTCTAGAAGATAGAAAAATAAGAGCAAATTAAATCCAAAGCAAGTAGAAGGAAGAAAATAATAAAGGCAAGGTTAAATATCAATGAAATTGAAAACAGGAAAAAAATAGAGAAAAATCAATGAAACGAAAATCTGGCTCTTTGAAAAGATCAGTAAAATTGGCAAAACTCTAGAAAAACTGAAAATTTTAAAAAGAGAGAGAAGATGCAAACTACCAAGATCAGGAATGAAACGAGGGACATCATTTCAGACCCTGCAGACATCAAAGAATAATAAGGGAATAATGTGATTAATTCTACACACATACATCTGATAACTTAGATAAAATGGACCAATTCCTCAAAAACTACAAACTACCACAACTTACTTAATATGAAATAGACCATTTGAATAGCCCTATAACTCTTAAGAAAATTGAATTTATAATTTAATTCCCCCCAAAAGAAATATCCAGGCCCAGATGATTTTACTGGAGAATTCTACCAAATGTTATGAATATGAAGAAATATCACCAGTTCTACACAATCACCTCCAGAAAATATAAATGGAAGAAACATTTCCCAATGCATTTTATGAGGCTAGTGTTACCAAAACAAGACTAAGAAATACACAAAAAAGAACACAACAGACCAATATCTCTCATTTATACAGATACAAAAACCTTAACATAATGTTAGCAAATAGAATGCAGCAACATATAAAAAGAATTATATACCACCACTAGTGAGATTTATTCCAGGGATGCAAAGTTGGTTCAATGTTTGAAAATTAATCAGTGTAAGCCACCGCATTAATAGGCTAAAGAAGGTAAGTCATGGGATCATATCGATTGGTACAGAAAAAAGCTTTTGATAAAATTTGACATCCATTCATGACAAAAACTCTCTGAAAAGCAGAAATAGAGGAAAATTTTCTCGACTTGATGGAGAGCATTTACAAAAGACCTACTGCTAACATTATACTTAACGGTGAAAGACTGAATGTTTACTCCCTAAGACTGAGACTAAGACAAGGGTTTCCACTCTCACCACTTCTGTTCAACATAGTACTAGAAGTTCTAGCCAGAACAATAAGGCAAGTAAAGGAAGTAAAAGGAATACAGATCAGAAAGGAAGAAATAAAAGCATTCCTATTTGCAGATGACATGATCATCTAAAGAGAAAACCCTAAAGAATCTACCAAAAACACATCTCTAAAATGAATAAATAAGTTCAGTAAGGTTGCAGGATACAAGATCAACAATTAATTACATTTCTACATACTAGCAATGAACATGTGGAAATTGAAATTAAAAGTACAATACTATTTACAATTGCTGAAAAAATCAAATAATTAAGAGTAAGTCTAACGAAACATGTTGTTTTGTTACATAGAACTGTATATGAAAAATTATAAAACACTGGTAGAAGAAATCAAAGAAGATCTAAATAAATGGAGAGACATATCATGTTTGTGGATTGAAAGACTCAACAGAGTAAAGATGTCAATTCTCCCAAAATTCATAGATAGTTTTAATGCAATTCTTGTGAAAATATCAGTAAGACTTTTTGTAGCTACAAACAAGATTATTTATGTAATAAATAGAAAGAAAAATGTATGTAGAAATACAAAAGAATTAGAATGGCTAAAATAATTTTGAAAAAGTAGAATAAAGTGGGAGGAATCATTCTACCTTATTTCAAGACTTATTATATAGCTATAGTAACCAAGACTGTATAACACTGGTAGAGAAATAGATTCAGTGATCAATGGAACAGAATGGAGAATGCAGAAACAGACTCATGCAAGTACAGCCAGCTGATTTTTGACAAAGGAGCAAAAACAATTCAATGGAAGAAGGATAGTCTTTTCAACAAATGGCACTGGACCAACTGGATAGCCACAGGTAAAACAAATAAATAAATCTTGAACTAAACATACACCTTATACAAAACTAACTTAAAATGGGTCATGGATTTAAATGTAAAATGTATTGGTAGAAAACTTTTAGAAGAAAACATCAGAGAAAATCTTCAGAACACAGGGCTTAGTGAAGGTTTCTTAGACCTGACACCAAAAATACAATCTATAAAAGAAAAATCAGTAAATTGGACTTCATAAAAGTTAAAAACTTTTCTCAGTGAAAGACCCTCTTAAGAATAAAGACAAGTTAGAGACAGGGAGAAGATATTTGCAAAGCACATATCTGGCAAAGGATTCATATCTAGACTACATAAAGAACTCTCAAAGCTCAACAGTGAAAAAGTAAACAACCCAGTTAGAAAATGGGCAAAAGACATGAAGAGACATTTCACTGAAGAGGATATACAAATGGCAAATAAACATATGGAAAGATTTTCAACATCACTCGCCAGTGGGAAAATGCAAATTAAGACCATGATAAATATCACTACACACCTATCAGAAGAGCTAAAATTAAAAATAATGATGATACCAAATGCTGTCAGGGATGCAGGAAAACTGGTTGTCTCATACGTTGCTGGTGGAATGTAAAATGGTACGCCCACTCTGGAAGACAATTTGGTGGTTTCTTACAAAACTAAATATACACTTTACCATACGACCCAGCAATCACACTCCTGGGCATTTGTCCCAGAGCAATGAGAACCATGTCCACAACAAAACCTATTTGCAATTACTTTTAGCTGCTTCATTTACAATAGCCAAGAGCTGGAAACAACCAAAATGTCCCTCAGTAGGTTAATGGTTAAATAAACAGTGGTGCATCCATAGCATGGGGTTCCACTCAGCAGGACATTATGCTGATTAAAAAAGCCAATCTCACAAGGTCACATACTGTACGACTTCATTTATATAACATGCTCAAAATAACTAAGTTACAGAGATGGAGAAAATTGGTGGTTGCCAGGGATTTGGGATGTTGGGAGGGAGGGGAATGAGTGTGACTATGAAAGAGTAGCACGAGGGGGGTCTTTGTGGCGATGGAAGAGTTCTGTATCTTGATTGCGGCAGAGGTTACATGAATCTACATGTAAGAAAATGACACAGAACTATACACACTGCACCATGTCAATTTCCTGGTTTTGCTATTGTACTCTAACTATGTCAGATGTAATCACTGAGGGAAACTGGGTAAAGAGCACATGTACTCTGTGATTTTATATACGTATGCAAATCAGTGGTGTATCAGCAGTCAAGGGACTTTCCTATGAGAAAAGCCCGTAAAGGGAAGAGCATTGGTAATCAGTCTTCTCCTCACACTTTAGTAGCACGTTATCTCTTTTAATTAAACATGGGGGCTGGTCTGGGATGAGAACAATGACTGCACCTTCTTCCTTTTAAAACATGGAATGTCAAAGGAAGGCTTGATCATTTAGAATGTGATATAAATTGCTTGTCACACCATAAGAAGAAAGGAAATATCGTTTATTTGATTCCACAGTCTCCTCGTTTATAAGGACCCATCAGTCCATAAGATTATGGATTATCCTGTGTGTGCTGTCCTGTGTTAGGACTTTTTCAGCTCCAAGTGCCTAAAACAATTCAGATTAGTTTAATAAAGGCAGAGTTGAATCTAGGGGATTAAAGTATGTCATAAGGGCCCTCATGACCCAGCAGGCTCTCTTCCATGAGTGGAGCCTGAAGATGCACATCCCACCAACTTTGGAACCCAGCTGGGATAGACAGATAGCTTTCTCACCATTGTCTCCAACCAGAAAGTCTCGGGAAAATTCTGAGTACATCTTCAAATTGGCCAACTTTGGACATTTGCTCCAACTAAGCCTAAGTGTCCCATAGAAAAGAGGATTCTGCCACTTGAAGAAGGTATGAGAGAGGCCAAGACCTGGGACCAGCCCTCCAAAGGAGTCCTCTCTGGCCTTGAAAAGGAAATTATCAGGTGGTTCCCACCCCTGCAGGCTTGGTGTCCCAAAGAAGAAACAAGATGAACTCAAATGCACAATTTACATATAAACATGAGAGGTAGGAGACGGCAATATGCACACATAGAACCTCAGCTTTATGGAGACATTGATCTGAGAGGATGCCAGTGAAGTGTGAATAAGGAAATGCTGCACTGGTCTCTGAAGTGCCTGGAGGGGTTGGACGCAGATGGCTCTCAAGCGGGGAGACGCCCAGGAGCAGTTTCAAAGGAGGGAAAGTGTTTTGCCTCTTGAGCACACAAGATTAATGGGAGGGTCCAATGAGAAAACACATGTGATCGCTTGGTCACTGTCACCTGCAACCCAATTTGTTGTTGGTGTGATTTAGCAGAGAGCGTGAGGAGGACATCCCCAACCTGAGGAGGGCACAGTGAGGGGTTCAGAGTCAGCGGGCACAGTGAGAAACATGTCAGGGTTCAAGGGCCTTCTGTGAAACGAGGTAAAATAAAAGGGTAAGAGAACGTGCACATGAAGAGCTCGGGGTGGTGCGTGGTGCATGGTGAGAACCCAGAGTACTGCCACGGTTCACAGCCATGGTCCTGGTTCAACAAGTCAACGTGGGGGAGAGGAGGGAGCGGGTGTGGTTAGAAATAGGAGGCCGACCCAGAAGATGAAGCCAGAATGGGGTTAGACCAACAAAACCCCGAGGGCCACTCCAACTAGAGAGTCTGGGATTTTCTCTAAGAAACTCTCAGTAAACATTGATTAGATCCAACCAAATTACAGCCCGGGTGATGGGAACGCTCTGGATTTAGATAGTGGTGATGGTGGCACAGCCCTGTGAATATAGTAAAAACCACCAAACTCTACATTTTAAAATAAGGAATTTTATGATATGTGAAACATATCTCAATTTTTTAAAAAAACCAAAGCCTGACAGGCTGGAGCAGAGAGCAAAGGTCAGAACAGAGCGGACATGCAGAGTCAAGTCAGAGCCTGGCCCAGAGGCCACTTGTCTTCAAACTGTCACTACCTCTGCCCACATCACAGGGACTTCAGGTAATTCTTCAGGCAATGAGGTCTTCTGGAGACCCAGGCCCAAATAGAGTGCCCACCCTGACCAGCATTTAGTCACCTTGCGACCTCCTGGTCCCCAGGGGACACTCTTACCAGCAGTAATGTCACCACAATGGGGGGAGCCACCACCAAGCACAGCATAGCCATGAGCTCCTGGGCCTGCAGGAGGGTTCCCGGACAGACAGCCGGAACTTGTCAGACGGCTGTCCACAGATCTCCTGCCTGGACGCAGGTCAGCATAGGTAGCCAGAACAGGATCACTGGGCTGAATGCAAGCCTCCTCTTCTGCCCACAGCTAATAACATTAATAATATTTATTTGTTTGTTTGTTTGTTTATTCATTTATGTGCCAGGTATCACTAAGTGATTCCCATCCCATTTAACCTTCACAGGAACCCTCTGAGATAAAAATTATTACTATACCCATTTAACAGATTTGAAAATTGAGGCCTAAAGATGTTCATTAGTTTGCTCACATAAGAGTAAGAAATGTGATTTCTGGAGACTGTCTTTTAATTACATGTTCAATATCAAACAGCCCAGAAAAAGGACAGTCTTCAGAAGAAAAGTCAGAATTTTAGAGTGATCTGGTGAAGGGGGAGGGGCCGGTGGTGACAAAGACAAAGTGTGTGTGTGTGTGTGTGTGTGTGTTTGAAGACCAGGGACAGCGGACCTAAAACAGGTGATCCTCAGAAAGTCTCTCTCTGGACCTCTCCCTGGGGTGGGTTTTGAGTGGTTTTTAGAGAGTTCTGGCTGGTTTTGTCAGTAGTTACATCATCTTCATCGTCCCTGGGGTTTACCCTCTGACAGAACAGGACAAGCAGGGGTGTGTATATGACAATAAGCCAGACCAGCACAGTAAGGAGCAGCTGGCAGGGGGCTTCCTTACCCCTTCCCTAACCTGGGTTCCTGGGCACGTCTCACCACCCCACCCCCCGCGCAGTGAGGGCCCGAGGGCTCCCATCCCTCCCAGGAAAGGCTGGCGGTGGCCTGGGCTGGATCACTAGAGCCCCAAGCTAGGCCTCAGGACGATAGAGTTTCAGGTTCCCCAAAATATACAAAACCTCTGGAAAGTTCGAAACCACAGGGGACAAAAATGGGCTTCCCTCCACCTCACAAAAAAGTTCAGTAATGTAAGGAGAAACAAAAATACGTGAGGTTTCATTAATGCTCCCATGATTATTTTTACTTTTTAAATTTCTGAACACGAAAATGTGCCGTCTACGACTTGTGTTTCTTTCCTTGACATCGCTGGCTGGGCAGGGATGCTGTGAGGCCCCCGACTTGTGGTCACATGTAGAAGACAGAGGCAAAAGACGGCAGAGCTGAAGTTGGGAACTTCTGAGCAGGTAGCGAGACCTGCCCGGAGAGAGCCCCACCTGAGGTAAATGGGTGTTGCTGTCCCAGCTCTTCACTTCTTAGGGGGAGGGAGACCTCCTCGCCCCATTTTAGATTAGAAAAAAACAGTATGGTGGCTTCTCAAAAAATTTAACCTACACTGGTCCATATGATCCAGCAATTCCACTTCTGGGGATATACCCCAAAGGAACTGAAAGCACACCTAGAACAGATGCTTGCACACCCCTATTCATAGCAGCATTCTTTGCAATAGCCAGAATGACCATCCATGGATAAGGGGTAAACAGAAGTGTTAGATACATACAATGGAATATTATTCAGCCTTCAAAAGGAAGGAAATTCTGACACAGGCTACAACATGGATAAACCATGAAGACATTGTGCTGAGTGAAATAAGCCAGTCACAAAAGGACAAATACTGTCTGATTCCACTTACATGCGGTACCCAGAGTAGTCAAATTCATAGAGACAGGAATTAGAATGACGGGTGCCAGGGGCTGCGGGGAGGAGGGGATGGGGAGCTGTTATCTAATGGGGACAGAGTTTAGGTTGCGAAGATGAAAAAGTTCTGGAGGTGGATGGTGGTGACGGTTGTACAGCAACCTGAATACACTTAGTGTCACTGAACTGAACTTAAAAATGGTTAAGATGGTAAATTTTATATTTTATATATATATATATATATTTATTACCATAATAATTTTTTAACATCTTTATTGGAGTGTAATTGCTTTACAATGTTGTGTTAGTTTCTGCTGTATAACAAAGTGAATCATCTATACGTATACATATATCCCCATATCCCCTCCCTCTTGCGTCTCCCTCCCACTCTCCCTATCCCACCCCTCTAGGTAGTCGCAAAGCACAGAGCTGATCTCCCTGTGCTATGCAGTTGTTTCCCACTGGCTATCGATTTTACATTTGGTAGTGTATATACGTCCATGCCACTCTCTCACTTCGTCCCAGCTTACCCTTCCCGCTCCCCGTGTCCTCAAGTCCATTCTCTACATCTGCGTCTTTATTCCTGTCCTGCCCCTAGGTTCATCAGAACCACTTTTTTTTTTTTTTGGATTCCATATATATGCGTTAGCATACGGTATTTGTTTTTCTCTTTCTGACTTACTTCACTCTGTATGACAGACTCTAGGTCCATCCACCTCACTACAAATAACTCAGTTTCGTTCCTTTTTATGGCTGAGTAATATTCCACTGAATATATGTGCCACATCTTCTTTATCCATTCATCTGTCGATGGATACTTAGGTTGCTTCCATGTCCTGGCTATTGTAAATAGTGCTGCAAAGAACATTGGGGTGCATGTGTCTTTCTGAATTACCATAATAATTTTTTAAACTACATGAAGGGAGGCTACATGGGAACAGTCCTCTGGTAAATATAAGAGACGCCCCTGAAGAAAGCAGGCATGGCTCTGCTTCTGCAGCTCGTCTTGTCCTGCTCAGCCCACACTTTAGGAATTTTAATGATCTGACACCACAGGGAGTTGTACACTAAAATCTTCCTGTGGCATAGTTTCTACAAGTTATTTGGCAGGAGAAGAGTGTAAAGACAGATAACAATAATAGACACCTTATTTATCACTTCCAAAAATATTCATAACTAAAAATTCTTGGAAGGGAAAAATATTCATTTTCCCTTATGCTTTCCCTTTTTTCCCAGGCCTTCATCTCTCTAGTTCCTTTTCCACCAAACATTTGTTCTTTGACTTCTGGCAATTCATTTACCTTTTCTGTTTCAGGTTCCTAGTCTACATTTGGAAATCAGTAATAACTTTTATGTTCTCTCCTTTCCTTGCAGAGATTGTTGTAAGAATCCTGGAGACTGGGAAGAGGGAAATATGTAAAAATATAAAGCCATTGCATTTATTCTTACTATTATTAAGAACTGCCTTTGGGAGATACTGACTCCTCAGGTGAGACTTACCCTAAATTGTGCCATACGCGACCCAAGAGAATTACATAGCAGGCCTGTCAAGAGAGATCTGCTTCGCCTGGTCCCTCAAATCACGCCACAGCTGCTGCTTCCTGTTTCTTTCTGTGTGCCTAGCACAGCCCCGCAATCCTGGGTCATTTGTGGGCAGGGAAACGTGGTAGCCAGTAGCGCTGTACATCCCTGCAGTGTAAAGGGATGAACTCCCCGTCACCAGCAGTATTCAAATAGAGTGCAGATAATCACATCGCAGGGAATTCCTGCTTTGGGCAGGAGGTTGAAATTCTGTGTTCTCTTCCAATGCTTAGAATCCATTGATTTCTTTATTACTGGATTAGGAATCAATTGATCTGAATCCAGTGTGGGCTCCATCCCCTTTCTTGCTGTGTGACTGGACCACAGCCATGTTCCTAACCTCTCTGAGCTCAGTTGTCTCAATTATCTCTTATTATGTAATCTGCCCAACTGCTCCTGTCCTGAGGAGCCCAGGAAATGCTACCGGAGCAAGGGCTTTGAAAATCTGTTATTTTTTATTGCCATGCTAGGAAGAATAGTACTGCTGTTATTATTATTCCTGCCCTCAGAGGATGACTGCATGACCCAAGCAAAGACCACAAAGCAGCCCTCGCTGCTCAGAAGGGAAGGACTAGAGCCTGAGAGGGACTTGGACTGGAGAAGCCTCACTCTGAATCAGCATTTCTCCCCAAGAACAGTGATTCCTTCAGTTTCTTTCCTGTTGATCTCCGGTCCTTCCGAGTGACCTTTCAGAAGCATCTCTGGAACCTTGTGAACATTGACTTTTTTTTTTAATGTCCAACCAGGGCTTCAATCCCTAGCAGGGTTTCCTTCTACTTGTACACATACCAAAAAAGAAAAAAAGGCTTGCTGAATTAATGAACCACTTCCCTTATCTATATTTCCTGTTATCTAATTCCGAGGGGAAAGCTGGGAGCTCCGAGGGAGCTGGGAGACAGCTCACAACGCCTCCCTCCCACACGCTGAGAACAGCCTGGAGTCCCCGGGACTGAGGGACGCTGTGAGGAGCCGCAGGGACACCGCTCCCACCGTGGGTGAGTCCCCTCCTGGCCCCCGTGGTGACCCCTTCACCAGGGCAGAGAGGGAGATGCACCGAGGGAGCCGGGAGGGCCAGGAGCAGGGGGGCTGGAGGATAGAAGGTCGGTGGGGGAAGGAGGGCAGGGAGAGGACCAGCCAGTGTGGACTGAGGGTGTGCAGAGGCTCTCAGGCCTTGGGGACAGGAAAGATGAGATTCTTTGCAGGCCAAGCCACAGAGCCAAGGCTTGCTTTCCCACTCTCGCTCTCTGGTTTATTTTCTTGGTTTCTCTTTCTTACAATTGGGTGTCATTTTAGTTTCGCCATTTTCTGGTTCGGCTTCCCACTTGAACAATCAGAAATTGATGGGGATGGGCAGTCTCTCAAGAAACAACAAATAAATACATGCCACACGAAAAATCAAACGATCTGACCAGGTGCCCCTGGGTCCTCTTGCCTTTGCTTCCTCCAGCCCTCCCAGATCGCATGGCTTTCCCCTGGGGTCCCTGCTGTGGATGCTCTGTCTTGAGAACCGGTTAGAAAGTTTAGGAGAACCCTTCCTGACCCAGGTCAGACCTGCCTGGGATGCTTTCAGGGCAGAAAATCTCACTGGCGTTTTTTGTTGGTTTCACTGGTGAGTTAGTAAATAGGCCTCGTGGCCTTCAGGATCTGATAATTTTCTTCACCTATTCACAGGTCAAGGGTCAGTCAGGCTTGGTGTCGGGTTTAATTTTTCCTTAATTCTGGAGCCAGACATGTGATGGGAAGGAGGGGGTGAAGGTGGGTCTTAACAGGTGTACCTCAATGATTGTATTTCTCTTCCCCGAGCCCACTTTGCGCTTTCAAGAGCTTGGTTGCATATGCTTTTTGCAAACAAATCGAAATTACCTCTGCTACCTATAAACCCATTGTTTGGGCAAATGAGCTTTGCATCTTATTTATAGCTGAGAAAAGGGCTGAGTCGGAAAGAAAAGGAGATACAGTGGTAAAGACAGAGGGGCAGCTTTGAAAGCACACGGGTAGAGAATGGCCAACCATTGCTTAAAAACGAAGGCTCTGGGAGAGTTTGAAACCACGCGGGTTATCTGAGCTTCGTCCACTTGCCCAAAGGTTGAAAACACACAATGGGGTATTTTAACTCTGTAGCCTCAGGAGGACTAAACAAGCGCTCATCTGGAATTGGGAAGGATTTAGCGCAAAGTCTCTTGGTGTCTGAATAGTTACTACAAATATTAACTCTGCAAAGCAGAGAATGGAAACTTGTTCCTTCTGCTATGTTTCCCTCAAGCCGGCTTCCAGCGGGGTGATTCAAAAGCTGTCTCAAAACTCACCCTGATCTGCCTTACTTATCTTTCCCCTGCCCAACTCTGGTTCCCTTAACCCTCCCCATTTCCCCCCAGGGCTGATATTCTCATTCTTCTGTGTGTTCTCCAAAATTAAGGGAATTTGAGAGGTTTTTAGCAGGGCAAAATCAGGGAAGCGCCCCTCTGAATTGAGGGAAAACCTTACTGTGAAAGACTACTAGAATCCCATCACAAAATTGATTTGGCTTTTTTATTAATAGTAGTAATGTGCTGGATTTTGTTTGTTTCTGTTAGTCTTATTTGATTAAATCAGCCTAGCGTGAAAGGATATTTAAAAGTCCCACTTTATGAACCTTTTTTTTTTTTTTACAGAATTCATTAGAGTTCATGTTTAGCAAAATAGACATTTCCTGTTTCCTCTAAAGAATTTGTCTCTGAAAGTGACTGCATTTGTGAATTCGATTGGCAGGGAGGGGGGAAATCTTAGTTTTGTGTGCTTGGTACTGAGGAAATGTTAAGTTGCTCTTTATCCCTGTTCTATTTCTCAAACCCAATAAAATATCCATTTCAAATGACTTTCTAATGCCTTGTTATATTTGCCAAGTGATTTATGGAACGGAAAATTGTAGTTCGGCATGTGTAAGTCCAGAGATGGTTTAGAGCTGGGGCAGCACAGAGACTGAAGCAATTCAAGCGATCAATCTCCAACTGTCTAAACACAACACCAAGTGGAGATTCGAGACAATTATCCGAATAATTGGGGGGGGAGGCACTTTCACCTGAACTATCTAGATAAAGGGGCGACACGGGAAAATGTGCGTGGCCCTGAGGGCTCTGCCTCGGCTCTCTCCACGACCACGCGAATTCGGGAGATTTTTCTCTAGGTTCTCCGATTAGAGTTGGGCATGGGAAAGGAAGGAGAGGTTTCTAGAAAAGCTTAAAAGGGGCTCCCGCCGCGCCACTGGGAGAGGGGGCCCTGCGCCGCGGGACGCCCCCGCTGGGTCTGATAAAGTCCCGAAGCCGATCTAAGGTCAATAAACCAGGCGGCGTCAGGCTCCGGCGGAGGGTCGGAAAGGACAGGGGCGGGAGGGGAAGAGAGCAATCTCGAGGCTGTCGGCGGAATGAAAAGGAGCCGAGGACCGAGGAGGTCCCAGTCCGGGCGCCGGCGTGGGGCGCTCGGGGCCGAGCCTAGGCCGCCGTGCTGGGCGCGCAGCCCGCGGGAGGGAGTAGGGCGGGCGGACTGGGTGGGGTCCCCGCGGCGTTGACGGCGACCCTGAAAGTGTCCCGGGTCCTGGGCAAACAGACCTAACTCCGCCGAGAGTGTGAAGAAGGGAACGAAAAGTTTGGGGGGAAAAAATTAAGGAACGGAGGAGGGGTGAGATGGAGACTCCCAAATAATAAGGACACTCAAAAAAACTTCTGGGAACCCTCAAAGAGCCAGAGAATTGTCCCAAAATAAGAAAACTTAGGAAAAGGATGACAGTATTAATCACTAGTCATCAATTTGCATCCCTTTTGTATGGCGCTTAAAAGTTTACAAATTCCTTTTACATAGAGTTCTTGTTTCTCCCACTGTTCGCATGGCGAGAAAAGAGACTGCAAGAAGATATTCTGCCCAAAGTTACAGCACATCGCCAGGGTCCCCCGCAAAGGGGCTCGAACCGGTTGCTAAATGACTCGTCCTCATCCGAGAAGAGCTTCCCAGGAGAGAGCCCGGATGAGAAGTACGCAGCTCTGCGGAAACCTGGTGGATGGAAGCCTGAAAAAGCGCTGCGGGGCTGCTAACCTCCCGGATCGGGCCCCTCCGGCCGAGCCGTCTAGGGCAAAGCCCTAGTGCGGATAGGGGACGAGGTGGTGGTGGTGGAGGGGACTCCCCTGGAGGCTCGCAGGGTCCCCGCTGACACCGCGCCCTAGAACCGCCGGGCCTCTGCAAGTATACACCAGCGCCCTTGAGCTCTTTCCACTCTGCTGCGCTCGGCCCACAAGGCCGCGGAGCTCCCTCTTAGTCCTATTCCTGGCGGGGCCGACGCTGGTTTGGTTTGAACGCATTTCAACTATTGTGGCGCCATGTAGGCCAGGCCACCTCGGACGGGTGTCGCGCCCGCGGTCTCCAGGGTCGGGTCTCAGGCCCCGGGATCCCCGCGCAAGCGAATGTCCCGAGAGCAGGGTTGGTGGGCGAGAAAGCCCAGACCGCAGGCGGTGGGGTCCGGACGCGCTCCGGGCCCGGGTGTGACCTCGGGCCTGGGCCTGGCGCTGATCAGAACGTTGCCCGGGTTGCCCTCTGCACGGGAGACCCATTTGCGGAGCTCAGAGGCGGCGGGATGCTGGACGCAGGACGCACTGATGGCGGGGGGCGGGTTGGGGGGCGGGCAGGAGAAGGGGGGCTGGCTTTGCCCGCCGCCTGCGGGCCCCTCTCCGTGTGCAGGGCACTAGCGGCCCCTGGACCCGCTCGCCCCGAGGCCTCTGCCTCCACGGTCGGGGCAGCGAGGCTTGTAGCGAAACCCCGTCCCCCGGTGTCCTTCCGGTCGCGACCGCCCCTGTGAAGTCCCTACACTGGCCAAGAATCACAGATCACAGTAGGAGTTTCATCAAAACGGTTATTCTTACACACATACACTCTTTCCATCCCCCAGTTAGGCTGTTCTGCATCTCAACATCCCCGTGCGGAGACACCCCCCATCCCCAGAGTCGAGGGTCGCAGCGAACCTCCGCAGACTCCAAACCGAAAGGCACTGGATCAGTCATTTCTTGGACCGGGTTTGCGGGGGGGGGGGCATGAATGGCAGGCCCCCGGGGCCCGCAGGTTTAGTGGCCACGGACACCGGGTTCAGGGAGTCTCCCTGGCCTCGGCTCAAAGAGCCTTTCAGGCACGGCCCCGCGCGGGGGCTGGAGGTAGAGATTTTGCGCAGCTTCTGGACTTGGGGCTTATGGGGGATCAACGGGTTCCCGGGCCTGGGCACGCTGAGGTTTTGGGGCAGTCTTTTATTCACTTCTTGGCCCGCGACCCAAACTCGACAATTCCCCAGCAAGCCTCCTCCTGGTCTTGGAAAAACTCCCCGCAGATCCTTCCAATACGTCACGTCGCTAAACCCGGGGACAGTGCCGGCAATGCCCCCCGCAGATGCCCGCACCGGGGGGCCGGGGTCCAGGCGCCGGTGCAGCGTTAGCGAGGGTCAGCGTTGGGCGGGGGTTGGGATGGCTGCTGCTTTTTTTTAGATACTGAGAGATGTAGTTTCTCCGTCATCTCCCCCCACTCGTCGTTCTTAGGGATTTTCTTTATTCGTTTAGTATTATCTTCTTAACTTACACACGCTCTGCCTTTAAATTTTCCTCTGCGTCTGGCTTGATATTTTCTCATCCCAACCCAAACCCTTACCCCCTTATAATAAATTCGTTTTTACTAATTCGGGTGTCCAGTTTGCACGCAGAAGTTACCTGATGATGTCTTATGGGATGAATCAGAAGCCTTCCTGTTGACGAGGTATTTTAATTTCTGAAGGTTAAACTACACAGTAGCGGTTTTGCTTGCCCTTAAGGAATTTCTTAAATCTCCACCTCTAAAGAAGTAGCGCCCTACAAAATTATTTTCCAGCTTCTAGGTGGATGTCTAACAAGATTGATTCTCTCAAAATCATGATGCAGTGTTGTTGTTGTTTAATGTTGTGGAAACATTTAATACTGAGCCAGATGATTTGTCCTGCCACACCATTTATTATGGCTTTCCACTAACTCCAAAGATTTAGCAGGAAATTGATATGGTATAAATAGATAACTTTCAGTTGTTCATCAGCTAAGATTTTGTTTGCTTTTTGTTATATCAGAGTAGTTCTAGCGTAATAATGATAGAAAAATTAGTCTCTCCTTGTAGATAAGTCATAATTTTGAGCATCTATTATTTGTTTTCTGTGGAATTTGTTGTTAGAGCCTATGTGAAAATTTTGTTTCCTATAATAGTGCTGATAGATAGTATATCCTTTTCTTTTTCAGAAAATAACTGGAGACCCAAAAAAAGTAGCTCATGGGGGGGGAGAAGTGTCAAGGTGTTTTTTTGTTTGTTTGTTTTTTAAGTTTTTGGCCACACCCCACGGCATGTGGGATCTTAGTTCCCTGACCAGGGATCGAACCCATGCCTCTTGCATGGGAAGGCAGAGTCTTAAGCACTGGACCGCCAGGGAAGTCCCTCAAGGTTTATTTCTTTAAGAAACTTTTAAAAAGAAACTCTAAAGAAACAAGATCATTAACAGATAAAAACTTGACCATGGGAAATTCAGAACGGAGGTCAGAAAGTTAGCTATGCTTCCTCTGCGATGATTCAAGAACAACAAAAATTAGGCAAGGCAGTACCGTACTGGTCACATGTAATAGTCCCTGTTTGTGCAAAAGCATCTCTCTGGTATTAATGGTGTGGGGGGAGGAGGGTTGTTCAAAGTGTTCCTAGCTTCTGGAAAGTTGACAAGCAGAATCTACGAGTCGTAGAACTACTCCCTAGAATTCAGCAGATAGTAGCTACCGACCACATCGGATACCTGCTTCCTTAAATACTATGGGAGTAGGGGCAGGATTTAGGGTTCAGGGCAAGTCCTGCGAAGAGGCTCTGGGAGGAAACCGCCTGAGGGCCCCAGAATTTGTCAGCTCTCCCAGGCCCTGTACTTTCCCCAGGCTTGGCGCGGGGCTGCCTTCGAAAACTCTCAGCTTGGTGGCCGCTCGGGTTTGCTCCAGCCGCGATAACGGAGGGGCTCGCTATCTAATCTGGACAGCAGCATGAACAATCCATTAGACCTCGGCATTTATCCGGGGCGGGGGAGGAGGGAGGGACGGGGGCTGGCGTGCCCCACCCGGGCCTAGGAGGCGCTGAGCTGGCCCATTGGAGGAGGCGGGGGGGGGGGAGGGGGGAGGGGCGAGGGGCGAGGGGGGAGGGGCGGGGGAGGGGCGGGGGGGAGGGGGGAGGGGCGAGGGGCGAGGGGGGAGGGGCGGGGGAGGGGCGGGGGGGAGGGGGAGGGGCGAGGGGCGAGGGGGGAGGGGCGGGGGAGGGGCGGGGGCGAGGGGCGGGGGAATTAATGAAACTGAGTTCGTGTGGACTCACAAGGCGCCCCTACGTGGTATGCTTACGTTGCTGGTAAACTGTAATTCTACCTATTGTCAGTGTAAGGACGAATTAGGATCCCTTTGGGTTTGGAATATCACATTTTCTTTTAAGAATTTCAGTAGATACTTTACAATGTCTCGTTCAAACTCCACGCCAATCAAGGGGCGCTGTAAGATTCCAATTTTCACCAGTATTCCCTGGGACTTGGGAGACTTAAATCCATCCACCCATTCTTTCGTTCATTCATTCGGCAAACATTTACAAAGCTTTCCTCCGCCAGGCATTGTGCCTTGTACTGACATGTTAAATTATTTGCCCAAGATGAGGACTACGCTGGCGACGTGGGCGGAACCCTAAATCAACTATTCCAGCCCCGTGACTGCTCACTTCTTTCCCCCAAGACATACAAATCAGAGACGTTGGGAGTTAGAAGGGCCTCAGAGGTTATCTGGTCCAGCCTTCAATTCAATGCAGGAATCCCCGCCCCAGAAGGCCGCAACGAGGCCCGCGTGGGCTTGAACGAAGCTCCGTGGATTGGAAAGTCTTTCCCTAGAAGAAGTCGGTCTCCGCCTGCCCACACCTAAACTCAGGTTGCTAAGCCCCTCGTGCCGCTGTGACCCCCCAGGTGTCCCGCTAACCCAGCTGGGCCACCTTCCCTTCAGACTTCCCCTGGGAATGGAGTCTCCAGGTGCAGGATACTAACCCCCAAAGAAATGTTAGGGTGCCATTGGCCTTAGTCAAGCTGGCCTGCCTCACCTGTCCATAGGGATTATGTGCTGCCAGTCAGAGTATAGGCAGTAGCCAAAGAATCTCCAGAGCCTGGATTCTTGTCTCAACGCAACCACCTACAAGCTGGGTGACCTGGACCCAGTTATGCCAGTGGTGACCAAGTTATTCCACTTCTATTTCTGGCATATTCTCGAAATAAGATGTGTGAATGTACTTCTCAATAGTGAAGGATGTCACCTTATTCAAAGATAAAATTCCCCCTCTATAGTCTGAGATTATTCTCATTTGCTGTTTAAAAACTTAAAAGCTACAAAAGGCAACTTCTGGGTAATGACCTCATCACAAAGAACGTTCTGGAAACTTTAGTTCTGATGAGATACTAAGGGCACATTGTCCCTGGGTGAATATGAGAGTTTAGACTGTAGTGTTAGAATAATGTGATTTGAATCCCATGTCTACTACTTACTGGCTATGTTATCTTGGGCAAATTACTTAACATTTTTGTGCTTTGGTTTCTTGTATTTTGAAATCTTCACAAACCTTAGAGGGCAGACAAGACCTCTCCTAGTCCCTAAAATAATCTCCAGAGTGTAATTCATTAGCCGGGCATCAATGTCCCTCATGGCTTTGTTTGGCTTTGTTTGTTTTGTTCTTAACCTGTAACTTCGAAACACCTCAGTAGTTAAATTTGTCTAACAAGAGGTATAAGTTTACCCCGAAATTCATAAATATGTTTTAAAATTATCTCACCCAAAATTGAGTGTTGCTGGTGGGAATTTTGGATGCAACCTTTCTGGAAGGCAATTTAGCAATATGTATCCCAAACACTACAAGTGTTCATATTTTTTTGACCCACTTTTTCCAGTAATAGCAATTTACCCCAAGGAAATTACCAGGGGTTTACAAGATGCTTTACTTACCAAAATTTATGTGGATTTGACAAGGGCACTTCAAACATTTATTTATTTTAAGGAAAGATAGAAAATAACATAAACTCTGAACATAAGAGTTTACTTACATAAACTGCAAAATCCATAATGTAGCCATCAAACTGTTTTCCTTAAAATATTTAATGACATGGGAATATCTCATAATATATTATTTAAAAATAAAAAGTAGATTATGAAATACTGTGTGAAAGTGGCTGGGTGGGGTGGGGAGGAAGAGAGACAGACAGACAGACAGAAAACACTAATGTTCTCCATGGTTCTTTCTGGGTGATTTGGTTAAGGACAGATTGTGTTTTCCTTGTTATACTCACCTGTATTTTCCAAATGAACTACAATGAGCTCCTGTTTCTTTGAAATTAGAAAAAAAAATTTTGAGAGGGGTGGGGATGATTGATCAGATCCAAGACATGTCTTGCTTCTTAAGATTTCATGACTATGGTGCTTCTGACAAACATTCATTTTAGAGAATTTAGCTTTAAAGTCCCCAAAACTCAATGGACTCAAACTCCAAAAACAGTCCTGGACTCTAAAGACATTTACATTTGGTGGGAGTGATTTTTCCACAATGGGGTTCTCCCTCCCCCTTTAGAAAATGTTTTCACAGTCATCCAGATTGCCTCAGAATTTCACTTGCAACCTTGAGTGTTGCTGAAATTGAAAACAATAGTCTAAGTTCTTGCAAATTTTTCCTCTTCTCAAAACTCCCTTTGCTGACAGAAGGATGTGGTGGAATGTAAGGCCAGGTGCTCTCGTCCAGCTGCAAATAAAAGCTGATTATTCAGACCCCAGGAGAAGAAGAGGGGAACTTGGGCAGGGGAAGCAGACCTTTTAGTGGTGGCCAAAATGCTGGAGAGGGTGTTCAGAAGGGAAGACCTTTGTGAAAGCAAGAAAGTTAACCACTGAGAACGCGACTGAGGACCACATAAATTACAAGTATTAGTGAATGTCAGGTGCCATTTTCAAAACTGAAATAGTTTTTATTTGTAGAGGAATAAGTAGCAGTTTATAAGGATGAAGGCTGCCTTCCTCCCACTTCATATGTGGAGTGTGCGATGGGGTTGAGGGGAGGGTGGTAACACAAAGAAATAGAAAGAAAATCCCACCATAAACTTAGGGAGCCTTCAAAAAATCTTGTACTGAGATTTTTAATTTAATGTAACACATTCGGGCAACAGAAGATAAAAGTAGCATTGAGTTGAAGGTCAATTTCATTGATGTTAATTATCATATAAACATTGAGCGAATAAAAAAAATTGTAGTCTGAGTACAGTAGGGGATATCGACTTAAAATACAACTCCTATCCTCTCTCTCTAAGCGCTATACTTTTTTTTAACTCTGAGGTCAGCCTTTGGATGGTTGGTTGGTTGGTTGGTTGGTTGGTTGGTAATAAAGGAATATGAATAGAATTTTGGTAGAACCACAAATTTTTAGTTTTTTGTAGACTGGAGTGAGTTTCTTTCTGCCCTTCTCCATCTACAAGGCAAGCAGGGCCCAGTCAGTCACCATATTTATCTTCACACCACATTTGCCAGCCCCCTGCACCGTACAGGCATGGTGGTAGGTAATGTTTTGAAGAATAATCTCACAGGAGCACATTCTAGACATCTTTGCTGACTGAATTCTCTACAACAAAAATCCCCAGGAACAACTGATTTCTCTGTACTTGTCTCTGAAGGGAACAAACCCAAAGCCTTGAGCCAACCATATGTACCCTGCATCTGGCCAGGATACATCCTGAAGCAAGGGGTATGAGAAGTTAGGGCAACCAGAGCTGGGAAGGGTGCATATTTCCAAAGCCTTCACAGAATGCTTTATTTTCTACTACCTAGGAGTTCCTAGGTCTGTGGGCCAGTAGATATTGGCTGATTTTCTTATCACTGTGCCATTTAGCATTCTCAGAAATGTCTCATCAGGCATGGGGTTTTCTTGAACACACACTGACCCCAGGGAAGTATCCTAAGTGCTCAACCTTTATATAATTTTAACATAATTTCCACGTGTAATCAAAATAGAAAGAGAGGTCAAACTATCCTTCCCTTGACCCTACTACGAACTGATTAAACAAACAGTACCTTGATCGATGGCCTCGTCTGTAAGTTGCGGACAAGGAATAGCATCTATCAGAGTCCTTTCGCATACATATCACATTTGATCCTCACATTTGATTGTTCTTTGGGGTAATCAGTGTGGATATTATTAGAGTATTATGCCCGTTTTATAGATGAGGAAACTGAGACTCAGAGATGTTGCTTTGCCAAAGGTCACACAACTAATAAGTAACAGAATAAAACTCAAAATGCCCTACTCTACCTAGTAAGTGCTGCCTTCCCCAACCTCCAGGAATATGCTGAGGATTCCTGAGATGGTCTATATGAACTGATTTGTAATTGCTCTAATAGGTATTATCAGGATCCCTTAATTCACTCATCTGCAAATCTTGAAATCAAGGAATGACAGAGCTGCAAGGCTCTTAAAGCTGATTTAACACACACACACACACATACACACACACACAACTTTCATTTTACAGGTGAGGCCCGGGGAGGTTAAGTGATTTGCCAAAGGTCACCCTATGAGTTAGTAGGATATGACCAATGTCATTTTTAAAAATTAGGTAAAACAATTGTATACCAAGCCCATTTTTATGGCTTATTTTAAGCAGGTTAATAAGTATACCAGGCACAGCTTTAAACCCAACTGAGTAAATGCTGACACTTGTTTATAGATTCAGCGGATAAGTAGCAATAAGGAATTATTCATCTCTCATTTATCATCCAGCCTCTCCAAGGTGCGAGTTATAAAGTGAAGCAAATAGCAGTTTGAGAGCCTCCACACATGTGAGATCAAAACAGTGAAAATAAAGTGGTTTGCAAAACCATACATTTACAATGTGGCTGGGCCCCAGGTCTCCTGAAATGTGAAAGAAAGAAAGAAAGAAAGAAGGAGAGAAAGAAAGAAAGAGAGAGAGAGGAAGGAAGGAAGAAAGAAAGAGAGAGAGGGAGAAAGGAAGGAAGGAAGGAAGAAAAAAAGAAAGAAAGGAAGGAAGGAAGAAAGAAAGAAGGAAAGAAAGAAAGAAAGAAAAAAGAAAGAAAGAAATTTTGTATTTCACAAATAGGCACTTTTATTATACAGAACTCCATATTTGGCCTCCAGAGGCATTCAATCATTAATTCATTCTTTTGAGTGTGTATTGAGCACCTACTGTATGCAGGGCACTGTGGGAGGTATGGAGAATGATTAAAGACTACTCCAGCCATCAAGGACCGTTTAAGCTTAATGAAGTGACAAAGCGCAAGCGCGCGCGAGCGAGCGCACAGACACACACACACACACACACACACACACACACACACACACACTTGAACCTCGGAGTCAGCGGGTATAAAGGGATGTGTGGGTGGGAACAGGAGGAAAGGGAGACTGCCTGACGGCTGGGGTAGCCACAACAAGGAGCACACGGAGAGGGTGTCCTTGCCACGACCTTGTCCCCTAACAACATTTCTTTATCATGAGAATAGGGCTGGGAACCGTCACAGGCAGAAAAAAAAAGAAAAAGACAGTAAATTCACTGCCCCAATTAAGAACCCAATCCAAAAACCTCGTTTCCTCCACTCAGCTACATGTTAAATACAAACAAACTGGTGAAGAGATGGAGGCAGTCTGCTAGGGTGCGAACAGCAGTTAGAATATTTGTAACATATGTTGAAAATGAATAAAATTAATAGTTGATTTGCTTATTTGGGAGGTGAGCACTCATGAATGCTCATGTTATTATTCAGAAGTACTGGTTTATGTCATTATTTTTAAAAAATCAATCCCTGTTCCCCAGTGGTAGACCTGAGGCCCAAAGGTCAATGTCAATAACAGGGCAGTCACAAATCCAAAGTGACTTTGCTCTCAGCTGCCCAGACAAAAGACGCCGTGAGGCTCCTCTTGGAGCCCCACCTTCATAAAATGAAAGCATTTTCCAAGATATTAACTCAAAACCCTTTAATCTGTAGATGGGGAAACCAAAGCTTAGAGAGTCCAAGTGATGAAGGGTGACCATTAAATGTATGTGAAATTACGAGTGAATTGTGTACTACGAATAATTATGCAGGACATTGGGCATAAACTGGGACGTAGGGTCACCCCATGAAACAATGAGGGTCATGACAAGGACCAAGTCCAGAACCCTGTCCATTATGCCTGCCCCCCACCCCCACCCCGTCCACAACTTTGCTGCCTTATTTTTTTTATTTTGAAGGCTGGAATATTTATGAGGATAGTTGAAAGCTATCGTCCTGAAATGTATTATGTACCAAATGCCCCTTTTGGCTTGGTTTGTCCTCCATCTAGGAGGGGCATGGAATGACTAGTTTTAAATGTCTATGACTCACTGAGACCCTTTACTGCAGCCTCTTTCCCCCACTCACCCCCATCGGGGCTGAGCCCTGATCACCGTTTCCACCTTCCTGCAAAGATGGAGGTGGCAGCGCTCACCGCGTACTCTGGCTACCCCAGAGCTCAGTGTGCCTTATCGCTAATCCTCTCACACTGGTGATTGCACCAGGGTGAGGAAAGCTTGGCCTTGGGATTCAGATTTATAGAGGGGAGCTATCAGTTCCTAAGACAGCATATTGAAATGGAAAAACGGGGTATGACCAGGTCTCAAGGCACCTACTACTGGCTCTGCCATTAAATAGCTGTGTGACTCTGGATAAGCCTGTAGCCCTTTCTGGGTCCTAATCACCTCATCTATTAAATGAGTGGCTTGGACCAGAATCCCCAAGCCCCCTTGCAACTCCAGCTTTCCATATCAGTGTCAGTGTCAAAAAGAGGCCAAAGGTGCCTGGACCCATAGTCACCCCCCCAAACAGGGGCACTTGGGCTGAGGTGCTGGTGAGGCATCACGTGGCATCTTCTGCACATGAGCTTCTCTGTGTTTGCACAGTGGAAGGGACCATGGCACATGTGTTTCCGCCACATCCCTGGTACTACATCTTCAGTCATAAAGGACAGAGATTTACACTGTGTAAGGACAAGCTGGAAAGTCCAATTTTCTGAACTCAATTCAACAAACTTTTAGAAACATCTACTACATGTTAGAAACTATGGAAAATACAAAGCTATCAAATAAGATTTCTGCCCTTGAGAAGACTGAAATTTGGAAGAGAGGGTTATGGAGACAGGCGGATGTGTGGAGCGATTAAAATGAAATACAATGTGTTAAAGCCCGTGGAAAAGATGGGGGGGAGAGGAAGGGATTGATTCCAGGAATTGAAGTCTTTTTTTAAAATGTGTTTTAATTGAAAGGAGGACATGTGAGAAGAAAGCCCTTGCTTTTTCCCTTCTCTATCCCTCATAGTACCAATGCTTTGCTCATAGTGGCAGTATTTGGGTTCTGGAATCAAACTACTTGCCTGTAAATCTTGGCTCTGCCACATATTAAGCTCAGCAAGTTACTTGATAGTGCTGTGCCTCAGTTTCTTCATCTGTAAAATGGGGGAATAGAGTGATTGTGTAGATAAATGAGATAGTCAATCCATGCAATGTACTTGGCACTGTGCCTGCATATTGTAAGTGCCCAGTGGTAGCTGTTACTCAGTAAACGTTTGCCTAGTGAATGGACAAGTTTTATCTGCAGTCCAAGCCTTTTATCATAGACATGCAGATGGGCCTCACATTTTGTGTTTCTCACTGAACACGCTCATTATCTGTGGCTAAGACTGAGTTCAGACTTAGAGGTCTGGTGTTCCCACCCTTCCACTGTGTGGGACCAGCAGTGATCCCCTTGTTACAGAACCTTTTGAGGAACAGAATGGCACGGTTTGGAGACATCCACTTGGGGAGATTTAATGTCACAAAATGTTGGTGTAGGAAAGCACCCAGCCTCTGCCACTTACAGACAGAAAACTAAAGCGCAGACAGATGTTAAGCAATTTGCCTGTGGTCCTGCCACTCACCTGGTGGCGGATTCAGGATTAAAACCCAAGACTCCCGACTCCAGATCAATGAGCTTCCACCAGTCACCTGCTCCCTAGATCCCGACCGCCTGGCCTGAGCTGCTTTCTGCAGGGAGTCTCTTGGGCCACACCTACCTGGGATCCCTCCCTCGGCTCTCCGTCCTGTGCCCCAGAGAAAAGACTACCTGTTTCCCAGTTCTTAGGTCACATCTAAGAATGAGGGCCCTTTACCTGTCAGAGCTAGCCCTTGACTCAGACTGGGTGGGCGGGGGTGGGGAGAATGGAGAAAAGAAAAATCTGAGCCCTTTAGCACTTCGTGTTAAGTTGTCTCCAGGGCTGACTTACTTCTTTAATTCTCACTAAGCGAAAGTGCTTTGCAGGTACTATGTTCACGATCCCCACATGAGTGTCACCCACAGAGAAGGTGGCCCTGGGGGCTTTCATTAGAAAGGCAGAGGGGTAAGGCCACCTGCCCTAGTTCTGCAGTCCGTCAGGCGCTCAGATAGCTGCTCTTCTAAAACGGGGCAAAGACAAGATGGAGGAGCGTGGAACTGGGAGAAAGTGAGCGGGAGGTTGAGCATGAACTAAGCTGGATCGTATCTTTTCAAGCCGAGCAAGTGAAGTGTTTTCGCTATTATAAAAGCGAAGTTGGAACCTCAGAAACGTACAAAAATGGAGGGGGGGGGAATTCCACGCTGGAACCTTACCGTCTTTACATGTAGGTGCATTGACTTTTATTCATCTACCTGTCTTGTTTTCTATCACGATATAAAAATTCGAACGAACCCAAATGGAATGTTCGCCGGGGTCCTGATTTTGCTCCCCTCACGCGGGCGTGAGTGATGCCCGGGAAACTGACGATTCCCCTCCTAAGCTGTGTTGCACGAGACAATCCTGGCGGCGGCGGAGTCCCGCCTCGCGGGGCGCGGCCCCTCGGCTGGAGCAGGCGCTCCTCTCCCGGGCGCGCGGCCGCAGGGCGGGCGCCGAGCTCGGACGTCGGCACGGACGGCGGCCGCCACGTAAGAGCGGAGGTCCGGGCGCGGGCCGAGGGAGCGCGGGGGCTCCGCCGGGGAGGCTGCGGCCGCGGCCCCCGGGGAACCGGCGCGGGCGAGCTGGGGCGGGAAGCCGGGCGGCGGCGGGGAGGGAGTGGGGCCGCGCACCGGGCGCCGGGCCGGGGAGGCCCTTCCACGCCCGCCGCCTCCTCCGCGGAGCCGGGTCGGGGCGCGCTGGGGGGCGGGGGCGGCCGGCCGGGGGCTGACCCCGAGCGCCGCCGAGTCTGCGTCCGCCCGCCGCCCGGCGCTCGCCGCCCGCCGCCTCGGGTTACGCGGCGGCCGTCGGCGCGCACCTCATCAATAAGGCCTGACAGGCCGCCGGCTCCGCTGCCATCCATCACCCGGCCCGCGCGGCCAGAGGCGCAGAGCACCCCTCGCGGGGGACGGGCGCGGGCCACGGGAGCCGGCGGCCCTTCGGGTGAGCGGGACCCAGGAGAGGCCAGCGGTCACCAGGGAGCCGGGCGGACTCCACGTAAGCCCGAAAACAGACCCGCGCGACTCGGAGGCAGCGTTTTCTATCCATCAACAAATATTTGACTTTATTCCACCTCTTAATCCCAGTGTCTTTTAAGAACGTGTTCATTTGTTTTTGAAGAGCCGCAAGGGAGCTTAGAAATGATCTAGCACAATCTGCACATTTCACAGATGAGGAAACTGAGACAGAGTGGGGACTGGGCATGCCTGAGGTCACGCAACCTGGTGGCGATGCAAATGAGAGGCCAGGTCTCCTGATCCCCCGATTCCCAGCCCACGCGCCGGCCACATGGGCACTGAGTAGGACCTACGACGCATATGCGTGTTTGGCATCAGATGTGTGAAATGGACAAAGTCGTGCGTGTTGTAGGTTCTCGGTGTGCCTAATAGTCAAACCAAGTCGCCGCCTGCGTGTGTGTACACGCGCGTGCGCGCGCATGCTGAGGTCTAGAAAGGGAACAGTAAATGAGGCAAAAGTATGGGGGGGGACACCTACATATAAAAATAATATAGTTCCTTGAGTTCATTTACTTCCTCTTCCCCTCCCCCCACCCCAAGGAATTAACATGGTTTCTCTTCTAACTTATCTGTTGCAGCACTTTCTCCCGTTGCCTGTTTACAGGGCTCTTTTTCTCACTGGTCTGAACCAGTTTGGAGGTAGCGACTTACGTTCATCCCTAGATCTCCAAAGTTTGCATGGTGCCTGGCACACAGCGAGCATTCAATACGTGTTTGCTGCGGTGAATTGCAATACTTGTAAGGGAATCCAAATAATTAAGGTTCAGAGGACATCGAGACTGAAAGAACTCTCAGATCATGGTGTTTAGTCTCATTTCGTGAGAGACTGGCCCTTGATTTACCTCTGGCCCCCAGAGTTCCCTCTTTTTTTCCCAGAACGCTACCTGCCACAAGCTCTCCTAGTTGTGGCTTCCTGCATGCTTTTTACTTCTTCCCTTCCCTTCCCACCTTTTGGTTCTTCCACTGCTTCATTAGCAAGCTTTGGAAGGATGGGGAGGAGAGTAAGAGGGAAATAGACAAAGCCAATCTGTTTGCTTTATTTCTAACAGGAAACAGTATTTTGTGGGGTTTTGTTCTGTTTTCCTTGATGGTGGTGTTTTGTGTTTGTTAGTGCTGTTGGTTTTTTCATTCAAGTGAACAGGATGAGATTAAAGTCAAAGACCAATGGGTGTCTGTTAACATTAACATTCATTTTTCCTCCATGGCCACAGTGGTTTGATGAGAGTTAAAAACAATAATATTATCGACAACTCTTGGAAGGGGTAGAAATGAACACACACACACACACACACACACACCACTTTTATTGAGCAGGAAAGGTAGCAGAGCCATCCTATGGCCCTGGTAGTCAGTGGCTTTGGGCTCGCTTGCGATGTCTACTAGACCATGACTTCTGTAAATACAGGTACAAAGTGTAGTTTTATCTGGCATAAAACACACTTTTTTTCCGGTTACCATCTATCTGCATGGTAGCCCTTCCGCGTGCAGGTCACGAACTGCAGCTGAGTGTAATGAAAATTGATGTAAGAATCAGAGTCAAAACAACTTATCCTGCAGAACTGTTGCGGGGTTGAATATGATCATGTGCAGGAAAGGCCACGTTTCACCAAATGGACTAAAGGAAGTATAGTTCTACTCTCAGGGGCAAGCTCATTCTCTCAAGGCCATGCCTTGGCTTATTCTTGCCTCATGGGACCAGCTGGACAAAACCCAGTCTCCTCTGACTGACTAGCTTCTGGCCAGCTGGGTCTCCCCGCTCTCCATCTGCTGCCAGCCAGTTGCCTGGGGGAGCAGCAGTGTGGTTGAAAGTGACTTAGCAATTTCTGAGCTTCTGCTACCTGGTTCCAGGACTCTCAGGATGAGACAACAGTCACCGTCCCTGGGAAGTCACCCTCCCTGCAATAGGGAGGACCAACCTTGGACACTGGATCCTTTTAGAAGAGATGCAAGGCTTTCTTTTATATAGAAATCACTTTTCTGAAGTATTTTAGGGGGGAGTGAATCATGTAGCAGGGATGTGAAGTCTCACTAAAGACTGGAGACGGGAGTGTGTGTGTGGAGAGAGAGAGAGAGAGAGAGAGAGAGAGAATAGGGGCTGAAGAATTTTCTCCTGTCCCAGAAATACTCTTAACCCCCTGCTTTTTTAAAAGTCTGATTTATTGAGGTGAAATTTACATACAGTAAATTCACCCTTTTTAGGGTACAGTTCTATGAGTTTTGACAAACACACAAATGGTATAACCACCACCACAATCAAGATATAGACTAGTTCCATATTTTTTCACTTGGCATCTCCAGCAAGGCTCCTGATTGATAGCAGCAGAGGCTTCTTCACAAAGTAAGGAAGTGCCTTTGGCAATAGGAGGAAAACCGTGAAAACAGTGGCACTGCACCCAAGTAGAAGTGTTGGAGTGAAGCAGCGGAGAGTTCTTGCCGAGAGTGAGGATATCTCTGTGGTCCTGATACTAGGAGCTTGCTGTGTTATCTTGGGCAAAACATTTACCCTCTCTGAACCTCAGTTTTTTCATCTGTATGTTGGAGATAGTTATGGTTGGTGGTTAGAATTCTCTCTGCCTCTTGAAAATCTATGATGTAATTGTATTGGGTGTAGATCACAGCAAGATGGATTTGATGACCAAATATGACACACTCCTTATAATGGAAACTGCCAAAATCATTTGAACTATTGATTTATAAAGATGGTTTTGTCAAAGAGCCTGAGAAGGAGAATCAAACTGAAAAAGACAAGTAATTACAATGTATTGCATTTCAAAAATGTTATATATGTGGAATAATAATACAACATATAACCTTTGGGAACTGGCTTTTTTCACTAAGCATAATGCCCTGGAGATTCATCCAAGATGTTGTATGTATTGCTGAATGGTATTCCATGGCATGGATGTGCCACAGTTTGTTTGTCTATTCATTTGGTGGAGGGTATTTGGGTTTTCAGTTTGGGATTTTACAAATAAAGCTGCTATGAACATTTGCAAAAAAAAAAAGATATAGGCTAGCTCCAACACACCCCCCCAAATTTCCTCCTCCCCCTCTGCAGTCACCTCTCCCCCAAACCCCTGCCCCTGGCAGCCTCTGTTTTCTATCCCTATGGTTTCGCCTTTGTGAAAATGTCATATAAATGGGTTCATTTTGTCTTTTGAGTCCAACCTCTTTGATGCAGCCCTAATGCACTTGACATTCACTCATGTCACTGGGTGTATTTGTAGTTCATTCTTTTTTGTTCCTGAGTAGTATTCCCTTGCATGGCCTTCTCTCCATTTGTTTATCCATTTCCCAGTTGAGGATCATTTGTGTGGCTTCCAGTTTGGGGCTATTAGGAGTAAAAACTGTAAGTGTGAAGATACCAGCAGTCCTCTTTTATAGATTAAAACACAGCTTACATTTAGCTTTTCTTATCCTGAGGCAAATCGCAAATAATTCATATGCTGAGCAGCCATGTTCAGAGAGTTTGGGATGGGGATGTCACAGTCTCTGACAATCATATGTAGAGGTGGGGGGGCGGGGAGGAAGAGGCGGGGAGAGAGAATGAGAAGCCAGGGCTTTTGGAGTGGAATAAAGACCAATTTCTCACATAGTGATTAAGAAATTGATCACTCTTGACAGATAAGGCTGTGTCTTGTTCTATCTGCTCCGAGCCCTCCACCCCACCCCTACCCCACCCCCAAGCAGAGTGTGGGCTCTGGGAACTGGACATCTCCAGAGACTTCCTGGGCTGGGGGCGCAAGGATTCTTCCCCTCACAGGGGAAAGGTTCCAGCCCCAGTGAGAGGTGGTATGAGATGGGAGAGGGAGAACGGGCAGGCGCAGCGAGCTGAGGCTCCTGGGGTCAGCTCTGCCCCTCCGCGGATTAGCACCTCTGCTAAAGAGGGCCTGGGGCTGTGGAAGAAAGCAGACTTTAAAGGCAGAACACCCTTGTCTTTCAGTCAAACACGCAGACACAGGAGCATGTATGGGAAAGTTGAAACTAGCGAAGAGAAATGGAATGTCAGGGATCTTGCAGTATTTTTCTTCACTCAGGTCAAAATACAGCAAATAGCCTTTTGACAGAAATAGGTAGGTCAAGCTGTTGGACGCTCCATGCCTCCCATTTTCTTCTGCTGTTGCAAAAAACCAATCATTTCCAAATAAGTAATAAATACCTCCAAGCGCCCAGGGGTGTGTGAGAGAAGGCAGCCCACTCTCTTTGGGCACCTGCTGCCACTGAGCGGTGGTGGCCTGTAAGCGACCTTACTGTCCAATACATGGACGCCCAGGCCTGTGGGGAGAGGGTCCTCCCTCACGTGCAGGACCGCAGGGCCTAGGGCCCTCAGCCCCGCCGCCTGCGGCTTTGGGAGATGCCCCGGGCGGGCTCTGCTTCCAGGGCTGGGGGGTGGAGGCGAGGGAGGAGATGCTGTTTTCGCACTTGGGCTTCGCGCTTCCTTGACACTTTCCTGTCTCTCGCTCCGCCGCCAGGTCGCGGCGCCTGCCTGGGCGTCTTCTCCAACTCCGGGTCACCTCGGGCTCGGTGGCCCGGGGAAGGGTGCCGGGGGCGGCCTGTGCGGAAACCGGCCCAAGCTGGCGCTAGGAACACCGCGTCTCCGGTGGCTCCACAAGTCCCGACATGAGCGTCGGGGTCTTGGACTGGCAGCACTCCAGCCGCTGTGTCCCCGTCAACACCGCAGCCCTCCCGGGAGCGGGGCGCGATTCGGGACTGACGTCGCCCCGTCTGGTCCCCTCGCCTCCATCCGGCCCAGGCCTTTCCTTCCCAGTTCTCTCGCTGGCCTCCCCTCTCCCTGGGGGTCTCGATCTCTATTTCTGTCACCTGGTCTCTTGACTCCTATCTCTTCTTCTTTCTCTGGGTCTGTGTTTCCCTCTCCGACCCCCCCCCCTTTTCCCTGGTCTCTGTTCCTCTCTGCTCTCTGCCTGTCCTTTCCCTGCCCTGTTTTTTCCATAACACTTCACACCACCTAAAAGTCTATACTGACTTATTCATTCTCCGTCTTCCTCTTATAGAATGTAAGCTCCACAGGCAGAATTTTTCTCTGTTTTGTTCTATGCTGAATCCCAGCACCTCGGACAGTCCCTGGCACTGAGTAGGTGCTCAGTAAAAATAGGATGAATGACTGGATGAATGAGTTAATTGATGAATGAACAAATCCTGTCCCTCTGGGTTCTCAAGCCAGTCTTTTCTCTGTCCTTTCTGCCTGCCTTCTTCTGTCTCTCCCCCTTTTCTCTGCTTTCTCTCGTTTCTGTCTCTCTCCATCCCTCCCTCACTTTTTTTCTCGGTCCTGCTGTCGGACAGCGTCCCTCCAGCTTTCCAAAAGGTATGGGTTTGGGCTGTCCGCACCGGGAGATGGTACACCTGGCGTCTCTTGTCGGCCTTTGTCCTAGGGAACCGGGCAGTCTCCCTGTCCAATCGTCACAGCCTAAGCGCCTAACCAGGTCCCTAGCTGAACTCGACCTCCAAAATCCTGACTGTGCGCCTGGAAATCCCTTCTTCCTGCAGACCCCAGAGTCCTGGGACTCCCGGTTTCCTTAGAGGCAGCCTAGATTTGGGCGAGAGATTTGTAGGTGGCGGTGCAGATAAACACTCTGCAACGACTCAGACTGGGCCTCTCTCTCCATGTCTGGTCTGGGCCTCAGGGTCCTACTTTGAGAAATGGTGGTGACTCTAAGCACCTACTGTGTGCCGGGGGATGCATTCCCCTTGAAGGGAGTGTTGTTTCTCCAACTCCCAGCAACCCTGAGAGATGCTATTAGCAACTCCTTTTGTAATTGTAATCATTCAACAAACATTTATTGGGCACCTACTTTGTGCCAGCCCCGGCTGCTGCCCTCATAGAGCCTACATTCTGGGGTGTGTGTGAGGAGGAAGGGGTGTGTATAAGCAACCACAGATAAACGAATTTGTAACTCCGGGGAACAGAAGGCCTAGGAATTAAGCAAAGTCACATTTTATGTATTCCAAGAACATTTATCATGCTCTTGCCCTGTACTGGGCGCAGCCAGTGCTGCAGCTTTAAAAGTCCCTAACAGGGTAGGAGGGAGGGAGAACCCACAAGGGAAAGAATGGGGCCCACGTCACCAAGAGAGATCCTGGAGGTGACAGCTTCGGTCCCCAAGAGTAGGGCCCCTCCGGACAGCTCAAAGATTCTGCAGGCCCAGAGCGGGTCTCGGTGCAGCCTGGGCAGTGGGTGCCGGAAGCTCCCGCTTGCTGCTGTTCCCCCACCCCCATCCGAAGTCCTTGGATTTGGAGGGGGAGAGGGAGCCAGTCTGGGAGAGGGTAGAGGGGCGAACACTAGGGCGTCAGCCTGGCCGCAGGGCGCCCGGTGCTCGGCGACCCGCTGGCGGCAGAGCCCGGACTTGCAGGCGCCTGGACTGGGTTTCAGTTCTCGCCTCCGCTGTCCCGGGACCTGAGGAGCGCCCTCCCCATTCAAAAAGCTTTTGGCATCCTTCCCGAACTTGGTGAAAACGTGGAGAATCCTTTTCGCTTTTCTTTCCCTTCCCACGGGCTCTTAGATTATGAGACACGAACTGTTTTATTTAAACTTGATTTTAATTTTTAAATGTCAGACGTCCTCATTAAATGAAATTTAGAAATATTTGAAAAGCAAAACGAGGGCTTTAAAAAGCGTTTCGTTATAGAAACTCGATAATAAGTAGAATGGATGAAAGAACTAAGACTCAGAAATCTAGATTCGAGACCTATTGCAGAGCGCCCCGGCTTTGCCACCTCCAACAAGTGTCTTAACCTCTCTGGGTCTCCTAGTTCCCGTTTGTATGAGGATGGGAACATCTTCTCTCCCTCCCTCTAGCGCGGCGATGTTGTTGTTTCCTCGGAAAAAAAAATGGAATTTGAAAGTGTTCTGTAATCTGGAAATATGGTAGGGTGTGCCAGAAACTCTAGTCCTCAGGGCCGGAAGCAGCAGGAAGCGTTTGCGGTCTCGGAGACGGAGCATGGCTTCGCCTTGCAGCACTGAGTAGTATTTTTACAAGCAAGACAGAATTAAGAAGCGTGGCCGACTTCTCTCCTCACGTCCACCGGCAGGAGGCTGATGAGCGCTTCCTGGGGGGCAGAACTCGGTTCCCGGGGCGGGGGTCTCTAGCCCCCCTCCCCAAGAATTCCCGCTGCCAAGGCACAGGGGCTCGGGAGGGAAAGAAGGTCTACTAGCCTCGCAGCTTAATTCGTTCTCCGTTTTTCCGTCCGCGGGCGACGGCCCTGCTCCGCACCCGGATCCTCCGTGCTCCACCCGCGGGGTGGGGTGTGGGGTGACGCTGGACGCAGTGCGGGCCCCGCGAGTGAGGACCGGCTGTCGCAGAGGGAGAAGGAATCGTGCCGGCGGCGCCAGGCCCGGCGGAGGAATTGGAGGGCCGCGTGGGGACAGGAGCCGGCAAACGTTCAGCGCGGGTCCCTTTGCCTGTCTGTCCCGGAGCCCTTAGGTACAAGCTCGCAGAGACGCGTCTACATCTCGGAGGAATTCGTTACACAGGACGAGGGGTGACTTTTCCAGTGCCCTCCCCGGTCCTGTCTCTCTGCGGGTTTCTTGCTCCCGATTAGAAGACTTTGGGGGCCTGCTGTTCTTTCAGGCGTCGTTGGTTTCCAGGGCTGGCGGCCGCCGAGGCTGATTTCCGCAGGGTGCCCCGCGGCCGCACCAGCCAGAACTGAGACTGGCACCGGCGTTGCGCTTGGCTTACAGCAAGCCCGCTCGGGTCCCGCCAGGAACTCCGGAGAACCCCGCCCGGGGAGACCGTCGCTGTTGTCGCTGTGAATCCTATCGTCCACTGTCTATTAACTTTTTTTTTCAGGGAACTAGAGTTCCGATTCCTCTGTACTCCATGTCCTGCCTACAAATACGTCTCTAAGGTATGGACCGGCTCAAGTCCCAGAGGCCTTAATGGAGCAAAAAAACCCGGCAACTTATTCTTGTGTCCTGGAGAGATTTTTTTTTTTAACCGTATAGCACATCTTAGTAATTCTTATTCGTCTAAATTTCACGACTTGACTCTTCATTAGACCCAGGCCCTTAGTAAAAAGAGGTCAAAGACTTTCACAGTATTACATTTTCCTTGTAGATTATGGGAAAGAAAAGTGGAAAGAGGGCATGAATGGGGTTGGGCCATATCCCAGGCCAGCCCAGAGACATCTCCTTAAAAATAGCCAGGAGTCCGAACCTCAAAGCACACCACACACACACACCCCCAACTCCATTCCCAGCGGCCTCCTGAGTGAGGGAGAAGCCTGGGAACTTAGCGGCAGCCGATAAACCTCCTCCAGCCGGCGGGCCAGCGAGGCCTTGAAATGCTCTCTGCTCCTGGCAACGGCGCGGCGGCCGCGGCGGCTCCCGCCTCGCCCAAGGGAGGGAGGGGGTGAGCGAAGGAAGGGGGGAGGGAGCGAAGGAAAACGAAACACCCTAAAAGAGCGGACCGCTGGCCAACCACCCTCTGGACCGTCCTTGAGCTGAGCCCTCTGGGGAGAAAGTTGGGGCGCTGGGCCCAAAGGGAGGGGAAAAGGCAGAACACAGACACAAAATTCTCGGTTCCAGGCGCCTTCCTAGAAGCAAGGAATCTTTGACGGACTCCCAGGCTTCAGCCCACCAGGAGAGCGCGGACGGGGCTGGGGGGCTAGGGGGTCGGTGGTAGTGGTAAAGGAGCTCAGTCGCAGGCCTGGCCAGGAGCGGCCCCCTGGTGAATCCGGGGTTCCTCGAAAGGAAGCGCTTAGAAAGAACAGTCTCTTCCATCAGGGGTCTCACAACAGCCACACAGAGCAGGGCCTGCTATTGCCCCCACCACTGTACGGGAGGCTGGGGGTGGGAGTGGGGCGAGGCTGGCCGCTGGTCACCCAGCTACTGCGACCCTCAGCACACGCGCTCTGGCGCCGCGGCCGACCCGGCACTGCGAAGGCAGCAGCCCGCGTGGGAGCGGCCCGCGTCCTTGGCTTTGGGGAGGACGCTCAGATGGCCGCTCCGCCAGATGCTAAGTCCCAAGGCCCAGTCTCCAGGTTCAGCCCCTTTCGCCCTCTGGGGGTCGCGCGCGGGAGGCAGCTCTGAGACATGGGGCATCGCTGGAGCCACAAATTCCCAGGGAGAAGGGAGATGCCGGGGCAGCTTCCTGCTCCGCCGAGCTCAGCCTTGCAACTCCTCAGAAAGCCCTCATAGGCCCCTGGCGCAGGCCTTTGGCTTCGTGGCTCTCCCGCTCACCCCAGGGGGAAGGAGGACCCGTTTCAAAGAGCACAGGGGTCGCGTGCCCTTCTCGGCTGCATCTGAAAGTGCGCCGGTCGGCGTGTCCCCGCGAAACCGCCTTTCCCCAGGTCCAGCCTCCGGGATCCCCAGGACCCCTCCCTCTTAAGTTCCCAGGCCCGGGATCTGCAGCCCCAAATTCTGCAAGGCGCTGGCGAGGAGCTGGAGGAAGCTGGAGAAGGGACCCCTAGCACGCCACCCTCAGCTTCCCGGGCGCGAAGGGGCCCAGGCGGGCAGCGGCCCAGGGAGCGGCGTCGGTGAGTCCAGCGGGCGCTCAGCCCTTCCGCCGCTCTGCCGGGCGCCTCAGTTTCCTCTCTTCGGCCTGAGCCCCTCTGGACCTCCGCACCTTCAGCTCAGGGAAGAGAATTCCCCGCGCAGCCGCTCTCAGTCTTTCCTCCGGGATTTTCCTGAGAATCCCCACGAGTTGGCCACGATCCCTTTGGGGGGTTTCCTTCCAATCAGCCCCGCGTCCTAGCCTCGGCCTCAGTGCCCGGATTGCCCTCGCGCAGGCCGGGAATCCACGACCGATTACAGACTGCGGAAGCGGGTCTCGCCCGTACCCTTACTTCGGAGGCGCACAGGTTTCTTTCAGGGTGGTATCCCGGCCCCCTCCAGACCCCTCCAATCTGGTATGAGAAACCTGCGCAAGGGAGAGAAACGCGACCTTATGGGGGGTGGGGGGGAAGTTTAACCGAAAGCTTGAGAGCCACCGGCCGGCTGTTATCTGGAGCTGAAGGCTGCGGTAATCGATGGGTTATTTTTACGCGGTAATAGGGCCCTGTGATTGCTCTATTAACCTTTAGACCTGTCTGAGGGACTCTCCGGCTTGCAGCCCCGCTGCGCTGGGGCCTCTAGGCACTGACGCCGACTCCAAACTCAGGCCTGCCACCCTCCCCGCCCCCGCTCTAGGGAGGGGGGCTGAGGCCGCTGGAAGAGTCCTCTCGGCCGAGAAACTCCGCTGGACTGCCGAGCTCCCCAAGTCCCTGTTAAGTCCCTTGGATTGGAGCGGCGGCGCCGCAGGCAGCAGAGAAAAACGCAAAGATCTGAAGGGAGGAGGCCGCAGGGGCTGGGAAGCTTCGCCATGAAAGCGTGCACTTTTATCTGCATGAACATAAAACTGTGCGCAGAAGCCTGGCGGACTCCCCGGGCTACTGCGAAGGTGAAAGGGAGGCTTAGGTGTCCGCGCTCTGATTAAGGGGGGCAATCTCAAGTTTGGCGTCTCTTCCTCCTCCCCAGAATCTGGGGCTAGGAGAATCCTAGTACCCACTATCACCCGAAGCTCTGCAACCAGCCGGGCACCCCCGGTGACCCAGGGCCCCACACCCGAGCCGGGGTCGCGCCCAAGAGGTCACCTTCCCCTCTATCAGCCCCGCCCCTCGCCCCCCGCGTCCGGGGCCGCGGCTGGAACCGGACCACCAGGAAGCGTGGGGAGGAGGGAGGAGGTGGAAGGCAGGGGAGGAGGTGGGAGAGAGACGACTCATTAATAAAGCTGACCCTGGGCAAAACCGCAAACCGAATCGACCTCAGGCAGGGCGGTGGGTGAAGCCCGCGCGTCCCGGCAGTCGCACTTTGGCGTCTTCCGAGGAGATCCCTGCGCCTGGACTTTGCCTGCTAGGGGAGTTTTTTGAACAGCCCCGCAGCCAGGCGCCCGGCGGAGGTGCAGCCCGCCGCGGCGCACCCCCGCCCCCTGTCCTTGCACGTGACTCCCGCGGGCCAGTCAGCGCCGGCGAGCGGAAGCGCAGGGACGAGGGGATCCGTGCAGCGAGCTGGGGAACTCCGAGGCGGCCGGCAGGGAGGCTGCGAGAGCTCCGCTGCCGCCGAAGCTCCCGCGGCGCCCAGGGGAGCGCGCGCCGGCCTCCAGGAAGCTCGAGCCGCGGCAGGTACGGCTTCTCCCGCGCCTCTCCTTGCTCTTTGCCGTCTCCTCCGCGCTTGTTTGCTTGGGAGTAGAGAGGTAACCAGCGGATGGAAGGGAGACGTTGGTCATCCCCCTCTCCCTAACCTTAGCAGCTTCTTTAAAGCAGAGTAAGATTTGAGGGGAAAGCGGACAGGGATACTCGAAGTGCTTCTGGATTCTTTTTGTGTGAACTTGAACGTTTTTAATCCCCGCCCCCGCGTGCAGATTTCCCAGCCCTTGTTTGCATCTCGCAGGCCTGGGCCTGGATGGCCATGGTGGCCGCGAGAAATCCCCCTGACCGACTACCCTAGACAGGCCGCACGGCGGCTCGAACACGGAGGGAGTCAGACGGAGGAGTGTCGCCCGTGGGTGACAGAGAGGCGGTGGGAGGCGGCGCAACTGGGCCTCGGGCCCCGGGGAGGCGCTCCGAAGTCGGGAATGGCTGCTGAGCGCCCGCACTTTTCATGCCTCCCAGTCTTCCTATCTGGGGTCCAGGGGATTAAACCCACACTGCTTCTGGGTGGGATTAGCTGAGGGCGGGAACCCGGCGGAGAGCAGTGAGGTCCCTCAGCTGGCCACGGCTAGCTACCCCGGTCCACGAAATTATGTCTCTTGGCTTTGGGCTGGGTGGGGGGGGGAGTCACCCAGGGGAGAGGAGGATGCCCAGGTGGTACACTGCCACCAGGTTGAAAGAATGAGGGGCCTTGCGGTTGGGGGAACAGGGTGGTGAGGGGCCCAGGGCCGGTGGGAGTCGGGGCCAGCGCCGCCGGGAAGGTTGGGAAAGCGCCTCGGGGAAAGATTTCCTGTGTTTCTCAGAGAAGGAACTGCAGCCAAGAGCAGGTTTCAGGCTTTTAAAGAGAGAAAGGTTTTATTGGGGTGACGGGGTGATACCCCACCCCTCCACTTCTGGATCTCCACGTCCCCCGCAGCGACCAGGTCCGTTATTGCCGACTCGGGTGTGACAGTTTTCTGCGCAGCAGGCCGAGGGGCGAAGGCGCCAGCTGAACCGAAGGAGCAGGAGTGACCTGTAAATGCACGGGAACGTTAGGACGCTCTCGATCCTCTCGGCTCTCAGAAGTAGATCAGAAAAGGGCTCTGAGCTCACTCAGCAAGGAAGAAAGCTTTCCTGTCTGGCCTGTGAATTTTGGGTGAACTGGGATGGGTGATCAGCGGGAGAGGGAAAACTGGGGCACAAGCCCGGATCCCCACAGCAAGGCCAGACCTCTTCTGCCATTCTCAGGAGCTCGTTCCGCTCCCTCCCGGGATGGCCTGCGAGGAGGCTCAATTACAGAAACAAGCAAGAGTCTTTTAAAGGGAGTAGTTCATTTCTTGTCTTAACAGAAAGGTATAGAGCGGTATTTTCTCCCCCTCCTATTGTTCAGTAATCCAACTCTGAGGTAATGTATCAGCCATTTAAAAAGGCAGAGAATGTAATAAAGACAAATGTTAGATTTATGGCATTTTCAGCGTTTCCATTTTAAAGCTTAAGTTAGCATCTGTATGTATATTGGAAGTTGGATTACAAAATTATAACTCTTCCTTTCCTGCAGCTTTCTGAGAAAAGAAACTTATGACATTTGTTTAGAAGTGCGGGAGTATTCCAGAAAATACAATGAAATAGGTCAACTATTTGATTTTAAAATCAAATACCAAATATTTTATTAAGGTAAACCTATGTATTTACTTACTGAAGCCCAGAGATTCCTATACGTATTAATTTTTTGCCTTCATTTTCAAAGGGGAAAGTTGGTGATCTCGGTCAAATTTTTTAATATCCATCCTCTAACTAAACTTCTTATTGGAAGGAAATGTTCCCAAAACCAATAACTTATTGTATAGTTTTGAAAGCAAATAATAAACCACTTAAGAGTTAACATATGACTGTATAATACAGTGCTATAACATTATTATTATTAGTGATGTTGCAAAAGTGGTTAAAAGCATTATATAATGTGTATTAGACATTCCTTTTCCAGAATTTTTTTACAAGAATAAAGATGACCATTTATTATAGTACATAATACGTCTGAAGCATTTTCTCATGGTACATTGTAGTAAAAATAATAGTCAATTGTATAGAATTTTCTCTGTGCCTGTTATAAAAGTTTTATAAGACCCTGTTATAAGTGCTTTCCATATATTAATTTATAATCCTCAGAATGACCATACCAGATAGTTACCTTTAATATTTGAATTTTTGCAAATGAGGAAACTGAGACACAGAAAGGTTAAGTAATGTGTCTACAGTCATTCATTCAGTAAGTGGCAGAGCCTGGATTTAGTACATAGTTCTGTTAATATATCTGTAAGTCTACTACTGCAGTTAAAAAAGAAAAATGTTAAGGGTAGCTGCCTCTCCTAAGGAGAAAAGTGGGCATGGACTGGACAGCCTTAAACCCCTGGAGTCCTACAGATCCTGTCCCCTACCCCCCTTTAATTGTACTTTGATCTTAAAGGAGTTTCAAAACTTTTCGATGCTTCAGTCCCCTCTTTTGTAAAATGAGGAGAGACACTTTTACTTAGCGAAATTGTGGAGAAAATGACCTGGAACTAAGCAGGTGCTTCAGAAGGTGGAGCGCTTAGTTTTATCAGAAAAATTGCCTGGTGAAATCAAAACACAGGATACAAGGATATAATCAAGTCCTACAAACTGTTCTTTCCACCAAGCAGTCTCATTGGTGTCCTGATTCCATATGTGGGTGGATCAGTGATTCCATATGAAAAACCCATTCGATGAATTGGAATGGTTCAGTGAGTACTGTAGTTCTGTAAAGTGACTTTGTACATTCCTCTTACTTTTCTTAATATCAGTCTGCAAAATCTCCAAAATAAAACTATTTGCGAGAAACGTGTATCTTGTCTGATTTGATGTCCACGTGATATAGCCTATGGATAAGAGATTCCGCAAACTTTTTCACCGAGATTTAGCAGACACTGTGCTCACTTATAAATATTTAGACTCTGCCTCTAGTTAAAAAAACAAAAAAAGATTGCAAACAAAAACTTCTTAGGCTGCTGGTTTTTATAAAGTTTGTCCTTGTCTTCCATGGGCAATCTAAAGTTCTTTCATGGCCAAGATCAGTTGGGGATAGGTGGGGGGACACAGGAGATGGGACGAGATTTCTTAGCTCTAGGTTCTGCGCGGAAACCGGAAACCCTTGGACTTTTAAAATATTGTGACAAGAATATGCTAGAAATAAGGTAAAATTAAAGTCCTTCCTGACAAGCAATACAAAAAAAAAAAATTGATCGTGAGCATAACCAGTAATTTCATGTCCAATAACTGGGAAGCCCCGGGTCTCTAAATCGCCCCTCCCCGAGGCTTCCCTCCGGCAGCCGGACCCCACGGCCTCTGCAGAATAGCTTCCCGCGGAGTCGGGTGGCCTCCGAAGCTGGGCCCCCGAGAGTGGCGATTTTGTTTGCAGGGCGGGAGAAGCAACCAAGCTTAGGGGAAATGGGCTCTGAAAGCTCTGGATGAACTTATTTCCCTCTTTGTCATTCCCTCTTTAGACTCGGCTGCATCTCGGAGGAAAGGAGCCCGCCCGGCCCTCGGCCTTGGAGCCAGCCTCCCGCACCCTGCACCGCAGGCCGGGGTGTCCTAAAGACGGCGGTGCCGCGCAGCGACAGGCCAGGCCCGCGTGACCCCGGCTGGAGCCCCGTGCCCGCGCCCGGGCGCTACCCCGCGTCTTCGCGACCTCCAGTCGCTGCAGTGGATTCGGCCCCTCCTCCACCACCTCCGGGAACAACCGCAAATTCAATTTGGGATTTTCCTGAGTAAACCAGAGCCTAGAGTCTTTGGCTCAATGCTGGATTTAATACGTATATATTTTTGAAGGATTCGTGTGTTTTTTTTTAACCTTTGATTTTTGATCTTCATTTTCGTGACAGCCCCTCACTTGCACATTATTCGTCTTTTTATTTTTATATTATTTTCTCTCCCCGCACTGTTCCTTGTTCTGAGGACTCGGACGCTGCGAGCGCGCGTGGCGATGTACCAGAGCCTGGCCATGGCCGCCAACCACGGTCCCCCTCCGGGGCCCTACGAGGCGGGCGGCCCGGGCGCCTTCATGCACGGCGCGGGCGCCGCGTCCTCGCCGGTCTACGTGCCCACGCCGCGGGTGCCCTCCTCCGTGCTCGGCCTGTCCTACCTCCAGGGCGGAGGCGGGGGCACCGTGTCCGGGGCCGCCTCGGGCGGCAGCTCAGGGGCCGCGCCGTCGGGCGCAGGGCCCGGGACCCAGCAGGGCAGCCCGGGCTGGAGCCAGGCGGGAGCCGAGGGAGCCGCCTACACCCCGCCGCCCGTGTCGCCGCGCTTCTCCTTCCCGGGCACCACCGGGTCCCTGGCCGCTGCCGCCGCCGCCGCTGCGGCCCGGGAAGCCGCGGCCTACAGCAGTGGCGGCGGGGCGGCGGGCGCCGGCCTGGCGGGCCGCGAGCAGTACGGGCGAGCCGGCTTCGCGGGCTCCTACTCCAGCCCCTACCCCGCCTACATGGCCGACGTGGGCGCGTCCTGGGCCGCGGCCGCCGCCGCCTCCGCCGGTCCCTTCGACAGCCCGGTTCTGCACAGCCTGCCCGGCCGGGCCAACCCTGCGGCCCGACACCCCAATCTCGGTGAGTGCTGAGTGCGCGTCCCCGGGCGGTCCGGGGCCGGGACAGAGGTAGTCCTGAGCCTTGTTTGGGACATTTAATTTTTCACAGGTATGCGGGGGCGGGGGCAGGGGATAGAGGGGATACGTGAGTTTCCAAGGAAAGCAAACCGACTGCAGGGTGGCCCGGGGCGTCGGGTGTGTCTGGGTCTACGTGCGCCCAGGCAGCGCCCGTGTGTAGGTGACTGCGGAGGCCGCTGGGCGACCCGGCTGCACAGCGCTGGGAACACCGGGTTTCTGCTCCCACCTCCTCTCGGCCGTTGCTCAGAATCCTCCGCAGGGAACTGATTACATGGCTTGCGCCCAAGATCTTCTGGGCCATTTGGCGGGCCAGTTGGAGGATCCCTCGGGGGTGGCAGAAGATTTTCCTGTCGGGGAGTTCACACCGGGAACAAATGAGGAACCCTGGCAATGGAGATGGGTTGACCGGGGATCAGTGCCAGGTGGGTGCCTCGGGGCCAGAGCGTGTCGTGACCGTGTGCTGGTCGGCGGGGCATAGGTGCCCAGGGCTGCGTTGGAAGCGCACCCCAGGTCGGTGTCCGGGAACGCGGGGAGCCCAGAGGTGCATCTTTATAATGCCTGACGGAAGTGGAGACTTTGCCGCAGGTCCAAGTGTTCAGCTTCGTCCGGTCCCGAGGGCTGGGGTTAGAAATTACAATCGTAATGGGCACAGTTTTATAGCTTCTTTGAATGTCAGACTTGGGAAGGACGTCAAACGTGTGCCCCTTGCTCCCATTTACAGATGAACAAAATGAAGTCCGAGGCAGGGCTTCGGCGCTTCAGGCTGAGAGAGAAAGGAAGTGGCAACGCTAGTTGAAAATGCAAATGACCTCTGGTCCTGTGGAATTTCAGGAAGGGACGGGATCCGGCTTGGATGGAGACGACTCTTGTAGGGGAGGGGAAGCCCAGACTTGAGCAACAAAGTTAACATTTACTGACTACCTACTAAGTGCTAAATCCTTTCGCATTTGTTCTCACTTTGAAGGGTAAAGCCGTTCCTCCCCGAGGTTTCCAGTCTTGGGCTGGCTCCGAGAAGGGTTCAGGCTTTGAAGAGCTTTTAATTTATCGTCAGACCCTGGGTGGCCTGGGGAAGATCCCAGGGGTGTCCGCCCAAATACACATCTCAGGTAAACTGATTAACCGTGGATGTGGCGCCGGGGCTTGGAGCTGTGGCTCCCAGTTTCCCCCTCCCCGTCACGGGGGAGCCAGACGGCACCCCCAGAGAGGAGGGCCCGCCCCTCCCCAGGCTCCGGAGACTCTCGGGAGGACCTTGAGAGATAGCTGGGCAGCATCTCCATACAATGGCAGCTAGAGGTGGGCGTGCTGGGCGTGGGCCCCTCAGGCCCCGCGTTCTTAGAACTCTCCTGAGTTCTCTCTAGAACTCCCTCTAGAACTCCTGTTTTAAAATAGCGAGGAATGGTCCACACAGTTTCACTTCTTCGAACTTGGGGGTGGGATGGGGAGGTTGCTTCCTAACCCTTGTGATCCTGGACTGAGAATTTGGTGCTTGGTTAGGGCAAAAAGAGAAGTCTGAAATCCAAAGATGGGCGGGGATTCTTTGTGGTCATGAGAGTTACAGCCACAACAATATATATAAAAAAAAAAAAAAGATACTCTGTGAGGAGTGCACACAGTGCGTATTTAGATTCTCAAATGTAACCCATACCAGGCTGGAGGGTGTTGAAGTAAGTAATGTTTCCCACACTCCAGTGTCAACAGATGGCAAGCCGACCTTTAAGGAGGGCCCCCTTGCTGACAAGTGTGGCCTGTCTTCCGGGTGCGCTGTGCTCTGTCCCCACTACTTCAGGAAGTCCCACCTGAAGACAGCCCTGGGGTCCGGCCAAGCAGTTGGATTTTCTCTTCTGTACACAGCCAAGTGTTTTAAGTGGTCAGGTGATGAATGGTTCCACATTACCTATGTGAGGGGACAGGAGGCATGCTGAATTTGTTGGCATTCACATCTCCAGCATGTTCTGCAGGTGGCACTTGCATAACAGCCAGTTAAAAGCAGCATATGTACATGTGCTTTTCATATGTTCCTCCTATCACATGGATCCTCCTGTTAATGCCTGGTAGCTTTATCGAGGACCATCACTGACATGTTAACTGATACTGAGTGATCGAAGGATGATGACAAGTGATTACTGAGTCCGTGGTGTTTATTGAGAGCTTGCTATGTGGAGTTGCCACCAGGTCCTGAGATGGCAGTACAGGGTGGAGGTATGACAAAGGCAAACCTAGATTCAATTTCGGGTGCCCCTGTGATCTCGGGCAAGGTACTTACCTCTCTCAGTCTCCTCTCTTTTCCTGTAAAATGGGATGGTTGTAACTACTTTTAGTGTTGTTTTAAATTAGAAAAATAAGGTAACGTTTGTGAAGTTCTTGGCTTTGGCACATAAATGATGGCTATTTGAGTAAATAGTCACTATCACGCAGAGTGACCAATTTTTCTGATTTTCTCAAGACTGAGGAGCTTTTTAGGATTGGGGATTTTTAGTGCTAAACCTAGGACAGGCCCCCAACAAACGGGGATAATTGGTCACCCTAAACAGACTTGAAGGCAGGTGAGTGACCCAGCAATGGGCTATGGCCATGAGCTGAGAGCAGAGGAGAGAGGACAGAGGTGTACCTCCCTCTGTCTAGGAATCTGGAAGTCTTCACCTAAGTGGTGCCGTCTGCACTTGGTGTTGAAGGGTAAATAGAAGTTTGTCAGGAAAAGTACCTGCAATTTGGAAAGAAAAAAAAAAAAGAAAGAAAGAAAGAAAATGCATGCCCTCATTTACTGTCACACTGTCTGGTACCATGAAATAATAGAACCCAGCTTGGCTTTGTTTAAATGATGTATTTATCACCATAGGTGAAACCACACAGACTAACTCATTCTTCACTCAGAAACTGTTTTTAATTTCAAAGAGGAGAAAGAAGAGACCACCTTTATTTCTCTATGAAGTATTAAGCGTTAGTATTAACAGTAGTTCATATCTTGCCAGAGTTCTTTTGTTGGTTATTGGAATAAGGCAAAAAGCAAAGCAATAAAAGCAAACAGGGGCCTCTGTAGAGCTCTGGACTTAGGGTGGAAGGAATGACTCTGCCTTGACTGCCATGTATACAGACTTTAATTCATTCCAAGTTCAATATGAGCCCTGACACAACCATTGAATTCATGAATTAGGCTGCACTGATGGAATTATGTGACCTTACTGAGACCAGGTACAGAGTCTTACTCATGTGTAAGTGCCTGGCACATGCTGGGCACTGAGCAAATATTTCAGTGGAGATCCAGGAGGTAGTTGCTGCAGTCCTCTGCCCAGGTCAAACCACACACCACGGCTGCTGAAGAGACCCACCGGAGGGCTCTGGGGAGGAGTGAGCCGGATGGGAGAGGGTTCCTGAAGCCTTGGGAAACCACTGGAGCAGTTTCCGTTGGAGAAGTCCCAGGGTGGGTAAGAGAGGGAGAGAGTGTCTGTGTATAAATATCTAAAAGGCAAAAGTCTATGTCCTTTTAACTTTGTGTTGCTCTAGGTGAGCAGATATTAGGTTTGAGAAGAACACTTTTGCACACAGGATTGTAGTTGTTGAAATGGAATGTGGGCTATGGCTTGTCTTATTCATGAACCCCTGGGCACTGAAAGTGCTTAAGGAGACACCGTGTGGCCATCTGCCAGTGGAGCTGTGCTGGGGACTCTTGCATTTCAAGGGCTTGGGTCTGCGTTGGTGTGCCTGTGAGTTAGCTGTGGCGGGATGATATAGCTGTCTCCTTTTAGAGATCACAATCACAGTTGTTAACGTAGGCATATCCATTTGTCAGAACTCAAGGACGTATACTATTAAAATAGGAGTGTTTTATTGTGTGTACATTACACCACAATAAAGTTGATTTTTGTACCAATTAATGCTTGTAAATACTTAAGGCTGAAAAGGAAACTGGAAATTATATGAGAATATGCCTTAAAGAAAATAACATTGTGGTAGATGTTACTGGAAAAGCTATGAAAATATAGTTTATGATGGAATAACAATTCTTTTGTGTAATAGAAGAACAAGCAGTTATATTTTCAAAGGAGTGCAACAATTTTGAATCATTTTAAGGGTTGATTAAAAAAAAATAACACAACGAAATGCATGTATATCACTCAGTGTTAGCCAAATGGTTTCTTTGAAAGCTTTGTCTCATTCACGGTGTTCTAAGAGTTTGTTTATGGTATAGGTTGGTGGAAAACTCTGAAGTGTTTTCTGGATCTTATGGGGACTGCTTATCAATTAAGCCACTTGCTTTCAGAGCCAGTGCATTTATGTAGGGAAGTTTGTGAGATCAACTCTTTGTAGGTAGCTTGTTTGGCTAGAGAATGATTCGTCAGTCTTTGAGAAACCAAAGTTGTTTAACTTTCCGTTACCACCCTGAGCAGGTCAGTCAGAGCTGGGGCTGGTCTTTGGTGTTGCCCTGAGAACCATTTAAATGGGAAAGGTGTGTGTGTGGCTGGGGAGCGGGGCGTAGCCAGGGATATGTCACTGCTTCTAGTGAGATCTGTCACCTGCCCAGGGGTGTCCCATTGAAAGGTCAAGCCACATTTGTTAGGTACTTTCTAAGCGCTCAGGTGAAATGATGCACAGGAGACAGCTTTAGATAACACTTTCTTCAATATCCCTCCCTATTTTTTTTTTTTTTTTACTTAAACGAGCTAAGAAAACAAACATACTCCGAGGTATGGGGAAACAGGAACTCTGATACCTGTGGATGGGAGTGTAAATTGGTACAGCCTTTATGGAGAGCCCTTTGTGATATCTGACAAATTACAGAGTTGATACCCTTGACCTAGAAATTTAACTTCAAGGAATTTATTCTACAAATATAGAATATATTCTATGGGCACATGTTAGTTGCAGCACTGTTGTGTCGTTGGAAATAATTATTCCAACCAAAATTGGAAATAATCTATATGCGCATTAGGGGACTGTCTGTGTTCACATGGTGCATACAAACAATATGATATCTTGCCAGCATAAAAAATTAGGAAGTTCATTATGTAATGGTATGGTATCCTCTTCAAGACATTTATCAGTGCAGGATGTGTGTGTAGCACTGTATTTGTGTAAAAAAAGAGAAGAAAAGATTATATGCATTTGGAAATATTTAATTTCTCTCTGGAAATATTCACAACGAATTTGTAGCATTGATTGCCTGTCGGGAATAACTGGAGAAGTGAGGGGAAAGGGTGAGAAAAGGACTTTCACCATCTATGCCTTGGAACTTTTTGAATTTTTAACCACCTTAACCATTTTTCACTGTCCTTTCTGTGCTTCTTTATTAAACCATTAAATAACAAGAAAATACATTTAAAATACAGGGAGGTTAAAGTTAAGATTTACTTTGTTTTATTTTTACTGCCTTAACAATTTTTAAGTGTACAGTTCAGTAGCGTTAAGTTGTTGTTTACATTCTTGTGAAACAGATTTTCAGAATTTTTTTGTCTTGCAAAACTGAAAGTCTATACCCATTAAACAACACTCCGAACTTCACCCTCCCCCCAGCCCTTGGTAACCGCTGTTCTGTCTCTATGAATATGACTACTTTATTATTTTTTTAAATAAATTTATTTATTCATTTATTTTTGGCTGCATTGGGTCTTCGTTGCTGCGCACGGGCTTTTCTCTAGTTGTGGCGAGCGGGGACTACTCTTCGTTGCGTTGCGCGGGGCTTCTCATTGCGGTGGCTTCTCTTGTTGCGGAGCACGGGCTCTAGGTGCGCGGGCTTCAGTAGTTGTGGTTCGCGGGCTCTAGAGAGCAGGCTCAGTAGTTGTGGCTCGCAGGCTTAGTTGGTCTGCGGCATGTGGGATCTTCCCAGACCAGGGCTCGAACCCGTGTCCCCTGCACTGGCAGGCAGATTCTTAACCACTGCGCCACCAGGGAAGCTCAATCTGACTACTTCAGATCTGTCTCTATGAATGTGACTACTTTAGATCCCTCATATAAGTGGAAATCATACCGTACTCATCTCTTTGTGACTGCCTAATTTCACTTAGCACAATGTCCTCCAGGTTCATCCATGTTGTAGCCTGTGATATGACTTCTTCCTTTTTAATGCTGAATAATGTTCCATTGTATGTGTGTACTACATTTTGTTTATTCATCCGTCGTGGACACTTGAGTTGTTTCCTCCTCCTGACTTGTGAATAGTGCTGCTGTGGACATGGGTGTACAAATGGAACCTTTTTAATTTTGAGCCATGTGACTATATTACCAATTAAAAAAACATTAAACCAATTAAATTTTTAAAAAGACATAAGTATTCATGAATTAACTTCCTGAAAGTCTCCCGCCTTTTAAAAAAAAAACAGAGTTCTATATTTAGAGTTTATGGATGTACCGGAAAAGTACTTTAAAACATAAATTGTTATTTACTGAATTCGGCTTTTGATTTTTGCTTATCCAACAGGAGATTCCTTTACCGAGGGGTCAAAAACCCCTTATCCTACTCTCAGTAATGCCTTCTGGGAGCAGATCTCCGTCCGCAGTTGTCAGATGTCCCCCCCCCCCCGCCTCCCTGAACCCAACCCCACTGAGATGACTTCCTAAGATCCTCTCGTGGGCACATACACTGGTGACCTTTCCTGGTGTAGGCACTTCTCCCTCAGGTTATATTGGGGCCAGAATGGAAAACCACTAACCTAGGACAGTGATGGGATTGTGTTAGAAAACCAAATTACCTTCTCCCGAGGCAAGGTAAGTCTTTTAACCAATTCTTTTCAATCTGTCCTTTTAAGACCTTTGAGTTGAACTGAATTTAGAGCTGAAGCAGGTTGCACACGTTGCTGCTTCTGTTTGCATAAGAAAGAGGAAGGACCACTGGTTTTTCCATTGCCTTGCTCTAGAAGTGGGCAATTCTTGCAGGTCCAGGGATGCTGCTGTTTTAAGGTCTTGAAGGGGCCTTTTTGACATGTGAGAGTATTTGTCTGCTGGTGACTTCTCTGACCTACAATCCTGCATAAGGTGCAGTTGATAAGGCTCTCTCATGGCTTGGGAATGAGTATCACTCTGTTATATTGACCTTCTGTGGCCCATGACATGGTCTCATGTAACACACTCCAGGGAGGATTATTTAAACGTTTTATTGGCTACTATAGAGCTACTCTTTTGTCTCCTTCTAAAGAAGGTAAGGGAAGATAATATGAGTGGGGTTATACTAGGAATAACCTCTGACCTGTTTTAATTTATACAAAATAAGTTTACAAGTTTGGGTACATTAATGTTTGGAAACCAGCTAACAACTTTCAACTTTTTAGGGATAGGAACCTATATCTTGTACCATATATGCATATATATATATATATATATATATACATATATATGTGTGTGTATATATGTATTGTGTACTGTGCATATATGCAAGTAAGTTGGATCCTTTCTCAAGGGTCAATGAGGAAGTTGTCAGGTAACAGGAACTTTTAAGTCCTTCTTGAGAATTAGATATTGTGATCTCCATTTTGCAGAAGAGGAAACTGATGCTCAGAATGATTAACCTGCCCCAATTCCTGCTGGTAGTAAACAACAGCTCTGGCTTAGAACCCAGGTAAGTCCCACTTCTAGGACCATGCTTTTTCCCTGTTTGCCATACTTGCATTTGCCAAGCTTAAGGGTCCTCCACTCTTCAGATCCAGAAGGTACGTGGTGTTTGAAGGACTCGAGTAAACTTCAGGAGTTTCTATTACTTTGCTCACTACCTGCTCCCTCTCCCTAATGGGGTTTCTCTTCTGTGTCGTCCTGTTTCCCACCAATGTCTTTCCATCTCATTCTGATACTGCAGAACTTGCAATGCCAGGAATCCCTCCAAACTAGAAGATTCTTCTTCCTCTGGGGGGACTGTTGGCTGCATGAGAAGAGCAAAGCCGTGTGGCTCTCTCAAAAGTCCCTTTTCTTAAGGAAACTAGAACCATCTTCTCCGTATTCCCTTTTCTCCGAAGGTCGGAGCTGAGAAAGGAGGAGAGGAATCACAGCGATTATACTTTTTTTTTTTAAATTTATTTATTTATTTATTTATGGCCGTGTTGGGTCTTCGTTTCTGTGCGAGGGCTTTCTCTAGTTGCGGCGAGCGGGGGCCACTCTTCATCACGGTGCGCGGGCCTCTCACTATCGTGGCCTCTCTTGTTGCGGAGCACAGGCTCCAGACGCGCAGGCTCAGTAGTTGTGGCTCACGGGCCCAGTTGCTCTGCGGCATGTGGGATCTTCCCAGACCAGGGCTCGAACCCGTGTCCCCTGCATTGGCAGGCAGACTCTCAACCACTGCGCCACCAGGGAAGCCCCGATTATATTTTTTAATGAAGATGAGAATAGGGGCATGGATCAAGACAGTGGATAAAACCCCAGGCTGGAAGAGCCCATGGCATTGGTCTGAGCTGATCACAGAAGCCATGAGTGGAAGCTTTCTCGTTTCTGGCAGGGGGCCTAGGGTTTTATCTATTGCTACTCTGTAATCAGAACTGAGCCAGGATATTTAAGCCTCTTATCTGAATGAAGGGAATTTGGTTTTCTGGCCTTCAGTACTTTGCAGGAGCCCCCAAATTGCCTTCATGTCTTTAAATATCTTTTTTTTTTTTTTTTTTGCCAAAGGAGGAATATAATCCAGACAGGTAAGCCATGCCATGTGGTTCACCCTCTGCAAATGGAATGAACGTGAGGATGTCTTTCACTCTGTGTTGAATCATCATAGATGGACTTTATTTTGGAGGATGAGAAATCAAGGAGTTACCACCAGAATACGGTGGGAAGTTTTGAGGATTATTAAGCCACAGGCTTTGGGATTCGTTAGTCACAGATCCAGTTTTGCTTCTTAAAATTGAATTAAATCCTTAAAGTATTTTTTTAATCTTCCTTTTTTTCTTCCTAGTTTAAACCTCCATTTCTACTTCTAGAAATCCAGTCAAACTTTATCAGCTCCATTCAGTATTGATCGATAGCAACTGGTGAGCAGGTTAATTATAATCGCAGAATAAACGCTGAAGTCTCAAAGTTCACCACTTTTGCAATGTTTCCAAACCCCTCCGGGACCATGCCAAGAGACTCTCATTGACACATTCAGAGCAGGTGTGGGAGTTTGAACCCAGGCAGACAATCGGATCTGATTCAAGACAACTCAATTTGGCTTCTTATCTGCAGCTTTTCCTATCTTATGATGTCTGTCATTTCAGATAAAAAAAAGTTCAGTCAACTGAGCTGGGAAATGGCAAGTTACATTTTCTTCTGATAAAAGTTTTCTAGTTGCTGTTTTATCAGATTGGGTTGAAATTGTATGTGTTTCTGTCAAGGTCTGCAATGACCTTTTCAGATATTTTATCAGGTATTAGGTGGGGAAACCTTTTTTTTTTTTTTTTCTTTCTTTCTTCGACCTAGCAGAGAATGACCTGACTTCCAAGATCATAAATCAAACCAGGCAAAGAGAGGCAATAATACAGGTTACCCATCAAAATTGAGTAGGCGGGGGAAAACAAACAACAAATAAAACCTTTCGCTAGCATATAGAGAGAACTTAACTTGACCCGAAATAAAGAATGTGGTTCTCACAGTGTACACTTAATAGGAAAATACTGCTTATTTGAAAAAAGAGAATGTTTTCCAGGTCAAAGATGGCTTCAGAAAAACAAACAGTTTTTTTTTAAATAGTATCAGTAAAACTTAATTATTTTTCTTTTATTAAACTCAATGTATATTTACTATGGAGAAATGAAAAACTCATATAAACCAATGCACAGAATTTGTAATCTTACCATCCAAAGATAACCACTGTTAGGCATTAATCCTTGGCTTCTTAGTTACCATACATATACAGGCATGTGTATATCTATATATTTAAACAGTCATAAAAGTTACTGTTTAGTTATTTCAGCACTGAAGAAAGTTTTTTATAAGATTGGTGACCCAGACTGGCTCCTAAAGACTGGTCTCTTAAATAGAGCAAAACTGGGAAATTGACCGAAAGAACTGCCAATAATAAATAGCCAATTAAATGGGAGCGTTGTGTGTAAAAGCATAGTTTTTCAATCTTATAGTATGTTATGTTTAGCCATTTTAAGGCTAGAGCATATTTATAAGTTTTAAGTGGTTGCCCCCTTGAAGTGAGGTGACCAACTGCGGGATGTGTTGACTTGTGAGGCTCTGATTTGTTGGGAAATGTGAGCAAGTAGCTTTCAACCCACTTTTTAGAAGGGGAGGTCAATGAGGTGAATCAGTATCAGTCCAGCACCGAGGGTCCCTGGGATCCTGTCCCCTGCTCTAATCTTCTTGCTGTGTGACTTTGGACAACTTACGAAGCCCCTCTGAGCTTGAGTATCTGCCCTGGTAAGGTTAAGAAATCAGGCCAGGCACAGAAATAGTGAGAAGGGGTATTTAAAATCCAGGGTCTGGGAATTCCCTGGCGATCCAGTGTTTAGGACTCCGCGCATTCACTGCCATGGGCCCAGGTTCAATCCCTGGTCGGGGAACTAAGATCCCTCAAGGCCCACAGTGGAAATAAATAAATAAATAAGTAAGTAAGAAAGTAAAATCCAGGGTCTGATGGCAGTGCCCATGGCAATAGTTCATGCTGGCTGTTACAGCAAAGCTACCATAGTAACATGTCACCTTCCTGAGCTTGCCTGGCATCCACTTGACTTCGTGCAGTCTGTGTAGAGCAGGTTTCCATGGCTACCTGCCTCATTTTAAGCAATAGTATCTGTGAAATTTCAAGTTTGATGGGCTAATTTTATTTTTTCTTATAAAATACTTAATTAACTACTAAAATATAAAAACAATGGTGGGAAACCATGGGTTAAGTGACCTCAGAGTTGGTCTCAGTTTGTGGTTCCTTTGGTTTTGTTTTTCTGTTATTAACTAAACCCATTCAGTGTCTAAGGTCCCCGCAGGCCGTGGAGATCCACAGAGGGTAGAGCTCTGTTACAAACACCGGTACCAGACACATCATTTGCCTCATCAGCCAACCAGCCAACACATATTTTTTTCCTGCTTCCTGTGAGCTGAGCACTTGTTAGGCTTTGGAGATCGAAAACGAACAAGGTGGTCTCTGCACCCCAGGAGCTTACAGTCTGGCAGGGGAGGTAAAAAAAAGTGAGAGTCTGAGTGTATGGAGGGCTATAGCGGGGTAAATCTGGGTTCCACACGAGTCTAGGATGCCACACCGACAGAGACCAGGCTTCCTGGAGGAGTGGACTCCTATAGGGAGTCTGAAACGATGGTTAGGAGTTTGCTGCATGGGAGGAAGGACACGGTAAGCTGAGGACACCTCTTGAGTTGGCTATTCTGCAGTGTCGGGGGGCGGTGTAAGGGGGCCATGCCGCAAGCAGAGGCATCTGGAGAGTTCGGACTTGGCCTCAGGAAGAGAAGACTTAGACAGTGGAGGGGCAGGATTCAAGTAGCATTTTGGATATATCATTTTGGTTATAGTGTAGAAAGGCTAAAAATAGTGGCTCTTGTTTGTTTTGCTTTTGCCTCGCTCTTGCAAGGTGATGACCGCCTTCCCTCTGCATTTCTGCACCTGTTCCCACTTAGAGAAAGATGTCTGATGGAAAAGAAGAGACACGCTGTGAAGATGCTGTGCAGGAACTGTGTGTCTGTGCGTGCTTTAGCAGTAGGGTACAGTGAGGCTGGGCGGCTTGTGTCCAGGCTGAGGTAGAAGAAGGGGCAGAAATCCAGGCTGATTCTAGTTCCCAAACCAGATCCCTGCCCTGGGAAGGATGGGGACGTGGCTGATCTGACCTCAGGGGTGGGGTCCCACCCTCTTCTTCTCAGTGATTCTGCCCGTAAAGGTGAGGTGTAAAGGGCCAGGGGTGGCCTGAATAGGAATACAGATAATTACAGGGGAAGATACTGTTTATGCAGGTGTGCAAAGCCAGATGCCACAGCACCTACCTCCCAGGAGGGTTAGAGGTGAAGACGAAGACTTTAAGTTCAATTCCTGCCTTTTAAACAAGTTTTTAAGAATATGTTAAATTTCAAACATATGCAAAAGTAGGGAGTGTCTACTCATCCCCCAGCTTCAACAAATGTCAACTCTCTGCCAGCTGTATTTCATCTGTATCCCACCCCCCACCCCCCGCATTCCCCTACACTAGGTTATTTTGAAGGAAGTTCCAGACAACTTATCATTTTATCTCTAAATACTTCTGTCTGTATCTCTAAAAGATATAAGGACACTTTAAAAAAATATATAGCCCCAGGACCAGTATCACTGATACAGTTAACCACCACTCCTTAATATCATTAAATATCCAATCGGTGTTCAAATTTCCCATTTGTCTAATTTTCTTTAACAATTTGTTCAAATCGGGATCTAAATAAGGTCCATACGTTGCCTCTGTTGATGTCTCTTAAGTTTCTTTTAACCTATAGTTCCCCTTTTACTCTCTCTTCTTTTTCCTGGAATATGTTTGCTAAAGAAACTAGGCTTTTCCTGTAGGTTTCCCACAGCCTGGATTTTGTTGATTGCATTCCCCTCATTTAACATGTTCCTCTGTCCCCTGTTTTTCGTGTAAATCTGTGATTGGAAAAATAGGCTAGGTAATGTTCAGCAGCCATTGACGGTCATTGACTAGATCTGTTATTTCATCAGGGGTTGCAAACGGTCGCATTCTAACGCTCTCATTCCTTCTTCATTTACTAGCTGAAATACGTCTATAACAGTAAAAAAAATTTTTTTTTAGTTTATCAAATATTTGGTTACCCTGAGATACAGTTTGTATAGGAAAGGCAGGATAAATGCTTGCTTCTTTCACTTTACTTTTCAGTGTTCAAAATAATGAATTAGTTCCCTAGCATCCTTCCAAGATTACCAGTGAAATAAAAACTTTTTAGTATCATTAAGAACTCATGGATTTAAACAGATATGATGTGTTTTATTCCATGTCCTTATTATCCTGATTGATGTTCACATTGTCCCATCTTTTGCCAGTGGAAACTTGTCCAAATTGGCTCCTGAGTTCTTTTGACAAAATCTTGGTTTGATCCTTTCCTGCTTTCCATACTACAAAATGTTCCAAGCTCTTATGCATTTTCTCCCCCCAGACCTGGGTTTGGCTATCTCTCCAAGAAACCCTGACTCCTTTTAGTGAGAAATGGTATTTGGACACCACTCTTAGAGTTGGCCCTGCTAGTTGTGCTTTTTGCTGTTGGGTTAGTCATTCAGTATAGAGAGTTAGGAAATACTTCCCCCGTCCACCTGAAGATAAGATAAAATACATCATGTGTGGATGCTAATACTTCCAATTCAAATTTAGGACTGAAAGGCTTTCACTTCCCTTTATGCATCCTTTTTTTTAACTATCGTAAAATATACACAACATAAAATTGACCATTTAAACAATTTTTCAGTATCATTTCAGTTGGCATTAAGTGCATGTACATTTTTGTGCATCCATCACCACCATCTGTCTCCAGAACTTTTTCATCTCCCCCCCAGTGAAACTCTGTATCCATTTCCTCCTCTCAGCCTCTGGCAGCCACCATTCTCTTTTCTGTCTCTAGGAATTTGACTATTCTAGTTACCTCATGTAAGTGGAATCATACAGTGTTTGTCCTTTTGTGTCTGGATTATTTCACTTAGCGTCTGTCCGCAGGTTTCATCCATGTTGTGGCCTGTGTCAGAATTTCCTTCCTTTTAAAGACTGAATACTATTCCATTGTACGGATAGAACACATTTTGTTTATCCAGTCATCTGTTCACGGACACTTGGGTGGCTTCTGCCTTTTGGCTATTGTGAATCATGCTGTTTGTACACCTGTGTACCAATATCTATTCGAGTCCCTGCTTTCATTTCTTTTGGGAATATACCCAGAAGTGGAATTGCTGGATCATGTGGTAATTGTGTGTGGTTTTGAGGTAGCACCATACCGTTTACCATGGCAACTGCACCATTTTACATCTTTCCATCTTTAAATCTTTTCATCCACACCAAGAATCTCATCCTCAAAAACCCCAACATAATTCCTCGTTTGCTTTATGCCATAACATCCGTAGAGTCTGAGGAAACCAGTACCAACGCTAACCTTGACACTCGGTTACTGAAACCTGCTCTGTCTGTTTTGGTCATTCCTTGCCTTTTGGCTTCGGATTTACCTCCAGTGTTTCCAGCTCTTGGCTTTGGGCTCCTCTGCCACTGCACGAGCTGGTTGCTACGGCAACTCGCCCGACCTCCTGCTTCTTGATGCAGTGCTCCACTGCAGAGGACCACCTTGGGCATCTTGAATATCATCCGCCACATCTTAGACCATTTCCCGGTGCTCCAGCGGCCTGGTTGTCCTTTAGGGAGTGGCAGGGTTGACACAGTGGGGACAGATGTGGAGGACCTTGAAAGTCAGGTAGAGGAGTTTAGGACTTTATGAATAGAGGCAAACATAATTGAAGCAGTAAATTGGGAATACATACACACAGAGGTGTGTGTGTGTGTGTGTGAGAGAGAGAGAGAGGGGCTGGCATGGAGACAGAAGGCCTCTGGTTCAGTTAGAGGCTGTCAGAGGCTTTCTCTAGCCTGGATAACGAGTGAGTGATGGCAGAGGACATGGAAAGAAAGGCCTGAGATGTCACCAGGCCAGACTGTTCCAGGAAAGGCATGGGTGAAGACAGTGGTATGTGCCAGACAGCTTCCATGCGCCCCTCATTCCCCAGTTTACATGGGCTGGGGGTGGTCATCCCCCAGTCGCTGGCCCAGAGGTGGCATCTGAGTTTGCTTCCCTGCTCTGGGAATCTGAGCTGTTCTTCCACCATGCCGCCCTTCCACTTAGCTGATAATCTCCCGGTGGGAGTGGGGGTGAGAAAGAGGGGACACTGGATCGAGGTAGGAATCCTGGATTTGAGGCCTCACATCCCTGACCTGTCGTGTGGACCAGGCCAACGTCACTTCTTCCCTTGTCTGGGATTCCACTTCCCCATCAGGAACACACACCCCTTACCCACAGTGCCTTGATTTGCTGCATTGAAAAAGTCTGGAAGAACTTGTGAATAGGGAGTTGAGTAAACTGTTAAGTAGAATTTCTCACCCGCACATTCCCATTTAAGGCCTGGGGAATCGGAGGCATCACTTCCCGCTCTGCCTGGTAGCCTCCGACTGCTGGGACAGCCCGGGGAATACATGGACCTTCTAAGAGAGGGCACCGAGGAGAGCTGGGAGGCTCTTATTTGACTGCTTTCTTGTGTAGAGAAGGGCAAATTGTACTGTATTCCAGAGAATCCCTGGATTTTACTGCTTAGGCTTGGAGAGTCTTGGCCTTTGATGGCAAGGCCAAGATGGTGGGAGTTTCTGAGCTCAGCTCTGAACTCCAGAGGCCAGACTGCCTGCTGTCTGTCGTGGGGAAGAAGCGCCTTGGCAAGCCACCTGTATCTGATGGTCTCATTTTTCCTTCTACCCTAGTAATTCCACAATGGCTTTTTTATGCAAACAACTTTGATCTCTTCTTCTCACTCGCCTGCCTGTGGAAGAACCAGAAGCAAACAAGGAAGAATCAAAGAAATCAGGTTCACACTGCCTCTTGGTAGCCAAGAGGGAGCAGAGGTGGATCTTGTCGTGAATGCAAGAGAGCTGGGGTGGGCTCGTCTCTCCAGGCAGCCTTTGACTCACCTACAGGCAGAATCCCTGAGAATCGTACACAGCCAGCGTTCTCACCGTTTCCATGGTGCTATCCTTTTATTTGGATTATAGTTCTTCTAGACTGAAAGTGTTTCCAGGGCAAGAATTATACCTCACTCAGTTTGGGGTCCATGATATGATTACATGGTAAATACTAAGTAAACGTTCATTATCTGAAAAGATAAAATCAGGAATTCATCACAAAGTATATGGCCCCTCCAGCTCACATATTCATACCTGCAGTCCGGGCCCACTGAGACTGGCTGGGAGGAGGGAACCATCCTTGTAAAAGGAACCTGAGGGGGAGGGGTCCAGGGACGAGCATGGCCCCATCATGATCAGTTTTACAGGGTGAGGGATCTGGTGAGACTGGGGGGTGGGGAGGGGAGGGTACTGAGGAGCTGTAAGAATCATGCTCAGGCAGCCCAAACCTAGGAGGTGGGGGGAGAGAGGAGAGCAGAGAAAACTCTAGTGATGTGTTCTCAAAGGTAACAACAAGGAAACAGGGCACCTAGGGGTGGGACAACGTACTGGACATGGTGGGCCAGAGACATGGGGGAGGGACAGGCAGGTGGGATGTCCAGGAGGCAGGTAGCCCGGGCTGTAGTCTGGGATCATCACTCTGTTTGAAGCCATGAGAACAAGAGAGAGCCCCCAGGGTCGTGGGGAGAGTGACGGGGGGCTGGGGGGGCAGTGCTGGCCTCTAGCAGAGGTGGGAGGGGTAACAGGTAACAGATGCCTGGCAAGAGGAGCTAAGAAAGGAAGCTGAAAATATCGACAGTTACGTGCCCTCCATTTTCACCTCGCAAAACCCACCTGAACTCATTCTTTGGATCCTGTGATGCTCTGCTGAGCCCTGATGGTGCCCCCTTGGGCTTCCTAAGGCCCCCCCAAAGCCTTCACATCCTATCAGAATTCTGGCCCTGGAGCCCATCACCCGCTGCCAGTGTATGGAGACTTGTAGAATTTCGCTCACCAAGTTTGTCCTTTCCAACCTGTTGAGTGCCTGAATCCACTCTTTTCCCTCCTCCTCACTGTGAATAGATTCCTTGAGATCCTTCTTAGAGAGCCTCTTAAGGCACCAGGGAGAGTTTTGTGTATACGGGTAACCGCCTCTCAACCTCATCATAACAAACGGGCTCAGGAACTCAAAGATTCTCTGTAGAAACAAACTCTCCCGTCAGACTCTGTTTAAAGGGCATAAGTGCCTGTTGATTTGGGAGACTGGTCTCTGCCTGCCTGAAGTGCTTCACAGAAGTGACAAGACACTCTCCTTCAGGGAATGTTGATATTAAGTTTCCTGCCCTGTGTAAACACATCTCCAGGAATGGCATTAATAAAGGGGACCCTTTTCCCAAGACAAAGCAGAAGGGGCGGCGGGGGGGATGCGGAGAAGGACCAGGAGGACGGATCTGCCGGGCCAGGGAGAGCTGGCCGAGCGCACCGTCTGACCAGCTGTTCTCGGTGAAGGCAGAGCCCGTTAGCCGGGCTGTTTTTCGTCATAGTCACAACTTTTGCTTATATTTCTTGTTGGGACGTCCATCTTTTTACTGTTTGGCAGCTGATAACGGGGAGACGGAAGAGGATTGTGGTGGAGGGAGCAAGTCTGGAGTCAGACACCCGATTTAAAATTCCGGCTTTACTACCCATTGCAATGTTCCCCACTTTTCACGTCCGTAAAATTGAATAGAAGCCACTTCATAGGGTCATGGTGAGTAATAGGAATGATGTTCATAATGCATAGTACCTGACCTGCGGTAAGCATCCTTAAGTGTTAGTCACTAGTCACCTGTTAGTAAAATGTTCACTGTTATCATTAAACAGATATTATTTCAAATAGGATTTTTCAGTTCCACTAATGAAAGGTTAGGTTGCCAGGTGGAATTAAATGAGGGTTTTGTATTCATTCGAAGTTGCCTTCTTTCTCAGTATTAGTCTACATTTAGGGACATAGACCCCATATCCAACTTAATGTCTGTAATTTCCTCTACATACGGGGGCACATGTCCATAAGCAGGGGCACATGGGGCTTGTAGACACCTGAAGAGTGACTTTTGTCATAGCTTTGGAATGTCTTTTAAATCCTTCCGAGGAAGGTGGAGCCAGTTGTCTGCTTCCAGCGAGAGCTGAACAAAAGGGAAAAAACGAAGAAACCGCTTGGGTTCCACTTAGAAAGGAAGAAGGGTTGTGTGGTGCGGCTGTGGAGGGTATGTGTCCTGAGGAGGCCCGGCTGGGGTCTGTCGCTGGGAATCTGACAGTAAATGAGAACCCCTTCCGCCTTGAGCTGCTTCAGTGGGGTCTTCCCTGGGGTCCAAGTCCAGCATCACTTGGTTAACATCATCATGGGAATTCAGGGAATTGTGTGTGCTGAGGCCACCGCACATGTGCCTGAACAGCTCTTGAGGCTGGGCTACTTGGGCAGTCTTCCTTCCCTTGGGATCTTGCCGCCACAGGATTTTCCTTTTGTCTTGGCTTTTCTGAAGTTGCTGCTACCTCTGAGTTTCTTTCTGGAAGACAGAGCCGTAGGAAGACCCTGCCATGAGGAATCTCCCCAACTGGGCCAGCAAACAGGAGCCATAGTGGTCAAGATGTCACTGATTTATTTGGCTGTTCAGTGCACGGCTCTGCATTTGTTCCTGATTTTTAGTTTTTGTTTGTTTTTTTTGTAAAGATGAATAAATAATTGATTTAAAAGAGAGAGACACAGTGGCCAAAAGGTGGAAGCAACCCAAGTGTCCATAGACAGATGAATGGATACACAGAACATGGTGTATATATGTACAATGTGGAGATTCTGACACAGGCTACAGCACGGATGAATCTTGAGAACATTATGCTGGGTGAAATAAGCCAAAAAACAGTGCATGATTCCACTTACATGAGGGACCTAGAGTAGTCAGATTCATAGAGACAGAATGGTGGTTTGGTGGTTGCCAGGGGCTGAGGGGAGAGGGGAGTAGTTATTTAATGGGTACAGAGTTTCAGTTTAGCAAGATGAAAAGAGTTCTGGAGATGGGTTGTACAGCAATATGAATATACTTAACACTACTGAATTGTACACTTAAAACGGTTAAATGGTAATTTTATGTGTTGTGTATTTTACCTCTATTAAAAATAAAAAACAGAAAGACAGTGTAAAAGCTTAGCAAGTCCCCAACACTGCATACTATTTGCCTCCCCAAAGGTATAAGCAGTATTAATCTAAGAGTTGGTAGTACTGTCTCTCCTGAACTTGTTCTATGAGATTGCTTTTCTGTAGCAGCTTCACACTTTTCCTGAGATGTCTGCCAAGTTTGTGAAAGTTGTAAAAGGACGGGTTGAACTACTAGACCTTTGTCATCAAAAACGGTCCAGGGGCGCTGGGATTCAGCTGCTGTGCTTCAGGTGGGAGAAAGAAGGGCTGAGAGCTGGGTGCTGTGTGGCCCCCAGTGTAGAGAAACTCGGCTTCTTTATATGTAATTTGTAAATGTCTGCTTGGCCTCAGAGTTCTGACACTAGAGTGAAAAAAGGAGAAAGAAAGTAAAACTAACCCAATAAACAAGGTATGAAATATACCCTGATCTCCATGTGTTTATAACTTGGCTTAGGAACAAAATATAGTTTGGAAGAAAAGAATGAAATAATACCAAGAGATGTAAATGACACTCCAAGACAAGGATACAAACAGGCAATTGAAGATCAATGTGATTAATTGCCAAATAAACCCATGGAAGCATCGGGTTAGTCTAGGAAGGCTAGTGACAGGAAGAGGAAGAGCAGGTGATAGGATGTGAGAAGGATGCTTGTACAGTGAAGAAGCGGGTAGAGACTTTCTGTGGAGGATAGCAGAGTAAAGTATGCCTTCTACCCTTCCTCCCTGAATACTGATAAATCAGATGAAAAGAACCCTCAGAATACAGTAAAAATTTCATCTCCAGTGAAACTAGGAAAGTTCCCTCAACTACAGAAATACTCTTAAATATAATGGAAATTCAAACCACATCGAGGGAAAGACTTGGAGAGCTGATCCATACCTCTCAGATTTCCAGCCCATGTAAATTTACCTGGTAAGAAAATAGATGAGAGGGGAAAGGAAGAGCCAATGTTTTCATTATTTGCAGATGAAATGGTCAACTTTGGTAAACAAATATGTAAGATCAGTATGGAGAAAGCTATAAAACTTAAAAGACTTTTTAAAAAGACATGGATAAATGGGAAAAGATACTATGTTCTTGGATTGGAAAACTTAGCAGTATTCTTTCTTCCAAATTCCCCCCCAAACAAAATCTATAAATTTAATGCAGTCCCAGCAAACATCCCAACAGGCTTTCTTAAATACAACTTGTCAAGCTGATTATAAAATTTATGTGGAAGAGTTATTGTGCAAGAATAGCCAAGATAGCTTTTATAAAGAAAACGTAAGAAGGGAGAACTTGTCCTATCAGAAATCAAAACAAGTGAAAATAAACAGGTACTGGCACAGAAATTAAGGCAATGATGTTCATCACAGCCCTGCTGTATGTAGTAGTGAAAAATTACTTGCTGAAATACAGCCAAGGCATTAGGAAAGGGGAAGCTATGGTACAAAAAGACTGGCATTAAATGATATATCCTTTCAGATATCAAAGTACAGCTAAACAACTGTGGGAATTATGGATTAGAACATAAATGTTTTGTACCTTTACAGTGTAAAACTAATAAATCCTCTTAAAAGAGTGAGATAGATCTGTACTGATATGGGAAAGTATCCAAATACATGCGTTTCCATGAAGAAACTAAACTGCAGAAGAGTCTGTGTGGTATGTTCCCATTTGCGTTCAGGGCAGATGGCACTGGTCTTCCAGGTGTCCCTTCCCGGGGCAGAAATATATCCCCCAACCCTGATAACATAGGCTTGCCTATGAGACTTGCTTTGATCAATGACATGTGACTAGAAGTCACTTGTGCAGATTCCAAGCACAGCTTTAAGAGTCATTATGTAGTTCTGACATCACTTTTTGCCCCCGCCATGAGGCTTGTATGACCCAGACGGAGGTTGCACCTTCAGCCTGGGTCTTGGAGTGAAGCACACACGTATAACAGAACTGCAGCTAACTTGCAACTGACATGTAATGTGAACAGCAGAAAATAAATCTTTAATATAGTAAGCCACTGAGATTCTGGGATTGTTTGTTACAGCATAACCTAGCAAAAGCTGTCTGATACATTGTTAAACAGCACCAAAACCAAACATAAGTGTTTTCTGAATATATATTTTTTTTCTCTTTAATTCATCTATATCTGTTACAAGTTTTAAAGCAGAATGTGACTTGAGCACTGCATTCCAATTCACAAAACTTGGCTCTGAGTTACTTTTCAAGGACTTTACAACATGTCTAGGTAAGCTTATAATTTTGCTACTCTAAACAATACTTTTCTTTGGAAAGCAAGTCCGGTGGATAGTTACTCCCTTCAAGTTGGTTCAGTTTAACATACTAATTTCTAGAAGCCTGGTATATGCAGTCAGTAACTACAGGGGAGGGAAGGTTTTGAACGTGTCTATAACATGCCTAATATATCCTAGAGATATGTACAAGGATGCCTGTTGCAGCATTTATTACAGCAAAAATTGAAAACTACCTGAATATACATCAATAATGAAATTGACAAACTAAATATGATATGTGAATATAATGGAAAACTATAAAGCAACTCAAAGTAGCTCCACATGTATCAACATAATTAAAACACTGAAGCATATTAATAAGCAAAAATAAAACTTAAGGATACAAATCATGTTATTTCTATGAAGTTTAAAACATGCAAAAAAATTATATATTGCTTTTAAAAAAGTATGCACATATATTACCAGAGTAAAAACATTCACGTGAATGATAAACCTATTCAAGATAGAGGTTTTTTCCTACTGAGGGAAGGAGGAGACGGGGATCTTGGGATGGATACACAGGAATCAACTATCTGCAGTGCTTTATTTCTTTTAAAAATCAGGAGAAAATATGGTAAAATGTTAAGATTTAACAAAGCTAGGTGCTGGCTTCAGGAGTGTTTTAATATTCTTTTCTTCTCAATTACTGAAATATTCCGTGTTTTTTAAAAAGTAAATTTGTAAACATGATGTACAGTGTGAGGGCATTCATGTAAACTAAAATTTAAATTTATACAAAGCCATACTTATAATGTTCAGAGGTATGCATATATGTGTGTAAGAGTATAAAAATGAATTGGAAGAATATACACTAAATTCAAAATAGTGGTTGGTTAAGAGATGGTGATAGGGAATAAAAGGGATTGTTATATTATTTTTGGTACTTTTCTGTAATTCTAAATCTCTAAAAATGAAAATTATAATTAATAACAGAAAATGTCTGGAAATAGAAAATTTGTTAGCCACCATTGCCTCTGAGGAGTGGGATTAATGGTAATGGTGGAGACTTTTATTTTTCATGTGACATCTTTCTGTACTGTTTGAATTCTTTTTTTTTTTTTAACATCTTTATTGGAGTATTGTTTGAATTCTTATAGCAGTTATGATGTTTACAATTTAAACATAAATTAGGGGGAAATAAATAAATATATGAGAAGAGTTACAATGTAGTGCCAAGTTAGGTGATTCAAAAAGTAGGGAGCTAGAAATCATCTTTTCCAAATATTTCATTTTTGAGTTGCAGAGACCAGAGCAAGAGAGGTAATGTTACTGTTGCTGAACATTTTGGCCTCCAGTTGCTTCTGGAATTGGTTCTCATTACTCCCAGCCTTTAAATCTGGTAAATGTAGTTTGTGATATTGAAGCAAAGGCTGGACCCCATTCACCTCATAGGCAGAGAGTCCTGAGAAACACTCCTGCAGCTATACTTCTGTGCCCTCTAGTGGTTGGAGGACTTTCCTCAAGGCCACTGTGTGTAGATATAGATATGTCCAGGGGGATTTGGGAAGAGTCTGGTTCATCCTTTCACCCAATCAGCTGCACTTCTCTGTCTTTTTATGTCAAGCTTCCTAAATAAGATTCTCTTTGAAGAAATGGATCTGCAGCTTAAAAAAAACAAGTGACATCAAAATCACTGGTGCAGAGTCATTTATACATTTGATCTGATACTAATCTGGATAATTTTCGAACTAGGAAGGCCCTCGATATGTGGTCTGACACCCCCATTTTACAAAGAAGATCCTGGTCATAGGCGGGTACAATGAGTGCTGCCTGGGTCCGTTGCTAGGGAGGGACACCGTCTCCTGGCCCTGCTGTAAGTGATCTTCATCCTTATTTTTTGTTTTGTTTTATGTCAAGTGAACTCAAAGCTAAACAGAGCCCTCCTGACTCTCCTTAGAATCACATTTCATGCAAAAAGCTTGCAGGGTAACTAGGTGGATTAGCAGGAGAAGAAGATATAAAGTGCTGGTGATTGAGTTTAACCTTAGTTTGATTAAATAATCCCCACGAAAGCCCCAGAGGGGGAAATGGTCCCGTGTACACAGTTCTACACCGTAGCACCTCTCCCCTTCTGAAAGGCGTAAATCTCCCCTGAAATGCCTCCCTAGCATTCAGAGCAATAAAGAGGTCACATTATATCTCCATAAATCTCCCCCAGCTGGCTGGCTGGCTGCTGCCATTCCAGGAGGTGAAAGGAAAGTTGTTTCCGTTTGACGGCCACTGGGCTGGAAGGAAAAGCCTTTTCCCTCCAGACCCATTGTCTTGATCCCTGAGGGAGCTGGTCTGGCAATTTGTTCAGTATTTCCTTTCCCTCCTGCCAGCTTGTCACAAGCTTAAAGAGGGGTTGCAGAGTCAAACGGGCCCAGACTGCCTTGGTATAAGTCTCCGCCTATGGCCCTGATAAAGGGCCTGGCGATAGCTCCCTCTCAGTCTTCCTAATTAATAAAAGGAACAAGGTCTAAACAAGCGGTGTGCATGGGTGTAACTGAGCATTAGAAGCCAAGCCAGATCCGCCGGGGTCTGGGGCCTAAGCCTGCCGAGGAGGCAAGGCTGGGGGGCCCTTGGGACAGGAACCAGGGTGCCCTGAGAGATGACAGCGGGTCGGTTAGACTGAGAACCCTCTTGGAAAATGGTGGGAGATAAGATGCTCTTGTGGGAAAGCAAAAAAGGGAAACTTCCCTGCTCTAAATGAAACATATTACTACATGAAACAGTGACGATGCTAGTCAGGGCATATTCATTTACTTTATTACTTTATTTAACCTATAAAAGAATTATTTATTGCAATTAGGAAATAAATTAGCATAGTTCAGTATTCAGAATGTTCACAAGAACATACAGTGAACAGTATCCCTGAGCTACCAGGTTACAGTCTCCCTGGAAGCAGGTCATTATTATCAGTTTCTTGTCTATCCTCCTAGAGGTATTTTTACTGTGCATACAAACAAATCTGTGTATAGATGCCTACCTCTTCTTTTTTTAAGAGAGTGTCATATGCCCTGTTCTGTTCAGCATATTTTGGAAAGAATTCCATATCAGTGTATAAAAGATTTTCATTCTTCATGGCTACACAGTACACCCTAATTGAATTAACAGTAGTTCCATATTGATGAACATATAAGTTGTTTTCCCAATCCTCTGCCATTGCAGAAAAAAATGCCACATTGAGTATCCTCGTACGTGAGCCATTTTACGCAAGTGCCAGCGCATCTGCAGGATAAATTCCTGGAAGTGGAATTTCTAGATCAAGTGTACAAGTGTTTATACTCTTCCTGAGATATTGTCATGTTGCCCACCTCCCTAGCCCCAGGCAGTACCATGCCCTGCTCTCCATCAGTATCTGCCTGCTTGTTTCCCCACACCCCCCTCCCAGGGCACAATTAGGTAACTGAGGCAGGCTGGCAGGAGGCCTGGACTCCAAGGAGGCAGAACCAGCGCCGGACTTTGTCCACAGCAAGATTGGCAAGCAGCTTTTGATTAGCTTGTCATACATCCCCACACTTTCTGGTCCTGCCCCCTGTGGAAAGGACCTTCGTCTTTCCCTCTGTGGGGTGGGAAGAATAGTCTGTGCCATAGTGGATACCTGAGCCCAGAGAGGGCCACCTATGTGGGAGGGGAGGCACCTGGGCCCACGGGGGAGAAGACACTTTGTCATTGGAATGAGAGGATCATGGGAAACTGAAGAAATGAAGCAGGCATCTCTAATCCCTCGACTCCTAGGCAGAGATGCTTTTGAAAATTAAATTAAAAACTGGGGCTTCCCTGGTGGCGCAGTGGTTGAGAGTCTGCCTGCCAGTGCAGGGGACACGGGTTCGAGCCCTGGTCTGGGAAGATCCCACATGCCGCGGAGCGACTAGGCCCGTGTGCCACAATTACTGAGCCTGCGCGTCTGGAGCCTGTGCTCCGCAACAAGAGAGGCCACGATAGTGAGAGGCCCGCGCACCGCGATGAAGAGTGGCCCCAGCTTGCCACAACTAGAGAAAGCCCTCGCACAGAAACGAAGACCCAACACAACCATTAAAAATAAATTAATTAATTAATTAATTAATTTAAAAAAAAAAAACTGTATTAGTGTTTGGGATTAACAGATACACACTAGTATATGTGAAAACAAATGGTATTAGTTATTTTGTAACAGCCTTATTAATATGCATTATGCAAGTAATATGTAATTTACATTCTGTAAAGTTCACTCATTTAAAGTGTGCAATTCAGTGGATTTTAGTATATTCACAGAGTTGTGCATCCGTCTCACAATCAACCTGAGAACATTTTCATCGCTCCAAGAAGAACCCTGAACCTATTAACAGTCACTCCCATTCCCTCTCCCCCAGCCCCTGGCAACCGCTAACCGACTTTCTGTCCCTGTGTATTTGCCCATTCTGGGCATTTCGTATGAATGGAACCGCACACTCAGTGGTCTTTTGTGACTAGCTTCTTTCACGGTACATGATATTATTATTATTTTTTTTTTTTTTTTTTTTGGCTGTGTTGGGTCTTCGTTTCTGTGAGAGGGCTTTCTCTAGTTGCGGCGAGCGGGGGCCACTCTTCATCGCGGTGCGTGGGCCTCTCACTATCGCGGCCTCTCTTGTTGCGGAGCACAAGCTCCAGACGCGCAGGCTCAGCAGTTGTGGCTCACGGGCCTAGTTGCTCCGCGGCATGTGGGATCTTCCCAGACCAGGGCTCGAACCCGTGTCCCCTGCATTGGCAGTCAGATTCTCAACCACTGCGCCACCAGGGAAGCCCCCTGATATTATTTTTAACCATCCATTTCCCCCGAGCTCAGGGCTTTTGCATTGCTATTCCCTCTGCCTCTAGCCCTGTTCCCCAAATACAGAGATGCTTATTTAATTAGCTGTTGATTTAATGAATTTGAGCTGTGTTACAGGAAGAGAAAATCTTTACATAGTCCATGTAATTGTCATTTTAAAAAATCAACTCAAATGTTCATATTTTTTTTACTGCAGCTTAGTTTTCTTACTCATTCCCCTATCAGTGGAGATTTGGGTTGTTTCCAGTGTTTGCCATGAACATCTTAAAAATAAATATTTCTCTCTTCCTCTGTCTCTCTCTGTGGTGGTGGTGGGGTCCTTTTGATGTATTCTCATGAATTATTAGAGCAGTTTTATCACTAGCAAGAGTGGGCTGGTTTTTAATGCATCATGGAGCACTTTTCCACATCCATCCATCTGTATATATAATTATATATACACATATTCTGTCAGCCGAATTATGATGTTTGTCTAGGAACATGCATCTTGGTGGCCAGGCAGACAGGCCAGGGGCAGAGCCTTCAGATTTATACCATCCTACTGCTGCCTCATTAGATGCTTTAGGATGCTGATTTGTTGAAATCTGAGCGGTCAAAATGCACTGAGTTTCTGTTGTGTGCTGAGCACTGCAGATGGAGTGACCCAGCCTGAGAGCAGCGTGGTGCTTGGAGGGCGAAGATCAGGTCACGAAATGTTCTAGAAGCTTACGTGAGTGACTCACCATCTCTGGACCTTGGTTTCTTCCACTGCACGTCCACGGAGTCACCCAAACACCTCTTCTAGTTTTCGAGGCTCTGTGCTTGCCCTCCAGAAGCCTTAGAGCCAGCACAGGGCAACCAGGATGAGGGGCCGTTCAGAACTTACCAGGCCCAGAAAAGGAAGGGTAGGGTTTGGGCTCAGTACCCAGAGTCCAGGAAGTAGCAAACATTTTCAATGGCTGATGGCCACCCAGGGATCCCGTGGCTGTAGCCGAGCCGAAGGCCGAACCCAGCCTGAACCCAGGGAGCTGGGAGATTGTCAGTGGCCAACTAGAGAACCCAGCATTTAGAGCAGTTTTAGGCACCTCTTTCCTTGCATTCTGCATGCACCCTGCCTGGGAGGTGGTGGCACTGTGGAGAAACGAGTGTGCAGGGGACCACAGGGGAGTAAGTGTGTCAGGGTTGTAGGTCTCCTACCTGGAGTTCGGCCGCGAGTGGCCATACGTCTGATTTTAAGCCTGTTGTCCCAGAATAATTGGTAATAAGCACCTTTCCCTCAGAAGCGTGCCATTCTGGATGATGAGGTGTGTGGCATCCAAGCCAGCCCGAGGGGTGTTAGAAAAGAGGAGAGCCGGTGGTTCCGGGTTTAAGAGGGTGGAGGCTACAGGACAGGGTGTCTGCTGAACGCAGCAGCCTGTAGAGACCCTGGCTAGTCTTCACTCAACGTCCACAGGCTTCTTCCCCAGGCCCCGCGGGGAAGACTCCAGGCAGCTCATCCACTGGGTGGAAATGGATAGGAGGGAGCCCACAGAGGAGGAGGAGACCACTGGGCAAAACAGTGTTCGTAGAAACACTGTTAGGAGGACAAACTATCGACATTAGCAAGAGTTTTACAATAGAAATTATAACACAACACAATCTTTGAGTGTTTCCTGCTTAGTTCATTTGCCTACTTTGAAGACTGTCTCCAAGCCCGTGGATCACAGGTGGGAAGGGCCACAGTGACCCTCTCCTGGGAGTCTACGTGTGTTTAACTTCCAGATCCGGCAAACGAAGTCACATTCTCAGAACCTAGCACCATAGAACTCTAAATGGCCATGCGGCAGTCTGTATCCACCATGGACTTAACCTTGCACAATGCCGGAGGCTCAGGATGTCATGGTCACTGAGGGTCAACTGTGAATTCTACAGCACCGAGAAATTTCTCCTGGGCCAGTGACTGACCCTTCTGTCATGGGGAAATTTTTACGCTGTAATTATATCCCTACATGTGGGGATTCTTGAAGGCCACAAAGATGCAGGCTAGGAGGCATTTCCCAAGCTGGTGTGCTGGAGAGCACTGAAACACATGTGCCCTGAGACGCTTCTGTGATCAGATGAGCTGGGTAAACAGGGCATACCTGAGTCCTGGACTTCTTGTGGTCCTCGCCACTAACATGTCATGTTGCGACCCTAGACTATCTTTCACGTACTGATTTTCGAACTGTTCGTGTTGATGCTGTCTGCTGCTGGGAAGAGAAGTGAGTCCCCGACAGGATGGTCAAACCATCTATCTGCCGGCAGGAGCTGGTGGGACTCTGGGCCCACGGTTAAGAGGCTACCCAGTCAGTCTGGGTTGAAATCCCAGCTCCTCTATTTCCTGGGCAAGACCTAACTTCTCTGAACCCCAGTGACATTCCTCTTTCCGGGCCTCCCTCCCACTCTGCCCCTGCTGTGCACACAGACCAGGTAGGAGTGGAGGTAGATACTTGGGAGCCTGTAGATCTTCAAGGGAGGAGCAGGTGGTCCACAGAATGGAAAGATAGAGGCTTGGCTCTTCCCACAGCTCCTTCAGTGACAGGCATTGGTTGCCCAGTGAAGTCTTCGCCTCATGTTTCTCTGTGTGATGTGTAATTTCTCTTAGCTTGTTAGGAGGTATTAACTCTTGGGAATATGCTGTAAATATTTTCCTGTAGTCTGTCATAGCAAGAGTTGTTCTTCAACCTCTTCTTTCTTTCCCTCCCTCCCCTTTTTTCTTTCTCTTTCTTTCTTTCTCCCTTCCTTCCTCCCTGCCTTCCTCTCTCTCCCTTTCTTTCTTTCTTTCTTTTTTCTTTCTTTCTTTCTTTCCTCCTTCCTTCCTTCCTTCCTTCTTTCCTTCCTTTCTCTCTCTCTCTCCCTCCCTCCCTCCCTATCTCTTTCTCTCTCTTTCTTTCTTTCTCTCTCCATCCCTCCCTGTTTTTGGTGCTTTTGTTTCTTCCTTTCACAATGTCCTTGCTTCTTTGTGATTTTTTTTTTAACCTGACTCATTCTTTAACTCTCACCTCAAGCCTGAAGCCAGGGTCCTAGGTAAAATGCTGGAGGGGTGTGTGTGTGTGTGTGTGTGTGTGTGTGTGTGTGTTGGGGGTTGTGGTGGAAATCTATTTCCAGTACAATTACAATATTCACCTGGAGAAAAGTTTAAAGGTCTCTCATATTATTCCGTGGCTATCCAGAAATGCAGTGCGCTAAATGTTTCATATAGATTATACTCAGCTTCCTTGTTTGTAAATTTCTAAAGCTGTCTGCCCCTCGTGGATCGGGGTCGGGATGTAGTGGATGCTCTCTGTGAACCCCAGCGTTTTGCTCTGGGCGCTCAGAGGTAGGGGCCCCGGCTCCGGCTCCGCAGGGCAGCGGGAACCGCTTCTGTTCAGCAGGAGCTTCCAAAATAGGTGCTCTAATCCCGCCAGCCAGACATTGCCTGAGCTGTGTGCGCCCTCCCCGCGGCAGCAGCCTGTCACAGGCTGGGCCTGACAAAGCCCAGAAGACCGAAGCCTCAGGAGCTGCCCCAAAACCTCGAGGTTTGTTTGCTGCTCACCAGGCGCCAGCCCCTGGGACAGAGCCGGGCCTGTCAGGAAATCCAGGCACAATCTCTGCTGAACTTTGGATGGGACTCGGGGCTGGGGTTCAGCATAGGACGTCTGGGTGGGGCTGGGGACTTTGTTCCTGAAGCCCCTTTGGCTCCGGGAGGTCTCTGGGCGGGCCCTCCCCTCTCTTTGCCGGCCTGGAATCCCCTCTGGCCTTGATTTGCAGCACTGAGTCGCTACCCTGGGCATGGGTAATTTCCGTTGTATTTGTGTGTCTTCCCTCCCCAGATAGATCGCACAGAGATCTAGGATGGCTGAGGATGTGCTGCTGGGGGGAGGGCGGGGGCCAGGTAGTGATGCAGTCCAGGCGTCATTGCAGTTTGTCACATTTAATGTAATTATTTGCTTTGAGTTGTGCATCCCCAGCCAGACGGAAACGACTTTGGGCAGAGATTTTTGCCCCAACTTTACCTAGTATATCTCTATGTCCAGCATTTGCTACAAAGGCAAATAGAGCAGACACACACGGCAAATGTTTGGGCTCCCCACCGGAAACCAGATGGGCTCAGCACCTGAGGGGTGAGGGAGAGGAGGGTCTCTCCCCCCCGGGCTCGGGCTCAAGACCCAGCTCCCCTAGCGAGTGGAAGCCCCTCCGAAGAGGGAAGGTGTGACGGACACCCCTGTGGTGGAGCTCAGAGCAGAGCCAGGCTCTGTGGCTCTGACCCAGCGGCTGGCACACGCATGGCCCCGTCCCTCAGCCTGAGCTCTCTCTCTAGCAGTCAGGAGACAAACCAGCTTTGGTGTTGCCAACCGCGATCCCGGCCTCTGAGTCCTCTCCCTCCTCCCCTCCACCTCCCCTCTCTTCCTCTCCTGCCTTTCCTCCTCCCAGCCCTGACTTGCCCGCTGGCCTGTGGGTGGGTTCCCCAAGATGGATGGAGCCGGGCATGAGAGGTCAGGTCCTTACCCGTGATTGCGTCAGCTCTCCGTGGGGAAGTAAGGGTGGGATCCTTCAACCTCCTGGCCCCCATTTTTCTTTCAGGCACTTGGGTGGGAGTAGTCTGCCTTAATTCCTAGGACTATCGGTACTAAATTAGATGCCGAAGAAATCATGCTGGGTTTGTTCCCCTCTTTAAAAAGAATTTTTTTAAATGGGGCATGGATGGAAGTGAGGAGTTAGACCCCCATTCTTGGGATGAGGGCACAATTCATTTTCTGCTTTTGGTTCCTAAAATGATCATGAATTAATATTTCCCATGAGCAGAGCCCCGAGACCTGTCACCCTGCCTGCAAGTTCATTCCCTGCCCACAGGTCTCAAACTGGGCCAAGTCTGAGAATGATATACAATTTACAGTTCTGAGAAAAGGTCAGATTCCCAAATCTCCTGGCTCTTTTATCTGTCCGCCCCCCCCCCAATATCCAGGCACCAAGGTTCTCCCTGGTTGTTCCCACTCCCTCCCAAACCCTCCAACCCTGACAATAACCCATCATTGTTATCTCATGTGGTGTTTGCAAAGCACTTTACAGCCATTGTTGTGAGTTTTTCCTCTTATTTACAAAGTACTTTACAACTATTATTACAAGTCTTTTCTCTGAATGTGGGGTAAAGCTGATCCACTTCCGAGAGAGCTGGATTCCCACTGCCTTCTAAATGGTTGGTCCAGTTCCTGTGATGCCCAGCACTGGGTGGGTGGGGCTTTCGTAACTCAAGGCCATGGCTGTGCCCTTCCTTATTATCGATCAGGCTGCTGCCCACTTGCCCTCGGGAAGTTCCACCGAGTGCATGTGTGATGAAGTGGTTGTTAGCAAGCTTCACACCGTCAGATGATGGTGCTGGTTTGGGGCTCCCAGCCTGTCACCTCCCACCTCCCCCAGAGTGGGTGCTAAACAGCAGGGTTTGAACCTCTTTCTCTCCCTTCTTCAGTTCAAGGGGGGAAATATATGTATGTGTCAGATGTAAGAGAGTAAAACAGTCCCTTCCCCCAGAGTGTACTGGGAGTTGCTTGAGGTGATCAAAAAATTTTTTTTGTTTCGTTCTTATTTTTTTTTCATATTTTAAAAACTAAGCAATTATAACATTACAGAACGGTGTTTTTACAAATGAAAAGTCCGGGGACTTCCCTGGTGGCACAGTGGTTAAGAATCCACCTGCCAAAGCAGGGGACACGGGTTCGAGCCCTGGTCTGGGAAGATCCAACATGCCGCGGAGCAACTAAGCCCGTGCGCCACAACTACTGAGCCTGCGCTCTAGAGCCCATGAGCCACAACTACTGAGCCCATGTGCCACAACTACTGAAGCCCACGCGCCTAGAGCCCGTGCTCCACAACCAGAGAAGCCACCACAATGAGAAGCCCGCGCACTGCAACGAAGACCCAGCGCAGACAAAAATAATTAAGTAAATTTAAAAAATAAAAATGAAAAGTCTATACAATTTGATTAGCCTAATAGAAGCCCCTTCCTGGTGGTCTCAGCTGCCATCACCGTGTATTTGGTGTTTTGCGTGATGCATTTTTCATTTAACATGGGAGGTAGGCATTTTTCTTTATTGTTAGGTTGTCTTTGTCATCATCATTTACAATTATGTAACGTTCCATTGAGTGGGTCAGATGGCAAGATTTTCTGGTAGAAGATATGGAAACTTTGCCCATTTGGAGGTGTGGTGGGTTGTAAGGAGATGTGGTGCGTCTGAGGAATGCTTTTAGGAAGCACGGCCTTCACCTCCCCATCCTTCCTTTGGCTGCTGTTGTAACGCCTGACTCTTCAATCTGGGACTTCTGCACTTCCTACCCTAGGCAAGAAGTCTCTGCCACCATAATGCCCAACTTGTTTAAGATATGTGGCCCAAATGAATTCCGTAATATTTACTCATTATTGATACTCTGGCCCAATCTGCCCAACCAGGTCATTAGCATTCTGAGCTCCTGTGACATCTATCGGAGTGCTGAAATAGCAGATGCTCAGGAAGTATTTGTCGGTGACAAATACACACTTGCCAACCTCCAGTGCCTTTCCCCAGCCTGTAAAATGGTTGCTTGACTGTGTAACCCATTCCGTGTGGCAAGAAGGCATTTCTAAGGCAAGCCTCGGTGCTGGGTTCTAAAGGTAGTCAGGCCAGTAACCGGTAGAAGAGACCAGGACTGCTAGGGAGGCTCCTGGGCTGAGATCCTGTCCTGGATGTAAAACAATAAATATGAAGAGAAAAGGGAATCTCCCCTCCAGAAAAGAGGAGTGGATGGAGAAAGACCCTCTCCCTGTGCAGCCTTCTTTAGATGAACTGGAACATAGGAAAGAGGTTGGTTTGCTTATCTTCAAAAGGAAAAGAGTGTGAATCTTCATCGGTGAGAGGCACGTTCTGAAATATTTATGAGTGAAATGACAGAATGTCTGGGATTTTCTTCAAAAGAAATCAGGATGGGGGAAAGTGGGTGGAGGTATACATGAGACAAGATTGGCCACAAATTGTTGGAAGCTGGATGGTGATTAAATAAGAGCTCATTTTCCTATTTGGGCCACTTTTTAATATGTTTAATTTTTTTCATTGTTAAAAAAAAAATAGACTAATTGGGTTGTGCTCGGTTTGGACTGGAAAGGTGATGTAAAAAGCCCTCCATCGTGATTTAGACAGGAATGCAGAGGATCAATTTAGAGGCTGTAGCGCCATCTAGTGTTGATTGCAAACACGCTGCAAAATGAGGACATTGCCAGCGCCCCTCCTTGGTCTGAGGGCCTTTTGTGAGCCCCCCTGGCCTTTCCAGTCCCCTCACCGGAAGGCTGGGCCGAAGGAGCAGGGCCACCGGGCAAGGGCAGGTGGAGGGTGACGTGCAGGTTGTTCACTCCACGCCTCCCCCCCGGGTTTGGGGAAGCAAGCCGAGAACAGGAGTCATCGTGTCATGTGCGGCTCTCAAGGCAGGTGACCTTGCTGGAGGGTTCTCAGTGTGACCCAGGTGCAAAAATAGCCTCTCTTGTGACCGGTGTGTGCTCAGCTCCCCGGCCTGAGCAAACAGCCCCTCACACCTGCACACTGTTTACTCATAGTTACTTGTTTGCAGGTGCAAATGACTGTTTGTGTACCCAGAGTTGAGGAGAGGGCCTCCACCATCCTCTTCTCCAGCCCGAGTTCCCTCAGAGCAGGTAGCGAGGCCACAGAACTAGCAGAGTGTGTGGCCTTAAACCCCAGGGTAAGGGGCTAGGCTGATGGAGGGAGAGCTCTTACCCTCCTCCCCAAGTCTCCCCCCTGAACTAGAGAAAAATCCACTTTTGCCTCTGGTAGTAGGACAAGAACAATCTGAACACCAGGGTGGCTGTATTTAGGGACAGAAAATTTAGAAAGGATATAAAAATTTTCAAAATAGGAAGCATTTTGTATACATGGAGTATACATGGAGTCAGAGAGACTTCTGGAAGTTCTGAGCCAGGCTTTATGTAGATGACAAGGAATAAGGAAACTGGCCCAGCCTGTCTCAGCAGGATGACTGAAATGGCCACGAGTAAGATGAGTCAACTGTTAAATTCTATGGACATGGAAGACAAAGGTGATGGGGAGGGAGGGGCCTGTGAGTGAGTGCAGGGCAATGGCAGGGATGGCCACGTTCCTGTGGACGGGTTCCACTCTAAAGCACCATTGCTCATAATATGAACCTGTATTTTATGTTCCAATAAGCAAGAAAAATGTCAGACTATGACACAGCATATCATACAGATACACTGAAATGAGAAAAATGAATTACAGCCTTTTTCTGCAGGAAAGTTTGAAAATTTCAAGAACTTTCAGAAAAAGATAGTCCCTTTGGCTCAGTAATTCTACGTCTAGGGGAGTATCCTAAGGAATAACCAGAAATGCTAAGATTGGTTTTCAAAATGAGCGGTGTCTACAAAAGTCAGAAACTGGCTAAGTAGAAGTTCAATGAGAATAGTTAAAGGATGGTGCAGTACTAGCATGGGATAATATACACTAAAATATGTTTATAAAGAATTTCTAATGTGGGAAAATGCTTTGGTATGAAGTGAGAAAACGGGCTCAAAATGATACAGCTTGACCTCAAGTAGACAAAAATATGTCAATATATAAAACATTGCAAAGGATCTAACAGAACAAAATGTTAATAACATGGTGATCTTTGAGTTACAGGATTATGTATGATTTCTATATTTTTTTTACACATTCCAGCATTTAATTGTCCCGAAGTAAATATTTATTATATTTTTATTGAAAAGGAAATGGAATCTCAATTTTGAAAGGGAAAAAAGAGAGAGAGAAGGTCTTGAGTGGAACTCAGTGTTAGGTGAAACCCCCCCCCCCCCAGGCTCTGAAGGAGAGAGAAATACAGGCGCTGGTGGTCTCTGCCACACTCCCTTCCCTTTCTCATGACCAGGGAGAGCCTGCTGTGTCTGGGATGCCGGGGGTAAGGTCTGCTTGCCAGGACAGCCCTCTGAGCCGGTTCCCAAGGGTTAGGGCCGAGCGAGGCAAAGCCAGGCAGCCCAAAGCGATCCGTCTTCCACTCCTTGCAAGGAGAGGGCATTATTTCCTTGGTGTCTAGATTCTCCGCTGTGAGATTTCTGGCATCAACAGAGAACTAATCCTCTGTATTGTTTCCCACCCAGTAGATATGTTTGACGACTTCTCGGAAGGCAGAGAGTGTGTCAACTGCGGGGCCATGTCCACCCCGCTGTGGCGGCGGGATGGGACGGGACACTACCTGTGCAACGCCTGCGGCCTCTACCACAAGATGAACGGCATCAACCGGCCCCTCATCAAGCCCCAGCGCCGCCTGGTAAGCCAGTGCCGGGCGCCCAGCAGCCAGGCTTCTCTCCTTCTGTCAGCTCCTGGCTTCAGGGCTCGGTCTTGGTGGGAAATTCCTGGTTTTGAATTTGGGGCTTCAAGTCATGTTTCAGAGAAGGTGAAGGGCTGGGTGAGTGGCAAATAGTAATTTCTTACACCTTCAGAGTTGGCTTGAGCTACGAGGATGGTCCAGACCATTTAGTTCAACCCCTTAATTATGCAGAAGTGAAGAGTGAGGCTCAGAAAAGCTAATGGCCTTACCCATGGTCACTTAGATACTGAGTCTCCCCTTGGGGACCAGAGTCCAGACTTCCTGCTCCCCGACCCAGCGTTGTCTGGTGTATCTCCTGTGTTCACATCAACTCCACGAGGAAGGCTAATTCATCCTTTCTGTGTTGTGACTTACCCTGTTTTCAGTTGATCCCTTGATAAGCCCAAAGACCAGGGAGATTATGGGGGGCGTGCTGGGCCCTGTGGCTGGGGAAGAGTTGGAACCAAGTTTTTGTCTCCTAGTTTCCTGGTCTTTTCTACTAAAATTTGATTTTGACCAATTCGAACTAGCTTTCACAGATATTAGGGAAAGAAGAACAGAGGGGATAAACCCTGGTGCTTCCCTTTCTTGAGGTCAGTCTTTGAAGACACTCAGACACAGTAATTCCTCACCCCCACTCACTCCTGGCACCTGAGGCCCAGATTCATTCTACTTTGAGGAGAAGCTTTTCTGCCTACAGTATGCAGGGCTTGCTGGGCTTTTCCCTGACGCGAGTGACTGATAATGTTGCTGACGCCGCAGTTATGACCAGGATTTGCCATCCCCTGCAGCACAGCCCTTTTGCTCCCGCGCCCCCAGGAGAGGCTTAGGGACGCGGCATCCGAGCATCCGGTGCGGTGGCTGGTCTGAGACTCACACAGCCATGCCCCACGCTCACTGCCGGTGAAGCAAGATGCTGTGGCGCCTGCTGTGTCCTTGTCCTTGGACCTGAAGGGTCTGTCTCCTGTGTTGCAGTCCGCCTCCCGCCGAGTGGGCCTCTCCTGCGCCAACTGCCAGACTACCACCACCACTCTGTGGCGCCGCAACGCCGAGGGCGAGCCCGTGTGCAACGCCTGCGGCCTCTACATGAAGCTCCACGGCGTAAGGGTCCCCCGACCGTGTCCCGCGCTTTCCTCCACCGCTCGGGTCTCACCCCTCTTCCTCCCTGCAGATCATAATTCATTTTATCCTTCTTAACAAAGAAATGTAGATCTGGAAGGGACCTTAGAGACTGTGTAGTGCGTTAGGGTTGCTATAGCAATACCATAGACTGGGCGGCTTAAACAATAGCAATTAACCTCCATGGTTCTAGAGGCTGGAGCTCCGAGATCAGAGGCCAGCAGGGTCGAGGGAGGACCCCCTGTCCAGTGGCAGACTTCTCTCACTGTGTCCTCACTTGGTGGAAGGGGCAAAGGAGCACTGTGGGGTCTCTATTATAAGGGCACTAATCCCATTCATGAAGGCTCCACCCTCATGACCTCATCACCTCCCAAAGGCCCCACTTCCTAATACCATCACCTTGCATGTTAGGTTTGTGCACATATGAATTTGAGAGGGACACAAACATTCAGACCGTAACAGAGACATTGCTATGGAACATCATTTCCATCTTTAACATTACATAAGTCTAATTCCCATTTCACAGTTGAAGAAACTAAAAAATAGTCTATATGTGTGGTAGTATGATATATAACAAAGGTAACAATTCAATGGATAAGGGATAGCTTTTTAAGAATGATTGTATTGACATAATCTGGAAAACAAAAACAAAACTTGACTTCTACCTCCTACCAAAAGCAAAAATAAACTTGGATGTATTAAAGATATGAAATATAAAACATCTTTAAATAGAGACAATAAAAATACTAGAAGAAAATGTAGAGGGGGAGTATTTATATAACCTTGGGGATGGGAGGAGAAGTTTTCTTCAGCAAGTTTTCAAAACTCTTAAGCCATAAAAGAAAACTTAGATATATTTGATTGTATAACATCTCATATTAGTGTATGGAAAAAGATACCCCAAGAAAGTAAAACCAATACATACATACATGAGAAAAAGGATTAATATTTCCAGAATACAGAGAGCTTCTACAAGCCTCTTTTTTTTCTGGCCACACGGCTTGTGGGATCTTAGTTCCCCAACCAAGGATCGAACTCAGGCCCTTGGCAGTGAAAGTGCAGAGTCTTAACCACTGGACCGCCAGGGAATCACCAAAGCTTTTTATGTTCTAATTTGGAACAATCTCCATTACATAGTGCTTAAAAATGAAGTCCGTGCGGAACACTGTACATAGCATGGTTCCAGTTTTATAAAGAAAGAGGGAGAACATAATTTATATGTAGTTGCTTATATATACATTGAACACGTTTGGATGGATGAATACACATACATATGTATATAGGTATGTACATGTGCACACATGTTTGAGAACTTTTTAAAATGTAAGAAACAGGCTGTTATTCCAATTGCCTCATGGGCAGAGGATTGATAGTAGTAAGATGGGAGGGGTTGTTATTAACTTAATCTCATGCATCTTTTCATGTTTTCTTGTTATAATGAGCTTAAAAATGTCTAAAAATAGAGAAAGCCCACGCACAGCAACAAAGAGCCAACACAGCCACAAAAAAAAAAAAAGTCTAAAAATATAGTTAAGAATACTCATAAGAAAACATATTGACCCTTGAACAATGGAGGGGTTAGGGGTGCCGACCTTCTGCAGTCGAAAATCCATGTCTAACCTATAGTCTGCCCTACATGTACGTGATTTCTCCTTACCTGTGGTTCCACATGTGCAGAGTCAACCAACCACGGATCATGTAGTGCTGTAGTATTTACTATTGAAAAAGAATCCACATTTAAGTGGACCCATGCAGTTCAAACCCATGTTGTTCAAGGGTCAACTTTTACAAGAAGTGTATACAAGGATACTTGTTGAATCATTGTAATAATGAAAATGGAGAAAAAAAACCTTTGGGAGGAAAATGGTTAAAGAAACTATTGTTCTTCAATAGGGGAACGATAAAAGGAACTGATAGAAGAATATTATGTAGGTATTAAAAGGATTGTGTCTGTAAAAAATTAGAAATAGAATTACTATATGATACAGCAATCTATTTCTGGTATAGATCCAAAAAGAATTGAAAGCAGAATCTCGAACAAATATTTGTACGCTTATGTTCACAGCAGCATTATTCGCAATAGCCAAAAGGTGGAAGCAACCCATGTGTCCATTGATGGATGGATGGATAAGCAAAATGTGGTCTACACATACAATGGGATATTATTCAGCCTTCAAAAGGAAGGAAGTTCTGACACAGGCTACAACATGGATAGACCTTGAGGACATGGTGCTAAATGAAAGAAGCCAGTCACAAAAGGACAAACACAGTGTGATTCCACTTATATGAGGTCCCAGAGGAGTCAAATTCCTAAAGACAGAAAGTAGAATAGTGGTTGCCAAGGGCTGAGGGGAGGGAGAAGTGAGGAGTGACGATTTAATGAGCACAGAGTTCAGTTCTGCGAAATGAAAAGTGTTCTGGAGATGGATGGTGGTGATGGTTCATGGCAATGCAAGTATACTTTTTTTTTTTTTTTTTTAAGGAGTCTCTTGAAATTTTATTCAATTTCAAGGGTACAGACAAGAAGCAAATTTCACAAAGAAATAATGCAGCAATGTAATTACTGGCTTGGATGGCTGTACTTGAGGTTGTTCAGAGTGCTATGAACTATCTGGATTATCGGCGATCCAGTTTTCTCCATTCTTCAGCTCTTTGCCACACGAGGATCCATTAGTCCTAACTAGAATGGAAATGAGGTGTACTTACAGAGATAATATTTTATTCTTAGGATGCCAGAAAATGTAGAACATCTTTCTGAAGTAATAGAGGCTTCGGTCTGTAAGTGGGTCACTTATTTCCCCAATAGGTTTACCTCTAAGTCAACTTGAAGCACAGCCTTCAGGATTTCAAGCTTAAAAAAATGGTTGAAACTGTTTTCATCCTAAAATATTTTAAAATGGTTACACTGACTGGAAATTCCCTGAAATGAAACAGCTCAGTTATATTTGATAACTTTGTAGCACCCCAAATTCATTAGACACATTTAATGCATAGTTCCCAGACCTGCAGTAATACAACCATAACCATTCTAATCATATCATAGTTTAATAAGTTATTGATTGGTCCCTCTAGATAAAGTCTACAAAGCAAAGGACTGAGCAGATCTGTTGCCACGTCTCCTCAATGGCTCTATAGTAGGCACAAGCAGTTGAGCTTTTATTTTAACTAAGGTTATTAAGAGTTACTAAATTGACAGTGATAGAGTGAATTTGTAAAGTATCCTTACCATTTTTTCAATTCATTAAGAAATGATAATCTTAGAATAAGGATAAAGCGATTATAGGTGCATTGGAAAATTAAAATGATTGGATTTGATATGGCTGCTAATAGCCCATAGTTAAATAGAAGGAAAAAAAGTGGGGAGGGAAAGCCTTTCTGATCCATACCAAATTTCATACAATTATGCATAAGATTGTGTTTAGGTACAAATCCACTGCAATTCAAGTTTTTAGACAGAGGCCATTTATAAATTCATTATTTTGAAGTCAAAAGTACTTATCACATCTTCTAGATCCCACTTAAATAAAGTCTTCTTAAAAACTTATTTCTTAATAATCATATTTTAAACCACTAGGTTTCAGTAGGCTGGTGAATAGACATACTCTATATCAATACTAGAGGACTAATACTTTACATGAAAGATCATAGCAAGGCAGTTTACCAGAATTCTCATAGAAATGCACATTAGCCTATTTTACATGGCACCTGTAAATAGCATCTGAGGAAATTTTTACAAAGATAATTCAGTAGTCTAGGTAGTAATGTACACTAAAACTTTGGCATCTGTGTTACATTTTAAATCAACCAATAGTTCTATCAGTTCCTGCAAGCAGCCTACTTGAATATGACAGTCGACTCATCAGTAAAATTTCAATGCCATTTATCAACGTGTTATGATGAACAACTTTAATTAAAATAAATTCATTCACCTAGGATTTTAATTGATTTTTATAGATGAGAAGGAACCTGAATGATTCTATTTATGATACATTTATAAATCAAGTAAGAATCTGGCAAGACCTCCAAAGCCAGTGGGAAATGATTTGTCTGATGCCTATGGTGGGAAGGGTATAAAGCACAGCTGTTAAAAGATGGTGGCTGGGAGAAAACCAAGTTCTTCTATCTTCTAGTGACCCTGGCAGAAAAAAATACTGCTTCAAGATTTGGACACACATAAAGATACATCTGCCAATGCAAATGTCTATCACTAGGTCCCCTCTCCTTTTAAAAAAGATATATTAGAATACACATTCTCAAATGGGGGTGGTGTCACCCCCAAGTAGGACCAAAAAACCCCCTACTCTTTTCATGTATAAAGCAGATATAATACATATACAGCATATCTATGATATTAAAATTCATTGGGGGAATTCCCTGGTGGTCCAGTGGTTAGGACTCCATGCTTTCACTGCCGAGGGCTCGGGTTCAATCCCTGGTTGGGGAACTAAGATCTCACAAGCTGTGTGGCACGGCCAAAAAAAATTCATTGGGGCACTATTTAAAAAGAAAAAGTTTAAAAGGCTTTGGGGGTGGAGTTGATGAAAAAATGTTTTAAGAAACACTGAATTAGTAGTGACTCTCTCAGTCACATGCATTTCCTCTCCCCACCATCACTATGCTATGTCAAAATACCCTGTGGCATTTTTGGTATTTGGAATTTTCATAAGAACATAATGTCTCTAGGACAATACTCCCAGAATAATTAAGATTAAGAAATTTATTATCAGCTCTAAACACATTTAATTATGGCATCTAAGAGGAGACTTATCCTTAGAAACTGACACCAAGTTAGGGGAATCAATTAACATTTATCTGATCATAATTACGAGTACAATCTTAACGTCTATATTAAGAATTACAGGTTTAAGTTTGGCACTGGCAGCTGAAATTCAAAATTGCCACTTAAAATTCAAAATGAAAATCTGCGAAGTCTTTTTAGAAAGCATTCCCTTTCTTTACACTATACTGTCACAGGTGACTTTATCCATTAATGCGAGTATACTTGACACTACTGAACTGCACACTTGATAATGCTTAAGATGGTAAATTTTATGTGATGTGCATTTTATGACAATTTTTTTTTTTAAAGTACTGAGGTGGGTGGGGATAAACATGAGGACAGGATTCTTCTGAAGTCAGGATGGTCTTCAAGAGGTGGGCGCGGGGCGCGGGGGTAGGGGGTGGCAGGGCGGGGAGGGGAGGATACTTTCCTCCACGAGTGGGAGTGCTGTCTCATCTGACTCTCAGTTGACTAGAAGGCAGTTCAAGTTCACGTATGCTACTGCACTTCTCTTTTTTTCTGGCCGCACCATGCGTGGCTTGTGGGATCTTAGTTCCCTGACCAGGGATTGAACCCGGGCCCTCAGCAGTGAGAGTGCGGAGTTCTAACCACTGGACCGCCAGGGAATTCCCTGCACTTCTTTCTTAACAATTCCATGTTCACATCTCCGAAGTGATCATCACTTGTCCTTCTGTATTTGCAGGTGTGGCCTCTATTAGTCCCATATGGGAGACTAGCACAGACCAGGGGCTAAACAATTTGGTTGGCCAGGCCTGAAAGAAGCCAGATGTGGGGCAGGCACACTATTTTAAAATAGTAGAAAGATGCCCCTGCAGGCCTGCCCCCGACACTTGTTTAGGCATCTTGAATGGCTCAGGACTGTTATGCCCGACAGTCACTGCTTGTTTAGGAGAACTCAGATGCCCTAAAGTGCCGTCATAAAGCACTCAGGCACTGGCCACAGGGCAGTCTCTCCACCATCGTCCCTGCTGCTCCCGACACCCATGGAAACCACCACTTGCCCCAGCCAGGCTCAGCACGGTGCAGAGCTGCTCCGTGTAGAGTGACTTTACATCTCCACTCTCCAGGCCGCCTCAGGTTGTGCCCATGATCTCGGCATAACTATTAATAGCACCCCCTTTTCACTCGCACAGTGACCCAGTCTGGCTGATCAGTTAGCGGCTTTGGCACATACTGTTCTTGCTACTTGAAATGTCTGCCCCTCATCTACTTGACAGTCTCCTACAACCCTGGCATCACCTCCTCAGGGAGGCCTGCCTTGATGTGCCCATGTGCAACTTTCCCTCCCCCAGCCCAGGACACAGTTCAGTGTTTCTTTTCTATTTTCCCTCATCACCTATGAATCTGGTTATCTTCTATTTGTCTGTCTTTCCCAACTGTGAACCTCTGGAGAGAAGGGACTGTGTCTTTAGGTCTTTGTTTCTCCAGAGTTTAGTATAATACCCAGCATGGAATAGACATGCTCAACACATTTTTTTTTTTGGTAGAATTGATTTCCTGCTTAGCAGGAGTTCCAGGCCTGATTCACTCAGTCTCAGCCCCAAGGTTTGTAAAGGAATTGCATAGATCTGGCCTTCTCATTGTGTATGTACGTGTGTGTGTGTGTGTGTGTGTGTGTGCAAATAATGTCACAGATCAGGTACAAATGGAAAACCACGTATATCGACTTGTGACCCCCTAGGTCCCCAGGCCTCTTGCAATGCGGAAAGAGGGGATTCAAACCAGAAAACGGAAGCCCAAGAACCTTAACAAATCGAAGACGCCAGCAGGTGAGAAAAAGATCGATGTGTAATTATATGAATAACTCAGTAGCTTTCAGAGTGTGTGAGCATCGTGTATGCTCAGGTGGGCCAGCCCAGGCTACCAGGGTGTAATGATAGCATCGTCCATCCCCAGCTGTTCAGGACAGAATGAATAACCCAGTGCAAAAGTAACATCACCATGGAACATATTGGGAGCTTTTAAAGCAGGCTCAACTCATGTTGTGGCCTGGTTTTTGCCAGTTGCAAAGACTGCAGAGGTCCAGCTGGACCGGTTGAGGGCCTGGAGGAAAAAGGAACATGAGTCGGTCCCTCCATCTTTGGTGCTCCAGCCACTCGGGAACTCAAGTTCTTTCAATTCGCTTTGGGCTAAGTGGGGTGTAGGAAGACAGGGTCCTGTGAGTCATGTTCAGATTGATTTGTAACATTAATTTGTAAGCCAGTGTATAATTAACATCATGTAGTACTCTGTACTTTGCAAAGCTCCTTCACAAATATTATCTCATTGATCTTTACAGACCCCCATGAGAGCACATTTATGATCTCCATTTTACTAATGAGCAAACTGAGGCTCAGAGAGGGCAATGACATCACAAGGGTCACACAGCTGTGAATGGGTAGAGCTGGAATTTAAAGCCAAGTGTTTTCACTTCAGGGTCCATATTCTGTTCAATATATACTCTGCCTTCTCAATTTCTAGATTTCAGAATGAGGACTACTCGGGTCCCCTACCAAGAGCACTCCCTCCTCAGTACCGCTGTCAAATTAAAGATTTCACTGGGAAATGTGGCAGTTGTGGAGAAATTAAGTCGGCTGATACGATGGAAAGTTTATCTTCTAATCTAAGGCCTGACAAAGTCAGATAAATTTCCCTGTTCCACTGCTGAGAACATGACCGAAGTTCTCCTTTTCCAGATTCGACAGTGGCTCGCTCCTCCTGGCAGTCATGTCTTAGCAGAACGTTCAGTGGCTCACACCAGGTCCTCGGCCTTTCTCCCTGCTTCCACATTGTTTATACGAACAGCACCTTCCCCTGGGGAACTTCATCTCTTTGCATGGTGGGGTCCCAGCGGGAGCAGGCGTCGGTTCGGGTGTACAATCCCCTATCCGGAATTCCAAATCCAGGGAGCTAGATTTGGCAGGAAAATGTAATCGGAACTGACACAGGCTAGTTACAGTCTTTATTTATCCCATGTGCAAATATTCCCATGTTTTGCTGTAGAACTATTAATGTATTTAATTACGGGGTGTTGTCCCAGACCCCGCTGCAGGTATTCTGTAATATTCAGTCTTTGCCCTTTTTAAAATCCAAAAGTTTGAATCCTGAGACACATGTGGCCCCAAGCATCTGGGTTAAGGGGTGGTGAGCCCGTCATCTGAAAAAGTTCCCTTGAAATTCTGCTACTTCTGCTTCATTGTGAGAACCGTTGCCCTGCACTGATGGAAGGACCCTGCTTCTCTCCCCAGCAAATGTAGACAAGCCGTTAGCGCGGATCTGCCCTGGCTGTCTCCAAGGGCCGCCATCCGTTTGTCCCTGCCCCTGGGCTGGGTGTCCTGACTCTGCCTTGTTCCAGGTCCCTCGGGCAGTGAGAGCCTCCCTCCCACCACCAGCGCTTCCAGTAGCAGCGCGGAAGAGATGCGTCCCATCAAGACAGAGCCTGGGCTGTCATCCCACTATGGGCACGGCAGCTCCCTGTCGCAGGTACTGCTCGTTGGGGGGTAGCCTCCAGGCGGCCAGGCCCCCCGCCCGAGGCGAGGGGCTGTCTGCACGAGGATATGTTTCAGCACATCTGATCAAGCTACAGCGATTTGGACACACGACCGTGATGCATGCGTTTAGCAGTTCCTCTGTGCCAGGACCCGTGTGCTGGCACACAGCATTGCTACAACCGGAATCAGAGTGCGGCCGCTGTGTGGGAGGCGGAGCGGGGCTTTCTAGGCCAGTCTGTCTCCTAAGTAAGGGTGGCTTGACCTTGGCCTTGAGGGTGGGTAGATTTTAACAGGAGGAAGGGGAGGAGGAGGCCCCTCCTGGCGTGGGCAAAGGTGTAGAAGCTGCAGAGGGCAGGGCGGGCGGGCTGGGGTTGGTGAGGAGGTCACAGGCAGGATGCCGTTGTCATGAGGGTTGGCTGCGGGTCCAGCTTCACATGTGTGTCCAGAAGATGGGCCAGCAGGACCCTCATTTCCCTCTGTCAGATATGATGGCAGTCCTGCTCCTCCAGCCCCTTCCCTGTGTGGTTCCCCCATCCAGGATCAGGATGCCCCCAGGCTTGGTCATGGTCTCCCATTAACTCTGATCTCTTCTCCGCCTGTCCTTGAGGCGGGCGAGTCCTAATGAGCCTTCTGCCGTCAGGGTGAAGAGAAGCTGGTGCCCTGGGGCCAGGAGAGCCAGGAGCCCCTTCTGGGCAAGGGGGGGATGGCTTCCTTCTGAAAATGGAGATTGATGGTGAAAAGACTGTAGAAAATGCCTCGTGTAACCGTCAGAGGCTTCTGAGAAACCAGAATAGTCACAAAGCTACTGGGTCAGTGCTCAGAAGCAGCTGATGAGTCACGCAGACCTCCTGCATCCCATAGCACAGGGGTCAGGGGGACAGAGTGCTGCCTGATGCCTCTCCTGCCCTTGTCCTTTGGCCCTGTCCTCTCGTCCCCTTCCTGGGGTGGGAGCCAGCCTGGGCACAGCTGTGGAATGCGGCTCCCCTCTCCAGCCCAGACCCCCTCCTGAGCCCCAGGAGGGATTCCACTGACCACATCTCATACGTTTCGCTTTCAGACATTCTCGGTCAGCGCGATGTCTGGCCACGGGTCCTCCATCCACCCGGTCCTCTCGGCCCTGAAGCTCTCTCCGCAAGGTTACGCGTCTTCTGTCAGCCAGTCACCGCAGGCCAGCTCCAAGCAGGACCCTTGGAACAGCCTGGCCTTGGCTGACAGTCACGGGGACATAATCACTGCATAATGTCACCTCCTTCCCTCCTTGGATTCCTGCATGGACTTGGGACTCGGAGGACAGCAGAGATGAGGCGCTGGGCTCCCAGGGGCCGGCCTGCTCTGTCTGGGAATGACTCCAGACAACAACTGGGAAGAAACTTGAAGTCAATGATTTGGTTAGGGGAGCGGGCGCTGGATTTTATTGGATAGCTTTTCAAGGTGGGGGACTGGAGAGAGCGCAGACTCTGGTCTGGAAGAGCCCCCCTTCACTAGGAGCATACTTAAGCCCCTTCCACGGAGTTGCAGACTCCTTCTCATTTTCTGCCTCACCAGCCCTGACAAGAGACGAGATGTCCTTCTCCCTTGTCTTTCCACCGCTGTGGCCCGAAATGGTGGTTTTTCCACGGTGTTCCCGGCACGGGGGATCCGAGGGCAGGGTGCCAGGGCCCCTGCTCCAGCCTGAATCAGGGTACCTGATGGACATGTGCTTGGACGCCTTGGCCCCTCGGCGGGTCCTGCCCTCGCCCAACACTCCCCTTCCGGCTCGGCACACCTGCATTCCTCATACTGAATCTTGACTCCAGAAACACAGGGTAGGGCCGGTGTTACCGGATGCTCCGTGGGGAGATGGAGGAGGGGCCGCTTCTCCCTCCGCAGAGTGGCTTCGGCAAACTCACAATCTGGCAACCTCGCCTCCCCGCAAGTTCCTTCCGCGGCTAAAATCGCTCCTTCTCTTCATCCCCCAGGCCTCTTAAAATAAGCGCCCCTCCACTGCTCTCAGTGATTCAGCTCTGCCCGCAGCTTGAACACGTCCCCAAATCCTTCTTCCACCCCATCACGCTCAGGGGGGTCCTGAGTAAGAACAAAAACGGTTCTGGTGCTGAAGCAAGTTTGACTAGCATTCATCCAAGACTTGAGATCCTTCTGGAGAGGATGTCTAGTGGACACCATCGCCGGGCCTGGGGCCGCGCTGCGCGGGGCGGGGTTGTCAGCCTGGAATTTGCGCGTGCGCCGTGGTACCGCGGAGACGCGTCTGTTGCCGGGACTGCGGGCCGAGTGCATCCGTAGGGCGCAGCGCCTGCACCCACGTCCTTTCTCCAGCAGCAATCTTTTGTCCAAGAGGCCAGATGCTAGGGATTTCTCAACATAAATTCAAACCAACACTACACAACTCATGGAAGAAAGACGACGAGTGATGAGAGAAGACACCGGGCGGGCGGCCGGGGTGGGGGGGCCTTCCCACTCTCGCGGGCTGGGAATCGGCCTCCTCTCCACTTTGCTGTCGCTCTGCCTGTGGCCCTGGGCTCACGAAGACGCTTCCTTCCGTGTCCTGGCTGCCAACAGAATGTAGCTGACTGGCCTTCCTCTGTGCTACTCCAAACACCCAGCCCCCAGCCCAAATCCTCCTGGCGGCAGCAGAGAGTATCTTTAAACCCAGGTTCTGTTTTAATCGTCATTTACATCGCTTTCTTCTAAGAAAGCCGCCTTCATATACCTTCCTTAACCCACAAACCTGCTAACGTTGTCTTAAGGTGAAATGGCTGTAAAATCAGTATTTAACTAATAAATTTATCTGTATTCCTCTTTCCTTTCTCCTCCTCCCTCTGAGGTCTTTCCTGGGAGGTTCGCTGCTGCCCTTTGCAAGGCAGCCCTGAGCCACTGAGGCCCCTTTGCCGATGCGCTCACAGGCTGCGTCTGAATCGTTTCTCCCTTCATTCCTTTCTGCAGTTGGCTGAGGCTTCCTCTGTGTGTGACGGGAGCTAGTGACAAGGACTAGCTTCTGACCTTGACAGGTAACCTCTAGGCTTGGTTTCCTAGGAGAGGGTTGGACCAGCCCTTAACTAAATTTCCTGTGGCCCAGAAATTGCCTCCCAACGAACGGGGCATTTTTAGACCTCCCCTCGGGTACACCAGTGGCTGGAGCGTGAGGCGGAGCTGCAGGGCAGTGGTCTCTCCAGCCCTCCTGGTTTGAGATGTGCGCGAGACGTGCTCTGCCATCTTCTCCTTTCTGGTTTGATCCAAACAAGCCCCTGGAGGGGCTCAGTGGTGCTCCACACCAGTGACACAGAAGGTGAAAATTTCTCCTTTGTCCATTTTGTCTTCACTTTCTTAGTCTACAGAACTGCTTAATTGCTTCATCTTAAAAGTGAGGTGGGGTTGAGGGGAGTGGCCCTAAGGCCTGTGGAACGGAACCCAGACAGGCAAATCCACCCCCACTGAGAATTGTTGGCAGTAGCTTCCTGCCTCTCAGCTGGCTTATGCCAAACCCAGTGGGCAACTGGCGGCCTTTGACCTTTCACAACACCCTTGTTATTTTTGAGCAGGTAAGGGAAAAAAAAAACTATAACAACCATTCTTCTATGTAAAATCGGAAAAGCCTTTTAATTGGCTAAGAAATAGCCAAAGCTATTAAACACAGCTACCATCCAAAGGGATGAGTAACCGATAACTCTAGCAAAGAATAAAAAAAGAGATTCAAAACCAAAAATAAAACCTACCAGGATTTATGTTGGCCTTGGGGAGGATGTGTTTTCTGATGATGAAGTCTTTGCTGAGAACATTTTTGCCACTTCCCTTTAGGAATGGTTTTCAGAAGGATATATATATATATATATATATATATACACACACACACACACACACACAATACCAAAAGATTGACCTCATTCCTTATATAGTCATAACTTATGCTTCACCCCAGATGGTAAAATCCAGCTTGATTCAGCCTCCTTGCTCACCAGACTTGGTTGCTTTCCCAAATCAAATGCATCCTCAGAGTAAGTCAAGTTGCTACCAATCAGGATACTCAAAAGGATGCAATTCCCAGACGGTTGGGAAGTGGCTGGGGAGGGGGAGGGAGGCCAGCAACGAGAAATGTCTGGCCTAATACGGTGAGTGCAGCAGCCAGTGGCATGTGTTCGGGCTCAGACATCCCTCACGTTCCCTTTCGGGCTCACCTCTCACTATGACAAAAATTTTGAAGCACAGGTCAAATCATTTTAACAGTCAAGAGCATTAATCCTTAATATTTGACTTTTGGATGCCTTTAGGGCGTGAGTAGTAGCAGATTTAGCCATGATTATGTTTGGCTTGGGTTGACAGTAGTGAAAATAAGTTTATATTCACTGAACATGCGTCAGATGGAGCTGGGCTGGAGTTTATTTGATGCGCCCCCCCTTCTGAGCCCCCAGAACTTACTGACTTGGATACTAGCGCATGAGAAACAGCCATTTGGAAAGCTGCTTTTGGAGTGGAGGTGACTGGCTTTCAGTTTTTTAAATCATTTTCTGACATTGGAAACTACTCTTCAGCTTGCATCCTTGCCTTGCTTGAAGCTGGAACACAAACACGCCACCATCCTTAACAACACAGATATGTATCTTCCCCAAACCAAGGACCAGCCTCAAAGCTTCCAGGTTTAGCCTGGGAAGTGGAATCCATGCTCCTGAGGGCTCCCTGCTCGGGACACTGTTGCTTTCCGTTCAGTTCCTTAGCCTCCTGGGAGCACTGCTGCTCTATTTCACCCTGGCTCCTGTGCAATTTTTATCTCCCCTCCAGTAGCTGCAGCTGTAACGTTTGCAAAAAGACTTCAATAACAAGGAGAACTAAATAATCCAAGCAAAAATGGCATTAAAACAGACCTAGTTTCTCAAAGTCCAGTTTTCTTTGGGTCTGTGCATGACTAGATCGCTGGTTGAAGCCTGGGAGATTGTGGGTTTGGTTTTACAGAAAGAGGCGATCATACACGGCTGTGCTCTGGGCTAACAGGAACAGTGGAACCAGGAAAAGCCTGCAAGGTACCGGGTGGTACTCTTGGGCCCCAGCTTAGCAGCGGTGGCAGGCCCTGTGCTAGGGGGTTTTCAGACAGACCCAAAGAGGGAGCTTCTCCTCTTGAGTGAAGGGTGATAAATGAGATCCCCACACTCCGTCACGCATGCACTCCATCCCCTCCCTGCTCTGCGGTGACTGCCTTCTGTCCTACAGCTGTGGTGGCCTCGCTTCACCTGAGAAATAAACATGTGACTGCACAGGTTTTTAACCAGATGTACTTGAAGTTCAAATCACTGGGCAGTTTGGAAGTTCCAAATCAGTGAATCTCTGATTGCAGGACTCAATTCAGATGAAGTTCAATACTAGTAAACGATACTAGTGAACACTACCAGTAGACCCCTGTTACAACAAAGATATTGTAGTCTCTTGTGCTGCTGCTTCTTTAAGATAGATTTACTCAGATGAATTGAGTTGTAATTAGACATGTGAAACATTTAGCTCTATCATTCCTCCTCTGTCCTTTTCCTTTAGAACTCACGAAAATAAAAAATTGAAAATATCCGTTATTTCTAGGGTTCTTGATTATCTTAAGACTTTTGGGCTGGGCTGGGAAACAAAAGAGGTAAGAGTGAAATAACAGAATCCTAAACAGACCTTTGACCAGGACTCTGCTGAACAAAGCAATGAGTGATGCCAGCTAATGTGCTTTACAATGTAAAGCCGTTGCTTTGTAATTATTCAGAGAATCCCCCAGACTTCTCTGTAGTGGTATGGGCTGGAAACACTTTCAGGAAGTCTTCCTGTCCCCCCACCCCTTAACATCCTTGCAGATTTCCTTAATGTGGCTTCCAGCCTTACCACAGCCAAAGTTCCCCCTTTACCCCACTCCACCCCTACCACAGTGTCCATGTTTTGAAATTATTTTGTCTACATAATTATTTGGGCTTTCCTCACTTTTTATAGATCAAAACTCAAACTGCATATAAATTACACTTCAGTTTTTAAAAGAACAAAAAGCATAACTGCTCATCTCTGCTAACAAGTACTACCAGATAGTCTGTAACACTAAGCTGATTGAATTCCCATCTTAGGCAGAGATGCTCGATTTAGTTTGCTCTGCAGTCTTGGTATGGCTATTGGATAGATGGTTACCTTGGGGCTTTTCTGACTATTTGAAAATGGCTCATGGGGTCCTATTGGGTGAATCTCTGGGTCCCGGGGGCTCTTGGAGGGGACCACTACCATACAATCAGTTCCTGGAACAGATTCTGTACCCATTTCCACCCGTGCTTCTGCTTCCTTGAAAAGTAAGGGAGGGACTTCCCTGGCGGTCCAGTGGTTAGGACTCCACGCTTTCACTGCCGAGGACGCAGGTTCAATCCCTGGTCGGGGAGCTAAGATCCCACAAGCTGTGTGGCATGGACAAAAAAAAAAAAGAAAGAAAAGAAAAGTAAGGGAGGAGCCCACCAGAAAGAGCCAGACACGGGATTCTGAGGTTTCAGAATTCTAGTCTAGGTTTGGCCAGTGTCTAGCTGTGTGACTCTGGGCATTTCACCAAACTGCTCTTCACCTCAGCAGCTTCATCTGCAAATGTTTTGGAGGAGGGGATCTTTAAGTTCCCTTTAAGCTCTAAGCAGTTGTGAGAGCAGAAATAATCCGAAATTATCCTTGCCATATCTGGTATCACGCAGGGAGCACAAGTCCCATGCCTGGCTGGTGCTGTCATGCTGTGCGGATGGTCAGGAAAAGACATGAAGAAATTCATCCCTGGGGTCACACTGAATTCCATCCAGCATCCAGGACTTTGGACCAGCAGCTCTGAAACCACAAGTTGAGCAAAGTGGCTCATCTCTCTGAGTCTTACATACTCTTGTTGGTCCGGATGAAACCTCAGGGCCCCAAGATTTGAAAATACTCCCTCTGGAGACTCCGGATGGATGTTCTCCAAGGGGAAAATAGTACCTTTATTGTGACCCAAGTAATGAGGTTTAAAAATGTTTCAGAAGCTATTCATCCAAATGAGCATTGCCTCTCAAAGTAGCTGCCTTGGAAACTACTTATTCCACTGTTTCAGCCATGGTGAAAACATAGGTTGGAACTCCCTTTAGAGGCTCTCCAGACCTGCTCAGATCAGCCTAAGAGAACCAAGCTTATTGCTTCTCAGCCACAAACAGAATTTGGGGGTCCCAAATAGAATTACATCACTTGACCAATTTTTGTCACCTGTCCTGATTCTAAACGCCCCTTCAAAGAATAGAAATATCCCATCATGAAGAACTATTGAAGAAAGTACTGTAGGCTCTGAAAGCTGATTTCAGTGGAGGAAGCAGATCGATGGGAAACATTTTCAGGTCTTTTACCGCTGTCACACTGATGGGGACAGCATGCCATGCTGTAGTTGTGGTGTGTTTTCTTACGTCCATCAAATGACCTTGGTGTCTTCCCTCACTACCCAGTCGCGTTGATGAGGTTTGAGAGGCACGGCAGGTTATGGGACCGGAACAGGGTCCTGCTTGGAGAATGCTTGAAGAAAGTCATTTCTGCAATTTGGGGCAGTGCTTTTTGTTTTTTTTTTTTAATTTTTGGAGTCCCAGACCTCTCTGAAAATGTAACAAAATCCATGACCACTTTCCTAGAAAGGTACACATATATGAGTGGTACACATACACCACTCACAATTTCAGGGGTTCTATGAACTCTGGAAACTTCTCCATATTCCCCAGGTTAAGAACGCCTACACTCAGGCTCCAGTTTAGTCCAGGGCTGCAAGGCTGTGTTGGTCAAACTGACCAGGTCAGCTCCATCTGACCAGGGTGTCCTGGTACTTGGGACCCAGAGCAAACCTTGCCATTTAGCTATGAAGTAAAGCAGTGGAACAGTCCCAGGGCAGTTGTCAAGGCCCCTGGAGCTGCTCTAGGCCCCCCCGGAGGTCCTGCAGTCTAAAATCTAGCAGTTTGCACAAGGACAGGGCTGAGGAATTCCTGGTAGCCCCTTCCTTACAGGAGGGTTTGGGCCTGGGGTCTCTGGGAGTACAGGGGGGGTTACAGGACACGAGCTGCTAAGGACTGGGGGTAGTATTGCTGAGGTTTCCTTCCTCAGCTGACCAGGGCAAGTCGAATTGAAGGGAAATAACCCCACTAGGAAAAAGGATGCCTGGATTGGGAGGCCATGCCTGACTCGTTTACAGATCATGAAGGGTCTCAGAGATGATCGGGTCCAAGCCCTCTTGTCCCACCATCGTCGAGGGAACTTGCCCAAGTCCACAGAGCTGGCATGAGGAAGAGGGGCACTTACTGAGCACCTACCCTCACTAAGGAGGCCGAGACTGGCATAAAGATACCTCCCTTGCAGTTAATGCGCTCACCATTTGGGGGCGCCAGCGTTCTCTTCCTTGTGGCCTCCAGAATGCAACAGCCTGATTTTCAAACATTCCATCTGAGACCACCCCAGAAATTGTGCTAAAAAAAGTACCTACCACTTACCGAGCACTCCTGCAAACCAGCTGCGCTAGTAGCTTTATACATCCATTAAAACTTTCCTATATCCTCACAACCACGTTTGGCACACGAAGAAGATACAGCCCATGGATTTTAAGTAGCTCCCTTAGGCCACGGAACTAGTACATGCAGAACCAGGATTCAAACCTGACTGCAGAATCTGAGCTTTTATACCGCCCCCCTGCCTCTCCCGAAGAGTGGAAACCTAAAAGCTGAAAACCCCGCACAACCTGGGGTCCCACTCCAAGATGAAGTCTTTCAACGTCTCTCTAGAAGTTGGGGAGAATCCTTGGTTCCGAATTCTCCAGTTTAGACATGATGAAAGAAGGTCCTAGAACCATTGGAAAATAGGGCTCACCGTCCACAGTCACACGTCCAAAAAAGAGGGGCAACTGGAATGGACCCAGGAGCCTCACTCTCAGCCCTCCAGGCTCCCCAGGGGTTCCTAGAGACACACGAAACCTCCTCCATGTGGTTCAGGACCCCAAGCTCATTCACTGGCAATCTGATTCCCCACCACATCCTACTGCTTTTCTCCATCACATCCTTTCTTGCTTTAATCGATTTTCATGGGCATTGTAACTTTAACCCTGTTTAAGATGTCACGGGCACAAAGGGAGAGGGAGAAATTGGCTCCATGGCCCTTAGAAAACTGGGTGCTGACCCCCATAGTGCTGAGGCCCAGGCTCCTGTGGGCTTTGAGGTTGCCCGCCCCCTCCCCGTCCAGGACGCAACTAATAATAACTAAAAACATATTGATCTATCGCTATATGTCAGGTCCAGCGCTAAGAGATTTAGGTGAATCATCTCAGTAAATCCCACCATAACCCAGTGAGGTAGGCATTTCACTGCATTTTACAGACGAAGAAACTAAGGTATGGAAAGGTTAAATTACTTGCCCAAGCTCTGCCCACAGAGCGGTGGGATTTGGACCCAGGTAGTCTGATGCAGCAACAGTGTTCTTCGCCGCTCTTCTGTAGAGTTGCGCTTCTGGAAGCTTGCCCTTTGCCAGGCAGATCCCCCAGCTTTATTGTCTTAGAATGGAGACTGCATACATTTGCACCGCACTTTACAGTTTATGAGTTTCGTATCTAAGATCTAATTTAGCCATTCATTCGAAGAATATTTATTAAGTGCCACCAACTGCCAACCGCTGTGCTCCTAAGTCCTCACTGCTCCACCTTGTGTCCCTGGACCACCAGCAGCATCTGGGAGCTTGTGGGAAAGGCAGAATCTTGGGCCCTGCTCCAAACCTGAGTCAGAATCTGCATTTAAACAACATTCCCAGGTGATTCATATAAAGTTTGAGAAGCCTTGCTTTGTGATATTTCCATAATAACACCATGAAATAGCTATCCCACTTCATGCTGAATAGATTCAGAGATACTGTGACTTGCTTTGTCTCCCCATAACTACTACTGAGGCAATATATGTAAGGAGCTTAGAACAGTGCATGTGCTCAGCAAACAACAGCTATACTGTAAATGACAGAGGTAAGCTGTGAACCACGTGGTTGCTCAACTCTACAACCCTTCGGCCTCAGAAGAGCCCTCTTAGGCACCAGGCATTCAGTCCAAGAGGCGAGGCAAGGATTGTGGCTCTGGCTTCCTTCCCAGCTCAGCCAGAGTCTACAGAATGGGGAGTTAGGGGCTCCAGAAGCTACTGTTAGGGTGTGCTTGATCCTACAGCAAGTGGCATCCTGTGGTGGGTATGTTGTTCCCAGAAGAGGCCAGGTATAGAAAGAGGGAGACCAGAAGGCTCGGGGGGGATGGAAACACCATCCCCTCAAACCTCATCCCCCCTCCAGGGCTCCTCTGTGCTGAGCACCCTCAGTAGTAGGAAGACCTTCCAGCCTTCCTCTCCTCACTTCCTGCCCTAGCCGGTTCAGTAGAAGGGCCACCCGTACTGCTCCGGCTGGATCAGCAGGACACAACCTGGGGAGGGACTGGGCCTGTCTCCCTGTGCTGGCCAAGACCTCCCCAGGGCCCTCTCAGCTACGGTCCCTGGTGCCTGCCATCCGGAACAGTTTCCCCAAACTTCCCTGCTGACTTCTTGGAAAGTGCTGGGGCTCCCCATCCTCTTTGGAGAATTAACAACAATGGAACATTCTTATTCTAAAATAGTCTACTATTTTATCTTTTTTATTGTCTGGAAAAATTTAATATTACCTTTAAAGCAAAATCTGCTTACGGTAAAAATTCAAATAATAATATTCAAATCATATAAAGTAAAAAAAAAAAAAATCCCACCCTTCAAAAACTTCATGAGATTTCTTGACAACCTGTTTCCTTTTCACAATTACCTCGCTGGGCTCGCAGGCCCAGCAAAACCAAAGGCTTGCCTTTGCCTGACCACCTAAAGTTCTCCTATTCAGCAACTTAATTTTCTCTATCTTCGTAAGACAATAAACTTTCCCAAGGCGGTTTGCTTCTTCCCCACCCGTCTGCTCAGACTCACTCTCTCTCCACCCTTTACCCGCGACAATCGGCACTGGCCCAGCCTCCAGCGGCCTCCTTAGGGGAGGAGCTCCGCACCCTCACCGCCTCTCCCAAGGGCGAAACCCCACTCCCGCCTCCCAGGACAGAGCCCCGCACCTGTTTGGACAACGGAATCCCGAACCCCACCCGCGCAGGGCGAGCCCCGCCTCCTACGCTCACCGGGGGCGGAGCCCCGAGCTACCCCACCCCCGGGGGAGGAGTCTCGCTCTACCCACTCCCCACCTCCAGTCAGAGCCGCGCTCCGCTCACGCCTCCCCCTCCCGCCTACGACAGAGTCCCGCGCGCATCCCCGGGGGCAACCCGCGCGCACGCCGGGCGCCGGGTCTTCCACGGCCCGCGCGGAGGCGGTCTGCGGGCCTCGCAGGCGCTGGGGTCCCGGGGTCTGCGGGCGGGGAGCCGGTAAGTCCCGCCGCGAGTCCCCCTGCGGCGTCGCGGGACCTGCGGGGGTGGGGATGGGGCGGAGCGGCGCGTCCTCGGCGGTAGCGGGTCCCCCCGCCCCCCGTCGGAAATGCAGGGCTTTCCCCAGCTTTACCCTCGTCACCTTGTTACCGGCGTGAAAACAGTTACTGAACGTTTTAGAAGCGTCCCTCATGGAAACCCGCAGCCCGGGTTGAATTTTTCTTTCTTTTTTGGCTGTTTACCACTTTTTAACATCCCCCCCACCCCCCGCCCGACCGAGGCTCCTGCAGTGACCGTCAGTCCCGTCTCTGCGCCCGCTTCTCCCCCCATCACCCCGAGAGGGCGCTGGGCAAAGCAGTCATTTTAGACTCTCCCCGGGGCGGGGGCGGCGGTGGCGTGCTGAGAAGAGAGGACGCCGGCGACGACCCCTCCTCCGTCAGTGTGGTCCGCTAGCCAGCCCCTTACCAGCCTGGCGCGGTTAACGAGCGTGCGCGGGGTGTTCCCTCGGGACCTGTGTCCCTTCGGCTTCTGATCTTTTAAGGCTGTGGTAGAGGCCGCTCGCTGCCCAGCTTTCCATCTCCATAAATAAACCCGAGAGAGAAACATGCCCTTGTGTCGAAAGATTTTAAGCATCAGAGGCATTTCAGAGGGGAGCTTTTCCAGAAGCTTCCACGGTTGGAGAGACAGGGCGCAGAGCTGGTTGAGGTTCAGGTCGGCTGCACGGTGGCCGGTCTTCCTGCAGCCCCGCAGTTTTGTCAGGAGAGCCTCTCGAGTGACTTGAAGGTCTGATTAGGGGCAGTTGTACTACATTTTAGTGAGTCTAAAGCACCATCAAATTAAAAATACATATTATGGAACGTGCTGCTAATTAAACTCTGAGAAAGCATGGACTGTAAGAGGCACCGCCATTTCAGAGATTTTAAAATATTACTTAGAATTACTGAAATGCAGTAGCTACCACTGTGCCAGGAAACTGCTTAGTTCTTTGGGTTTTCATCATAACTTGCAGTCTTGTGCAGGTGAGGAAGCAGGTGGATAAGTAGGGTAAGGGTGGGGGGAATGCCTTCTGTGTCTTAGAAGCTGGGGTGCCGAGCACTCAGGCTCAAACACATGAATGCCTCCCGCACAAGCTCGCAGTGAACTTGGATGATTTGGGCAGGAAGAGATGGGGGTCACAGGTCACCCTACATCACGGTTAAAATGGAACCCCAGCTGTTTCTCAGTTACCAGGGATAATCTTCCCTAGGTAAGCCGGATGTGGCCTCTCCCTGATCTGACCTGACATGACCCTGTGTCTGCACCTGTCATGATTCTGAGCTCTGCATTGTTGTCACATACGCAGTGCTGCTACTAGCAGGGTGGTCCTGGCAGGGCTGGATCTGCATCTGTGTCTGTGTCCCTTACAGCCTTCTCTACCTCGACCATCTCTCCACTGAAAGAGAGGAGATACAGCAGCAGCAGTGGGCTGGAATGATTGGTTTGGGGAGGCAGAAGGAGGACAGAGAAAGCCTGGAGATGAGTTAGGGACCACAGTCCAGGAAACAAGTAACAAGGGTGGGCTCCCGTTCAGGCTGCCACAGGATCAAAGCGGAGGGCGCTTGTGGTGTGATGCCTGGCACACTGTTGGTGCTGCCTGAAGAAAGGCGAGAGGGGATGGGATGGGGCAGCCATCCTCGGGAAGCTGGCTCACAGCCTCCTGCACCGGGGCTTTCTCTTTGATCCGACCCCCCCATCCCAGCCACGTTCCCTTTTTGGCCGTATATGCTCTTAAAGTTGATGGCAAAAAAAAAAAACCCCAAAAACGGCTGCTTGGAGCTTGGCACCCATCAGAAATTCTAGAGAAACCAGCTAAGTCAGCGGCCTCTTTTCCACGTTTCTGCCTGCAGGGATGCCGGAGGGGCCGTCTGTGAGGAAGTTTCACCATCTGGTCTCCCCCTTCGTGGGGCAGCAGGTGGTCAAGACAGGGGGCAGCAGTAAGAAGCTGAACCCTGCCGGCTTCCAATCCCTGTGGCTGCAGGACACCCAGGTGAGTGCATCGTCTTCTGACGGGCTCGTTCCACAGCTCACCCCAGCGGGCCGACTCCATCAGCACACCCTGTACCGCCCCTAAATTTATCTCAAAACTTTCCATGCTGTCACTTCCTCGAGCCTGACGCGACCACGCTGGGACTCTACGCAGCTCACTTTCTGACATTTCTCAGCCTCAGGTGAGCAGCACAGTGGCCTGCGGAACTATAAAAAATACACGTGCACGAGCTGGGTATTCACATTCAGCGTCTGGGGCGGTTGTGATGACTCCAGCAGACTCTGATGTGCACCTTTGTTTGGAAACCGTGTTTAATTCTATGGGGCCAACAAGGAGGTGAGGAAAGAGCATAGCCTTCTGATCTGGGTTTCAGCCTGACTCATCTTTGCTCTGAGCATAAGTCAGAATTCCCTAAGGCAGCGGTCCCCAACCTTTTTGGCACCAGGAACCTGTGGTTTCGTGGAAGACAATTTTTCCACGGATGGCGGGGGTGGGGGGCGGGGGGATGGTTCAGGCGGTAATGCGAGCCATGGGGAGCGGCAGATGAAGCTTCGTCCGCTCTTCTGCCCGCCGCGCACCTCCTGCTGTGCGGCCCGGTTCCTAACAGGCCGCGGCCCGGCCCGGGACCTGGGGTTGGGGACCCCTGCCCTAAGGGGCTCGCAGAGCTCTTTGTGGTCTGACTCATGCCTCCCTCTCTGGCCTGCAGTTCACCCTGCCCCAGATCTCTCTCCAATCATTTTGAACTATCTAGAGCTCCTCTCACAGTCCTTCATGGTTGACGTGCTGCTGCCCTGCGTGGGCAGGTCTTCCTTTTTCTCCCAGCTCCACCCCCATTCCTGTCCCTTCATGTTACCATGGTAATTCCTGGTCTCCTTCTGGATTTAGCCTTGCCATCACATCCTCTGAGAAGCCTGCCCTGCCTTCTCTGGGTTGGAGAAGAGACTCTGCTGTGCTTCCCGGGCACCCTATACCTCCTTTTGGATGCTCACTGCTGAATTTGTCCTGCCTGTTGAGTGGAGGAGACAAGTAAACAGGGCAGGGGCTGTGACCTCAGCAATATTGTATTCCTGGCACTTAACTGAGTGCCCGGCACTTAGGAGGCATTTGGTAATTGGCGGTAGAAAAACCAAGGATTTCTGCTGCTTCTTAGCTGTGTGCTCCTAAGCAAGTTACATAACCTCTTAGCTCTAGTGTCTGCTAGAGTTGTGAAATGGGGATAAACACCTACCAGTTAAAATTGTTGAATTAAGCAGACTTTATGCCTGGCACATAATAGGTGCTCAGTAAATACTAGTTCTCTGTCTTCCACCTTGCCCTTCTCTCTCTCTCTCTCTCTCTCTCTCTCATACATACATACACACACACACACACACACACCCAGGCTATAAAACCATTCTTGGTTAGAACTGGAAGAGGTCTGTGAGAGGTCTGCTACACCTTCATGTGTGTTTTCTGCATTTGGAGGTGGGGCTCAGGGAGGAGGAGCGGTTAGCCCAAGCCGACGTAGCTAGCAAGGGACAGAGACTGGAGCACAGGCCCCCTGACCTCCAGGTCTGTGCTGTTCCCGTGAGGGCACCTGGACTCTTTGTCCAGACTGTCCTGCAGAGTTTGCAGGACAGGATTAATGTCCCTTTGTCTCTGGGTCCCAGTGGCCGGGATCTTAGCACCTGCCTTCACAGAGCTGGCTTGCAGAAAATACTTACTCAATAGCTGAGTGGACAGAAGAATGTGAGGCAAGGGAGCCTTGAGATGGATCTGGGCACTGGTTTCCCAGTAAACCAAGGCAGGGGTCAGTGTTGGGAGCCCAGAAGCCTAAGGGAGGTGGCCTTGGGGAGCTGCCTGGCAAGTGGGTCCCCATCAGTGGGCTCCCTTTCGGTGCGTCTGTCCGTGGGTCCTATTCTCAGGATCTGAGAGTTGAATTTGGAAGTTTAGACCTGTGTCCCTAAATGGGAAGCTGTTAGGTAACAATGAATGGAGGAGGGGAGCGTGTGATTAAGGCCCAGCTGAGGGCCTCGACATAGAAGAGGTCCTGTGGCCTGGAGAAAAAGCCTTCATGACGGAGATGGGACTTGAGCTGGACCTTGAAGGATGGAGGACTTAAGTGGGTCAGAAGGAGAAGAAAGGGCATTTCAGGTTTAAGAATCAGTTACAGATTCAAAAATGGAGGTGGAATGAGCAGGGAGGGCTCGTGAGGCATAGGAAAATTCGCTCCACTCTGTGCCAGCTGTTTATCTGGCATGGCCCTTCACTGTCCTTCCTTATAAGCTCTCCAGTTTCTGTGTCAGGAATTATGTATAATTGCTCATAACAGACTCAGAAGAGTGGCTTATACAAGTCAGGAGGGTTTTTTTCCCCCTTCCCATAATAGGAAGTCCAGAGGAGGCGGTCCAGGGTGGTGTAGGAGTGACACGATATCACTGGGGCCCAAGCTCCTACTCTTCTCTCCCTGGGGTGTAGCCCTCATCCTCATGATGATGATGATAACATGGCAGCTGGGATTCCAGCCATTACATCCATGTTCCAGGCAGGAAGAAAAGGCAGGAGAGAGCTGGAAACTGGTTCATCCTTTTTTTTTTTTTTTTTTTTTTAATGGCTGTGTTGGGTCTTCGTTTCTGTGCGAGGGCTTTCTCTAGTTGTGGCAAGCGGGGGCCACTCTTCATCGCGATGCGCGGGCCTCTCACTATCGCGGCCTCTCTTGTTGCGGAGCACAGGCTCCAGACGCACAGGCTCAGTAATTGTGGCTCACGGGCCCAGCTGCTCCGCAGCATGTGGGATCTTCCCAGACCAGGGCTCGAACCCATGTCCCCTGCATTGGCAGGCAGACTCTCAACCACTGCACCACCAGGGAAGCCCCATGGTTCATCCATTTTAAAGAGCTTTCCTGGAAACCACATTTGACCATTCCTGCACAATCTCACTGGCTTCCCCATCTGTAAGGGAGGCTGGGAGACGTAGGTTTTTAGCTGAGTATGTTGACGTTCCTGAAATCAGTAGATTTGCTGGTAGGGAAGAGGGGAGAGAGGGATAGTGGGAGGCAGCCAGCAGTCTCTCCACACTTGGTCCCATATCATCTTCTCTTTTGTTTTAGCCTCTCATTTTGCAGAGCACACACTCCAGAGCTGCCTAAGAAAGCATTATGGGTGGGAGGTAAATATTGAGTCCTTTCTGCCTGTTAATGTTTCTGTCCCATCCTAGTCTGGGTGGGTGGGACATCTGGAGATCAAATCCCACTGCATACTTAGACTTTATACCAGTCCTCCAATTAAAAAATAGTTACAGCTTTACTGAGGTGTAATTCACATCACATCCAGTTCACCCATTTCAAGTGTACAATTCAGTTTCTTGACACAGAGTTGTGCAACCATCACCATAATCAACTTCAGAACATTTCATCACCCCCAAAAGAAGCCTTGTGCCCATTAGTCCTTTCCCTTTCACCCCAACTCTCCACCCCCAGCCCTAAGCGACCATTTTACTCTATTTTCTGTCCTACAGATTTGCCTTTTGTGGGGGCATTTCACATACTTGGAATCATGCCGTGTGTGACTGGCTTCTTTCACTGAGCATAATGTTTCGTAGGTTCATCCCTGTTGTAACCTGGTTCAGAACTTCATTCCTTTTAAATCCTGAATTCCCTGAGGGAAGGAGCAGAGACTCACTCATCTGTGTGACCCTCAGCACCTAGCACACTGCCTGGCACGTTGTATAAACCCAGTTAACAATTAGAACTGAACTAACCATAGTGTCAGAGGAATTTAAAAGAGGGACGGCGGAAATTGCCGTTGTTGGGAAGGGTGCAAGGGTCTCCCGACCTAGGCCTTTTGACCTGGTAAATGTTTTGACCTTGAGGGTCATCTGACAAATATTTTCATCAGCCTTATACCAACATGGGTGAAGTTCCATCGAGAAAGTGTTGTCTGGAGCAAATTCTCTTATGCCTACTTTATTCCTTGCTCAGGTTTTTATGTAAGCTCAGTGAAACCATTTCTGATGTGTGGCAGCAAACAACTGTGCTCAGATTTGCAGTTAAGCTATTCTGGAATTATTTAGAAAGATAATGCCCTCTTTTGGGGAGAGGGCTTCAAAAGACTGCTCCAGTTGTTAATTTTTATACTAATTGACAAATTGGAGATCTCATCAGAACTGTGATCTTTAAGTATGTACCTTTGGTGGTCAAAATATCACAGGCATTTCCATTATTAATGCCAGATGTTTCGGTTTTAATTCTTGGAAAGACTGCCTGAATTTCGGGTCTTGCAGAACAGGCTTATCCTGGAATCAGGCCATATACACATTACTTTCCAGGACTAGCAATATGAAAATAGAATACTCAGTACCTGGAACATTCTTTTACACACATTTTCTGTTTTCATTTTCTTCTACTGAAATCGTACTGATCGTCATTTTTTATCGTGAGGTCTCTTGTGGCCATTCCTTCTATCAAATCCAATTTCAGGGGGGTGGTGAGGGCTACAGAATTTTACAGTGGGTTGTCTTTAGCTGCTGTCAATTTGTGTGTGGTGTGTAAGTGTATGTATGTTGCTTATTTCTAACAAAGAAAAAGTATTATGAATTGAATACAGGAATGACAATTAGTATTTACTTATTAGCTAATTCATGAAAAAATTGGGAGTATTTCCCCTCAGGTATTCTAGGGTGGCCCTGCATCTAGCGTGCATCTATTTCATTGCTGATCTGATACTTCCACTTGCTTCTAATCACTTTGAAAACCATGTACTAAGTGCCCACACGACTGGAGCAAAAAGCAAAAGGCAAGTCCCAAATACTCAAGCTGGGAAAGTTTCATGGAAGAGGCACGAGGGGAGACATTTGCATTAGGATAAGTGTCTGTGTACACCTCTCCCAGTCTCCCCTTTCTGGGTAAGACTCAGTCTGTTTTGACTGCAGTAACAGAATACCTCACACCAGGTGGCTTATAAACAACAGAAATTTATTTCTCACAGTCTGGAGCATGGAAAGTCCAAGGTCAAGGTGCCAGCAGATTCAGTGTCTGGTGAGGACCCACTTCCTGGTTTGTAGACCGCCATCTTTTTGCTGTGTCCTCATGTGGAAGAAGGGTTGAGGGAGCCTTCTGAAGTCTCTTTTATAAGGGCACTAATCCCATTCATGAGGGCTCTACCCTCATGACCTAATCACCTCCTGGAGGACCCACCTCCAGACACCATCACACTGGGGGTTGATTTCAACACATGAATTTTGGGAGGACACAAATAAGTCTATAGCAGAGCCTTAGATCATGTTCATCTTTTTCTAGGTCCATGGAAAGAAATTATTCCTTAGATTTGATCCAGATGAAGAAATCGTGTGCCCTGGCAACAACCCACTGTCAGAGCCTCTACACAAAGAGTGGAAGGAAGAGGCCGGGCACCACCAGGAAGTCTCTGACCAGTCCTCCGGGTCCCCAGGAGGAGACGATGCTGTCCCCAGTGGAGATGATGGTCTGCAGTGTTTGTGGGGAGACAGCCCTGCAGGAGGTGCCGAGAGGTGGCTGCAGGTCAGCTTTGGTTTGTTTGGCAGCATTTGGGTGAACGAGTTCTCCAGAGCGAAGAAAGCAAACAAGAGGGGTGACTGGAGGGACCCCTTTCCAAGGTAAGGCGTGGTCGAGCAGGCCGTGGGCTGTGACTGTCGGCGGCTGTGCGGGGTCTGTGGGGTTCGCCAGGGCTCCACTGTGCGGGCCTGGGCCAGGCTCTGCGGGCACGCTGGGTGGTCTCCAGCAGCCCGCCGCCTAGGAGAGAGAACCCGCTTCTCTGCCCACTGAGATGGCAGGTCGACTGTGGTCTGCACCCAGAGAGGGATGGGGACCACCTGGCAGCTTAGAGAGCGGGGAGTACTTTCCCAACAAACACAGCCCTTGAGGCTGGGAGGCCTCTGAACAACATTTTATGGCTTGACTAGTGCTCTCTGAATTTAGGGACAGAATTGCCCCAGTTTTCAATCTGTTAATGTTGAGGAGAATATCAGTGCAGAAACCTCTATCCATGTTCAGGATTCTTTCCTTAGTGTAGATTCCCAGAGGAATCATTGATGGTCAAAGAGAATGAACGTTCTTATGGTAGCACTGAGTTTTTTGTGTACTTCTTATCAATTTGTAGGGGCTTTCGGATCCTGTGTGTTACCCTCTGTGATGTGTGGTGCTAGTGTTTCCAGCCTGTCTGTGTCCTTTGATGGTGTTTGTGCCTTTAGGCAGTCAGGATTTTTAGTTTGTATGTAGTGAGTGGTCAGTATTTTCCTTGATAGCTCTTAAGTTTTATCCTCTTGCTAAAGAAGGCTCCTTCTACCTCCAAATCAAAATACTTTTCTAGTTTCATAATTACATATTTTTTCATGTCCAGAACTACAGTCTTTGTTTATGGTATGATGTAAGGCCAGTAAGATGCTTGGGACTATAAAAATAACTCAGAGAGGGAGTTCCCTGGCAGTCCAGTGGTTAGGACTCAGCGCTTCCACTGCCGAGGGCCTGGGTTTGATCCCGGGTCGGGGAACTAAGATTGCCGCAAGCCGCATGGTGAGGCCAAAAAAAAAGGGAGAGAAAAAAAAAAAAAACGACTCAGACTGGCTTGAATGGTGAGATTTTTTTTGACTCACAGACAGTTGACCCTTGAACAGCACAGGTTTGAACCGCACGGGGCCACTTACACGGGGATTTTTTCAGTAGTAATATTACATTGCTACATGACTCACTCCGAGGTTGGTTGAATCCATGGATATGGAACCGTGGATACAGAGGCCGGCTGTAAGTTACGTGCGCGGATTTTCAACTATTCAGAGGGTCAGCTTCCCAACCCCCAAGTTGTTCAGGGGTCAACCATAATTAGAAGTTCAGAGGGAGTGTGGCCTTTGGTGTTGACGCAGGTCCAAGCCTTAGGCTTCACATTCTTGTGATTCTCCTGACTTTGCACTTTGCCACATGTTGGCTTTGTCCTTAGACCAGCAGCAGGAGACTCTTGCAGTTCCAGGCCTTATATCCACACAAGAAAAGAGGAAGAGAAGAGAGAGAGGGTCATTTCTAAAGTTCAGATGAGCAAGGAGAGCTTTCCCCGAAACCCCCAGGAAACCTCTCATGGCCCGAAGCTGGGCTCGTGGGCTGATTCCGGACTCGGTCACCAGCCGGGGCGATTGGAACGCTCTTCCACTAACAAGGCTGGTCCTGCAGGCCTTCAAATTTATTGCCACACAGTGAACTCATGTCATTCACTTATTTTTGAATCTCTTCCTGTCAAGTTATAACTCCTTCCATGTTGCATATTTTGCTTTGGCTGCCACGCCCCCTTTTTTTCTTTATTAGGCTTGCCTGAGTTTTATCTACTTTGTTGGTCTTTCAAATAAATAATAATAGTTTTGTATACTATCCATATGGAAGAGTATTTCCTAATTTTTCAAGTCTTTGAGTATTTGGGGTCATCTTTTTTGGTTATTTTTTTGTTGTCTTAATTTTTTTATTGGATTACGATCAGGGTGGCAGCCTGTAAATTTTCTACTTTTGGCATCAAGATTTGCAGCCAAACACATAATTGATCTTTGCTTACATTTTGTGTACATAAATGAAGATAGAATGTTCATTAAAAGTAAAACATTCTGACAAAAACCAACCAAACAAAAAAAGAAAAACATTCTGTAAATGTTAAGAACAGGTTATTGTTTTGATAGCTCAGATTTTCTCTGTTTTTGCTTATTTTTTTGTGTTGAATATGCAAAACTTGGGAAGAGGAGCATTGAAGTCCCCCAGGCTAGTTGTGGTTTTATAGAGTTTCTCCTTGTCTTTCGTTTTTGTTTCTGTGTTTTGCTGCCCTTGCTCCCAGGCATCAGGGTCCCTGACTCTCAAAGGTTCTTTGCAGCTTCATTATTAAACAGTCCTGGACCCTCTCTCTGCCTTTAGCCCTAATTCTGCTTCTCTTGATGTTAACAGTGCCGCTCCATGTTTGGTTGGCTCACCCCCTGGTCTTTTTTCCACTTAGTTGGAAGTCTGTTTTTTCACTTATTTTAGGTATGCTTGTTATAAACAGTAAATAACAGGCTTTTGTATCTCTTTAAACTCAGACGCAAACTCCTTGTTTTGAAATGGGGTAACTGTGCTATTTGGATTTTCTTTCATTTGTAGTTTTATTGTCCCTTGTTTTCTTCTTTTCTGTTGGATTTATCACATTTCTTTTCTTCCCTTTTTTTTTTTAAATTAATTTTATTTTTGGCTGGGTTGGGTCTTCATTGCTGTGCGCGGGCTTTCTCTAGTTGCGGCAAGCGAGGGCTACTCTGTTGCGGTGCGCGGGCTTCTCATTGTGGTGGCTTCTCTTGTTGTGGCGTGCAGGCTCAGTAGTTGTGGCGCACAGGCTTAGTTGCCCCGCAGCATGTGGCATCTTCCCGGACCAGGGCTCGAACCTGTGTCCCCTGCATTGGTGGGCGGATTCTTAACCACTCTGCAACCAGGGAAGTCTCTTTTCTTCCTTTTTTTTTTTAAACCTCTGTTAATTTGGAAGTACTGCTATTCATCTTTATTCCTTTGGTAATAATATTATCTTTAAATGATATCTGTTTTTTTCCCTGAGTTAATAACTATCAAATTTTTAAT